>NW_020230005.1:0-567289 GCF_003227715.2 Harpegnathos saltator | reverse complement strand
AGTCCTCTCAAAACCCTACATTTTCGACTACATGGACGACTCTCACTCCCAGTAAAAGCGGAGATATCAACGGAGAAAGGTTGGAAAAATTTAATCTTCGATACTCCTAAACGTTAGAGATACAGGTCTCGGTCGGCACCAAAATAAAGTTCTCTCAAAACCCTACATTTTCGACTACATGGACGACTCTCTACTCCCAGTAGAAGCGGAGATATCTCTCTCTCTCTCTCTCTCTCTCTCTCTCTCTCTCTCTCTCTCTTTCATCTTTTATCTCCGCTAGTGGGAGAGAATAGCGACCGTGCCGGTTTATTCAGCGGCACAACGAACGAGAGAGAGAGAGAGAGAGAGAGAGAGAGAGAGAGAGAGAGAGAGAGAGAGGGAGAGAGAGAGAGAGAGAAAGAGAGAGAGAGAGAGAAAGAGAAAGAACGAGAGAGGGAGGGAGAGCTTGATGGAAATCCTCGATACGATCGCGCGAGTGTCCGTTCAACGGTGGACATCCGATTCCATCTAGGCGATCAGGCTCGGTCATAAAAGTCCGGTATAAAAATGCCGATCGTGCGGGGCTCGCGTGCACGAACGAAGCGAGCGTGTAGCGGGCACACGCGCGCGCGCGATTCACGGATTTACGCGCGTACATGGCGACGGTACTAAAGCTGAAGCTAGTCGTCGTCGTCGTCGTCGTCGTCGTCCTACTCCTTCGAGCGAACAGAGTCGCGCTCGCGATAAAACTCTTATTGGCGTTTAGAGACGTTTAACTCCTGTGCGACAGCATCGTCGAGGACCAGCTCTGCGAGCGGTTCGTTAAACGGTCCTTCAGGAAAGAAGTTTGAGCGAAAATGCAAGAGGTCGAGTCACGGGCAACGATAAATACCGGGGACGCGACACGGGGTGCAACCGCAGGGTGCGCGAACGACGTGAATGAAGGCTGACGTCGCGTCGGGGGAGGGGAAGTCCGCGCGGCACGTCCGCGTCGTCGCGGTTAGCAGGACGTCGAAGGTAATTGACTGTCGGCCGGGTCGTTCGGTGGTCTCCGACTGGCTCAATAACGGCGACTTTAGCGTAACGAGACGCTATCGTCGTATTTTTTGGACGTTTCATTGGACGACCGCGACATCCGGGCAGCCGGTTGTCGATCGGCGAGTTGCGAACCGCGTTTGTCCGCGCGGCGGTGGGACGGCGGCCGGGGGGAAGCTAGGGGTGCTAAGGTTCACCTTCTCAGCGCGTCGCGTTGATAATCGCCTCGGAGAGTGAGCGGGCTCGGTACGCGCGATCGCGACGTAGCGATCGTTACAGGGCGGAATCGTAGCGGGACCTGCGCCGTTACTCGCGGTATTGTGCTTGGCGCGGGGCGAGAGAGAGAGAGAGAGAGAGAGAGAGAGAGAGAGAGAGACAGAGAGGGACCGATCGGGGGCGCCGAGCATCTCCGCTCGATCGACAGTATGAAATTATCATGGTAAAAAATCGCCGCGGTGAAATTATCATAGTATGGGCCGTTAAATTCACAGACATACACACACACACACACACACACGTATCGCGCTATCGCGCTCTGCGTTCGCGTTCGAGTACCTTCGTGAATTACCGTGCACCTTTATGCGATGTTACGACGGTACTCTCTATGTAACTTCGACTCGAAGGTTGATCTCTCCACGTAGATAATCTGGATTAAATAATTCAAGCTTCGCGATATTCCCTCTGTCTCCCTTCGCAAATGATAATTTTATCTGCGAGTTTAATCCTCCGTCGGAGGAGGAAATTGAGTTAGTCGAGATTAATCGACTTTCCCGAGTTCTGCGCGAGGAGAAGGAGTAGAAAAGGGCGGATGAGATTGGGTTGAATTAAGATCAGTACACGTTGCTCGTATCGAAGACAAACGGACCGAAAAAACAACGCGATATTTTTAATCGTTTATTTTTTATGTCCTCCAGAGCAAGGGAAAGAGAGAGATGAGAAAGAGGAAGATAGAGAGAGAGAGAGAGAGAGAGAGAGAGAGAGAGAGAGAGAGAGGGAGGAGAAGCGCGGTCATAAATAATCGACGATGGGCGTCGATCTCGTCTTTCTGCAACGTTAACCGTCGCTATTTCCGGTGCAACGGCGATGGTATGGTACACGCCGCCACGTAATAAAGAAAGCCGATCCGCGAAGGTGGAACGTGAGGCGTGAGATGCGGAGGCGTATTATGCGTTTCAAGGACGGCGTGTGTTGTATAACAACACGTGCGTTTTGCCGATCGCAATATCGACCTCGTCGGGAATGCCGGCAAAACGAGGCCGGGTAAAATAAGTGTTCGACTCGCTTCCTTTAACACAACTCGATCTTTTCGTCCGGTACATTCGCCGATGAGGCGGAATCATTCACATCGCGGCAAATTACGTAGGCAGTCTGAAAAGTTCTCGGCCTAACAATGAAAGAAAATATTTTTTGCCGTGAAATATGTTTTATTTTTCAATATAATCTTCTGAAACTTCAATACATTTATTCCAACGTTTTTCCAATAATTCAATACCATTATTAAAGTGTGATTCCGGAAGGTCTGCAAAATATCCATCCGTGGCTGCAATAGCTTCGTCATTTGATGTAAAACGCTTTCCAGCCAGGAATTTTTTCAGGTTTGGAAACAGATAATAGTCAGAGGGAGCCAAGTCTGGTAAATACGCTGGATGTTCAAACAATTCGTACTTTAATTCGTTGAATTTTGCCACTGTCAAAACACTTGTGTGTGAACACGTGCATTGTCTTGATGGAGAACGATTCTTTTCTTCTTTAAAGCAGGTTTTGTCTCACGAATTTTTGCATCCAATAGATCCAAAAGGTTACAATAATATTCAGAGTTAATCGTTTTATCTTTCCGAAGATAATCGATCAACAAAACACCTTTGTAATTCCAAAAAACTGTTGCCATAACCTTTCCTGCTGATGGAACCGTCTTTGCCTTCTTTGGTGCACGTCCACCAGCTTCAATCCATTGTTTCGACTGTTCTTTTCGCTCTGGTGTATAGTAGGGGATCCAAGTTTCATCAACAGTTAGGAAACGACGCTTGAAATCCATTATCCGTTTTGCTTAAAACGATCCAAACACGCTTGAGAAATACGCATTCGAATGCGTTTTTGGTCAATTGTTAGCAAATGCGGCACCCATCTTGCACAAAGCTTTTTCATGCGTAATTCTTCATGCAAAATATTTCCAATTCGTTCTTTTGAGATGCCTGTGGCCTCAGCTATTTCACTCAGCATTTTCACTCGCCGATCATCTAACACCATATCATGGACTTGTTGAATGTTTTGTGGTGTTGCAGCAGTTTTTGGACAACCTTCGCGTGGATCATCTTCGAGGCTTGTACGACCAGATTTAAAAAGAGCAGCCCATCTTTTCACAGTGGAAAGTGAAGGTGATGCATCCTTGTACACTTTTAACAATTTCGGATGAATTTCTGTTGATGTTAAACCATCCAAAACAAAGAATTTAATCACTGCACGATATTCAATTTTTTCTATTTTAAAAAAGACAATGACACGTCAATATTAAACTGCTGCTACTGTTCGAATGACTTGACAGATCGAAATAAAAGTTTACATGGGTTTATATCAGGGATGCCACTTTCCAATACAATTATGGTTTGACAGTTTCTAATGCCATCTATGTGTCAGGCCGGGAACTTTTCAGACTGCCCTCGCATATGAAGCTGTCTCTTCTCCCCGTCTTCTACCGCGTTAATTAACACACGCACGTCGCGTATTTTCTTTCAAATTTCTCTCTGAGAGAGCACACGCGTTTCTTTCGGCTTTTTCGGTCACAGCGACTCGCTTCTCTCCCCCGCTTCCCAATTTTTACGTAGTACGTTGTGATTCCAATTTTTTTTGTTTTTCGTTCGTGCCATCAGCTCGCACATGGAAAATAGCGATGCCTCGGGCGAGATTTGCTCGACAGAGAGAGAGAGAGAGAGAGAGAGAGAGAGAGAGAGAGAGAGAGAGAGAGAGAGAAAATCTCACGCGCTCGCTCCGGCAATTTCACGAAGAGAAATCCACGTGGAGAAAGACAAAAGTGAGGCGGTACATCGTGTTCCTCGTGCGTGCACATTCGTGTGACCCTCACATTGATCTCGCTGCTCAACGAGGCGTCTCTCGATGGCTCTCTCGAGAGAGCGACAAATATCCGAGGCGCGCGATTCGCGCTGAATGAAAGCGTCTCGGATCGGATGCGATCATACACGATCGTGGCGTACAGTTAGAAACGGTTCGCTTTAATTAGCTCGTATGTCACCGGTAAGGCCGCGCGCACAGAGTCCAAGTTCCCCGCAGATGTACGAGGGCGATAGCCCAAGAGACGACGGAGAGACGCGGCTTTTCTTCGCGAGACGCGAGGCGGAACGTACGCGGCGCCGAGCCGAGCCGAGTCGAGGCGAGGCGAGGCGAGGCGAGACGAGGCGGATCGAATCGCCGGCGTCGCCGGTTGAAATTAGACGGATAAATTATTCGACGGCGCGAAAAATGCCGGCGCGCAATTCGATCTCTCGCGCGTCCGATTTGCCGCTAAATGGGTTCAGTCGTAATCGAGCCGGGGCAGGTTCGCGCTCGTTCGCGCATCAGCAAGGTGCTGCGAGGCCGGAGGATGATGACCCGTGATGGCCAGGATTGTCCGTCTCGCGTTTGTACTATCATTCGTCCGCTCCGCTCTCGTACTATCGATTCCTGTCGTCACGTCTCAACATTTAATTACTTCTCGTTCGATTCGGCTCGGTTCGTTGAACCCAGCCGCGACGCGGCACGGTGCGGCCGAATCGCCTGACGAACCGATGCTATCGCGCGAGAACTCGATTAACGCTGATAATCACTCACGAGCCAGAACGGGAAGGTAAAAAAGATCGTATCGAAAAACACGGACGAGTACACTGCGCTCTCTCGTCCCCCAACACCTTTGTACCGTAAACGGCGTTGTATTGTATTCTATTGCGCGAGATATCGACTTCGGTCGTCCGACCTTCGATACGTCGTCGGGCGGCGTGCAGAGCGAGCGAATTGCATTTTCCGCCGCATGGCGTAGCCAGACGTGTTGGAGGCGAAAAATCGTTACACACCGCCGAGCGCGGGCGCGAACTCAATTCGGGGATATTTTCAATCGCGCGGCGCGCGAACTCTGCACTTCCGCTTCTAACGGGACGGCCGAAGCCTCGAGTTCGCGGGACGCGCGGGGCAGACGCGGGGAAGAGAAAGAGAGAAAAGTAGGGAAGAAGGGACAAGAAAACGACGGCGAGCGACGCGGAAGTTCCGAACTAATTGGTTTTCTCCGCTTCAATCTAATTATTATATTCAAAACCGCGCGATCCGATAACGCCGCCGGCGACGTGCGTTGGATGTATGGCGTATAAATCGCTATTATCTATTATCTAGCTCGTTATCACGAGCTAGCGGTAGCGTTCGCTGCTTAAGGAAACGAGTTAATTGCGAGTGATTTAATTTCGTGGAATACAAAGGAAGAATTCCGCGGACGGATAAGGTACACCTACCACGCGCAGGGTCACCGTCCTCGTTACATCGCGTGCAATTAACATGTCCTATTAGCGGCAACACGTTTCGGTAACGTTGCGACGGCTCGGCACTCTCGGTATTATTAACGGTTCGCGCGCCCGTGCACCCGAGACTAAATGTTAGATTCTACTTTAAGCCCTGCGAATTTGCTCAAACTTGAAGGGCCAATGAGGAATCTCTCGAGATGCGCGATATAGCCTTACCTTGACGCTGCGGACGATGCTCGCTCGTTGCCGTTTTCTCCGCTTCTTCGAAGAAGCTCGAAGAAGTACGTTCAAGAGTTATTTAATATTTGATCGATTCAATATTTTATATTCTTATTTGATGTTTATATCCCTAACCTCAGACGGCAATGAATTATGCAATTTATTCATCTGCGGATAGAATATGCGAGATAAGAGAATATTAAATTAGCCAATGAAGATTAAGGTGCAAATGAGTAAAAGTACGAACAACATATTTTTATCCTCAGGACCTCTCCTTTTTCTCTCTGTTTCCTCTTGATGTCGGTAGTTCGATACGACTTGAAATTCTTAAGAGATTTAATATGAAAGAAAAAGAAACTCTAAAGGGGCAAATACATAAAGTTGCGTGTCCAGTAATTCTATTAATGAGTGGAATTTAGATTTTTATTCCGTGTGCTATAACAAAATTAAATAGAAGTGGAAGAAGATGTTGTCGGATGTAAATAAAATCAAACTCTCATGGTCCGAAGAACATTATCAGACTAAAAACCATCTTGCGATATTTACATTAAAATTTAAGTAAAGTAAGTTACGATTATTTTATTTATTCGCTTTACTTACAATTACTTTGATTAAGAACATAATTAATTACAATTTATTATATTCGTGGATGGTTATTTAGATCAATATTTCTTGTTGCATAAAATAATGTAATAAAGGTACAAATTGACAATCATCGAAGATTCACGAAGCTATAATTATTTATTTAGCAAATGATGGCAGACTAGAATGTCGGTCTAAATTTCGGCTCGTGTATCTCCTCACTTTTGGTGAGTTTATCAGACGACGTTAAAAACTTCCTGTATAACAAAAAATTAGATGAAAATATATGACGTGTCGTTATCCATGTCCTGCTGTCCTACAATCTGCATCCTGGCTTCTCGATTCGACGTCCCGGCTGTAGCGTCGTGGCGCTAACACTCATACTAGCACTAACACTAACACAGACAATGACATTCGAATAGATGCGGCTCGATCAAAGATACGCATGTTTAAATAACATGATGCCGACTTGAGAGATCCTGATTCGATATGTAAAGAAGACCGACGAAATATTTTAATCGTTCGCCTGGAATGTGATAAACAATATACCGTTACATATAGTTTTTACGATATGCGTGCCACTCGCCGACTCGAAACGATAATAAAAACTCTCGAAAAATTACTCAACGACACGAGAATATTTCTATACCGCCTTGGAGATTCGTAAGGTTTTGAAAACGTTGATTGTTTCGATCAAAGATCAAATGTAGGTGCAGAATATTGAGATAATCGAATGTCAAATAATATCGAAGTGAATCCTCATTTAAGAACGATTCACGGACAAAAATGGAACTGCGTGGGATCATTCGCAGCATCAATGTAGATTAATAATTTGCCAAGTTTGACGGGATTTATAGATATTAATATATTTATCAATGTGCAATCGGAATTTCAACTCGGGTATTCCGTTAAATCAACCACCGGCGTAATAAAAAACGCAAACATTCTTCCGCGTTCACTTTGCACATATTATACATATATCCCTGCAGGTCTTTTTTTCTTTTTTACTTTCATTCAGATCATCTTTCATAATGGTCGTTTCCAATCGATCGCCCCGGTTAAGCTTCCCGATATGTATATCCGAAGCGCACGTGTTCGCGCGAGGAACCGTCCGACTGGCGCACGGTCGAGGGAGCCGCACATTGTACAATCGATAAATCTCCCGTCCGGTAATGGAAAAATGGCGAATCCTCTTTCGCCCTTGCGGCCGGTTATTTCTGCCCGGCAGGACCCCTCGAGTTATTACGGTTTAATGGCTGCGCCGTTAACGAAATCAATTAACGAAGAGGGGGCGTTTCGGCAGCGTTGTGTCTGCTCAACGTCTCAACTTTCGTCCACCCCGTGCCCCACCTCCTCCTTCTCCTCTCCGTCTCTCGTCGTCATTCTTTCTCTCTGCCTCTCCCGGTCTCTCCTCCTCGTCGTCGCTTCCTTCCTTCCTTCCTTCCTTCCCCTTGTCTCTGCGTTTTCTCTGGCGTTCCCATTAGCTCTCCGTCTCTCTCCGCCATGAGCGCCCCGCGTGAGCGCGAACACGATCGTCTTCAACGGACATAATTCAATCCCTCGTTACACGCGTAGAGAAGCTGCGAGCGTGTTCGTGGAGTTCCTTGACGAAACTTAATTACGGTCTACCCGAAACGTCTCCACCCCCACTGAGAGATACGTAGAGCCGTAGTTGCGTTCCCATACAAGTACGTCACTACGCACACGTCCGATGATTCATTATTTGAGCTGGTGTTGCCTGGCGCGGCGTCACACACTACGAGACTTTGCGCGGACTCGATAAGAAGTTACAGCCGTTCTTTTGTGAACGAGCACTCGGGCAGGACGACTTCATTTTTCCCCCGGCCGCTCACGGAGAGAGGCGTTCCGCTAAATCGGATCCTTTATCGAGCACTTCCATTCGATACCCTCCCCGACACATCGTTTTCAGTGTGTACCGGCTTACTTACTGTACTCCCAGCGATTCGATTCGCGCAGCACGGCAGCGCGGCAATACCAACAAGTTCGGTCCAATGCTTTTAAGACCGATTCTCGACTTCATTGATTTAGACCAGGGTGCAGCCGGGAAGGCTCCGGATAAGAGTTAATCGCGAATAATGGAATAATATCGCCGGCGGGTATCTCTCGTCGAGAATTTATGGCAGCCTCGGGAGAAGACACTCACGTGGAATCCTCCGTGAATTTTCGACGATCCTTCGGCGTGGGCGGGTAGACTCTGAAAGTATCGAGCGATCTCCGCTCGTGCAAGCTCATCGATTTTAAACATTGGGAAGAAGTGTCGGGGAAGGAAGAGGAGAGGGAGGATGGGATGACGTGGGGGCGTAGAAATGCGCGGGACGAAGAACCTAAACGCGGGGTATCGGCCGGACCGCCCTGCGAAAGGGTCCCGAAGGGTCCCTCGCAGGTTCGATAACCGAACGAACGCGCGAAATTACCGAAATTGCAGGTAACCGATCGAGTCCAGTACTTGACCTTCCCGTGGCCCATCGTACCTCAAGGTGGCCTCGAGGGCAGATACGAACCTAGGTGGTACCTTAAGCACACGGGCGTCTCGGCCGTGAGCGACGAGTTACCCCGACTTGGCAGCGTGAGATATTTCGCCGCCCCAGCGCGATGAAAACGACCTCGCGATAAAGTAACGAGATCTCGGTCAATAGTTAACGGGGTTAACGGGGTCGTGCCCGTCGTTTATTTCCGGAAGAAGAGCGCGAGTCGTACCGTAGCGAGTATCGAGTCAGGGCGTCTTCGATATACATATTTTAATGGTCTCGCGCGACTCAGCGGACCGATGACGAATTTCTCGAGAGTTTCTGCGCAGGTTCGGCCGGTCTTCGAGCTTCGATCGCGGCCGCGATCGACGACTCACCTCCTGCATCCCCCGAAAAGTCTTTTGTACGAGCGCGCGCGTATAGCAACGCCGTTCGTTTCGTACGGAATTCTGTTCGCTCACGCGAAGAAACGAGCGTTCCCCACGAGCGAGAGAGGCTTTCGCACGCGTGCGATCCTGGCCGCAGCCGCCGCGGTGCTCCGGAATCGACCGACGCGTGCGAACATCGCGGAGGAAAAGAAATATTGCGGGTATCCATCAGGAGAGAAGGCCGATTAGCATATTCCCCGTGAACTTGACACATCGCTCTGTGTCGGAAAAATGCAAATGCTCGTGGGACCGAATTCGTTCGCGTTGTTGTCTTCCTCCTCCTCCTCCTCCTCCTCCTCCTCCCCCCCCACACGCCCTCCTCGCGCTCCTCTTCGCGTGGTCGAAACTAGGCGCTGCGTATTGCACACTGCGCAGCACCGTTAAATCATCTATCAAGTCTGTTAATTAAGACAGATTCGGCGCGGAAGATAGGCACCTGCGGACCCGTCTGCATAAATGCACGCCCGAACGGCCGCGCGAGAGTGCAGTAACCTCTCGTACAACTTTTTCCAAAGCGAGTCAAACGCTCGCTCGATCAGAAAGCGACGGCTAGGGGGGGGGGGGGGAGGAAGAGGAGAGGATTATCGGGCACTCACGACGGTCAAACGTCGAGTCTTCGCGTGAGCGAGTCACATACGGGAGATACCGATCGGCTGGAGCAATGATAGAAAATAAATAAGGAGCCAATGAGACACAGCGAAATATGAACGAAACTGTAAGTAAAATCCGTACGAAGGAACGGAGGAAGGACGGAAAGCCAAAAGGATTTCGAGAAACCCAGTGACCGCTAATCGATGGGTTATTAACGATAATGGCGTAATTACGGGGAAGAGGACGGGACGGCCGATTAAATGATCACATACATCATCGAGCGAACGTGGGTATCAGGCGCCTCCTCGAGGCGAGAATGGGTCTGTCTTGGAGAGTCGAGTCATTCGCATTCCCGAGAAAACCATTTCGCAACGTTCCCGCGCGCGTGCGCGCACTGTTTCCTGGTGACGGCAGGCGCATCTAAACGTATCCGCGCAATTAGGCTGTTTTCCATACCGAATCGTTAAGTGTCCATTATTATGCTCATTTTGTAACCCCACACAACGAAGGCACCGCGAGTGGACAAGGTCGCGCGCGAGCGCGCGGCCCGGCTGCGCTGCAGCGCCAACAGGCGATACAAGCAGATAAAAGCTATCTTACCATCCCGATCCGACGAGCACGTTAATAATCATAGCCGTGGCCGCGGCGGCGATTACACGTCACCGTATTGTGCTTGTGCTAGTTAATTGAAAATGCATCGCGCTATCGCGCGCGCGTCGATTACGCGCGCACGCTACCGTGTTACGGGTGAGTAATAAAGCGCGAAAAACGCGGCGCCGCGCGCCGCTGTAATCGTAACGATGCCGAATATTTATCGCGCCGCGGCTCCACGCCACGGAATAGAGACGCGTGCGTTGTGTAGATCGGGTTCTGGTATGCGGCAGCTTCGCCGGCGATATTCACTGTGGCGATATGCTCCGTTCTCCGGTGGGAAATGACGAGACAAAAGGAGAGGAAAGGAAAATTTCAAGGCACACGCTCGTGGAATTTCAAGCGACCGCGCTTGGAAGGCCTCGAAGCGGCCGGACGAATCGGTAAATCGCCGCGCTACGAAATTAATTTCTATTCAGAGACCGGTTTACGCGCGCCGTACGGCTCGCAATAAAAAGAGTCGCGCGTTCTAAGAAAATAAATCGCCATTCGATAAGTTAATCGAGTGTCGTTCGATGACAGTCGCGCGACGCCTTCGACCATACTTCAAGCGCTCGTAAAACTAATTATCGCTAATATCCGTGATTATATCATCGATTATTTCAATAGCTCGTTTCATTATGTCGTCGAATCTCGCGGATAATAACATCCTCGGCGGACAAACCCGCGACTGGTCTCCCCGCGTGCACGCTCCTGATACCGATCTCGCGCTCGGCTCTTCCGCCGCCCGTGAAAAATTAGCCCTCGTAATCCGAACTTAACGCGCGGACGCGGCGTGTAATTACGTATGTAACAGGACGCGTCATAATTAGCCGGCTGCTCGGGGCAGGACGGTGCGCTTCCGTAATTGACGCGAACTACTGAATGAACCGTCGAAATGCAAATGCGTATCAGGTAAACTAACGTATTAACTACGTCGAAGAGGCTGATTCACGCTGATGACTCGACGATTAATTGCCCGATTATAGTATCGAGATGTACAGCTAGCACACGGCGCTCCATGATACAACGCGACTTGCACGCACAGCGTGCGCATGCATGCACACTCACACACACACACACACACACACACACAGGGTACGCGAAAATCTCTCGTGGAAAGAAGGAGAGGAGAACGGACAAGGTGAAGGAGGAGGAGGACGAGAAGAAGAAGAAGAAGAAGAGTCCGTTATGCAAATTGTACGAGCCTGATACGGCGGACAGGCGGCCGGGGGAGGGCAGGGGGGAGCGGGCGCGCTGCTAAATCGACGATATATTAGCGATCGCGTGTCGATAGCATCGCCGATTCTGCGTAGTTCAATCACTGAACAAGCTGCGCACACCGCGCCGACGATCGGCAAAAGGACATAAATAATTGGCCGTAAATTATGCAGCGCGTATTCCGCGTTATGGTGCCTTATTAGAATGTTTACGAGTATGCATCTCTCACCGGCCGGCGGCCAGAGAGAGAGAGAGAGAGAGAGAGAGATTCCGCACGGCTGTCAATCGGTCATCCGTCAAATCGGGCGCGGCTTTATACACTTGTTCGCCGACTTTACTGTACGCGTCGCGAATAAAACCCCGCGTTACGGCCGCGCGCTGTAAACCGCCGCGAGTCGTCGCGCGCGGCGCCTTATTCGGGATCTCGCGAAAATCTATCCGACTATCTCTCAAGCCGGAGCTGTGCGCGAGTAACCCGGCAAGTGGCAGCGGCAGCGGCGGCGGCGGCAGCTTTATCGTTAACGCTCGCTCGCGCGAACGCGACTCCCGCGCGGCAGTTTCCTACCGTCGCGATTTGAAAGGTAAATCTCGAGCGATTGCATTTCTCGATTGCGCGGGTCATTAAGGTCATTAAGTAAATTCGGCTGACTTTTGGCAAACGCGTTTGGCTCTCTCCAGCGACTCAGCCTTATATCGGGCAACTATACGGCAACGACTCGAACGACCGGCTCAGATCCGACAGCCGTTTCTCTCGACGAGCGAGCCGGAAATTTTCAATTTCGAGCTCGATTAATCGCTACGTCGACGTTTCGATTCCGCTCGAGTCGGGCTCAGCCACGTTTCACTTCGTTACACAGAGAGAGACGCCCGTGTATCTCTCTTCGGTTCTCCACGCGCGCTCTCGGCGTCTCTCGTCTTCATTCTCGTTATCACGCGGCTAAGTTTACATTCTTGGCCGCTCGAGACTATTTATGTTACGCGATTACGTTTACTCATGTTCGTACCTCGTTTCGTTTGTTTACCGCGGCCAGTTAAAAGCCCTCGAGAGCCGGCCTGGCGTGTGCACGCGTCCTACCGAGAAGGGGGGGGGGGAGGGACAGTGTGCGCGACGGTCGTTTAATTTAATAAATACTCGTCGGGGATTTCGTCGCGGGGAGCGACAGAGAAGCGACGAGGCAGAGGGAGAAAGAGAGAAAGATTCATTTTTCAGCGACACGACGTGCACCGCGAGGGTTTGCGCCAAAGTGGCATTCCATTCCGTCATAATCAGCGCCGATGACTACCGGAGAGGCTAAAGGCCTCCACAATTTCTGGATAATCGACCGGACAACCGTGATAAGCTTTTTCTGCCGTCGGCAGACTCGCCGCGGGTCGAACGCACCCGCGGCGTATTTTACATGTGCACGTACGCCAGACGAGAGAGAAAGATGAAGAAAGAGATGCAGGGAAAGAGAGAGGTCTCTCGGCGCGTTAGAATCGGCGCGGGGCGAAGCGAAGGAGGCGAAGGAGTCGCGGATGGAGTCGCAGGTGTCTCCTCGCGACTTTCTATATATAGCGATTACGGCGGCGCGATCGTCAGTAGATAGAGACGGCAATAAATTCGATAAATCGATCTGTTCAGCGGCGGCGACGAGGTCGAGCCATGGCGAATGTTTGCGCGCGTCGTGCCTGCGAGCGTGCCATCGCCGCGCGTATACGACGCCATCGCAGTCGCCGGATTCCTGATGATGATCTAAGTACCTGAGATTAATTATTTCGTCGCGTCTAATTAATGCCCGTCGGTCGGCTGGTAATTACTGTGCCTCGCGCGGAACGCGCCACTTCGCGCGCGCGCGCGCGCGCGCGCGCTGCGTCTGCTCGAATCGCGATCGATTAGCGGTCGAGTCGAGGGCTCGAGCGAAACGCCGGTTGTATTATTATTAAACTTAATTTTAAAGGATCTTTTTGTGAAAATGAACATTTATTTCGAGACAAAGCGACAAGTACATGTCATTCAAAGTATTGTCCATCGTTAGTCCATCTACAACTTTTTCCCATCTTTCTAGTAAAAGGCGGATTCCTCGGCGGAAGAACGACTCGTGGTTATCCATGAATCGAGCTATTTTTTGATATCTTCTAAAGAACTGAAGTGCTGGGCAGAAAGGTGATTCTGCATGGATCGAAACAAGTGGAAATCAGAAGGAGCAATGTCTGGTAGGAGGTACAGCGGGTGGGGTAGGACATTCCATTCGTGCAGTTTCTAGTGCGTTTCCTTCACCGGTTTAGCGACGCTCGTGCGTTGCCGAGCGTTGTCGTGCTGGAAAATCACTTTGTCGTGTCTTTTGGCGTGTTCCGGTCGTTTTTCTTTCTCTCAATTCTCGGTTCAGCTGTACTAGTTGTTGTCGATAACGGTCCCCGCTAATGGTTTCGCAGAAGGTTTCTAGCAGCTCATAATAGACCACACTCTTCTGAGACCCACCAAATACAGAGTATTACCTTCGAACGATGGATAAGTGGAAAATATCCACTTTTGAATCGTCTAAACCAGTACTCACAAGTCGAGATCGATGGAGCATAAATCCCCATAAGCTTCGGACAGCAAACGAAGACTTTCAGCTGCCGATTTTTGCAAATGGACAAACAATGAGGTAACGCTTCCCGCAAATTGCGTTTCATTGGCACAAAAATCGACGTATTGAATACGCTAAAAAAATATGTTATTTACACTTGGACCAAATGAAATATACTGAAATATCTTAAAACCTAACGACAGGGCTTTCATGAAGTTGGCCTCAGTATGGGCCGATGCCATTAAGTGCTCATTGCGCCATCTCTTGTAAATCCTTGAAAATTAAGTTTAATACTCATACCTCGATCGCCATCGGAGGAACTGCACATGGCGCGTCTCGCTATTCGGAAGAGACCGGATCCTCCCGCCGGGATTCGCCCGGAGTTAATCAACGAGCGCTCTCGCGAATTGGCTACATCGAATCTGCTGGTCGGAGCGAGCGCGCGCGTATCCGACGACTTTGCCCAAGCGTCGATGAAGAGACCGCGCGAGGTGATGAAAGCGACATCGCGCATCAGCGGAATGTTTCGTCGGTCGACGGTGTGCCGAGGAAAACACACGGTCGCTTGACGAGCGTGAGATGCTAAATAATGATAAATCGCAGCGGCGTTTTCTCTGATCCTCGTTCCTCCCTCGCTTTCCAGACGCTCGCGCGATTAATTAACGAAATAACGAAGCGGCCGCGGTCTTCGTATCGCGGGGAAATCCGTCGCGTGGACTCGCGGATTGGATCGCCCGGAAATGCGAGAAGCTCGGGATATCCTGTACGTGTATCTGAACCGACCATTACGCCGCGTTAAGCGTTAATGATGCGATTTGTTGGCGATAAAAAGAGCCCGGGGAAGGTTAATAATATATTATCCGGCGAATGTATAAGGCGTCGAGTGTACGGCGCTAAATTACAATTTCCACCGCGAGGAATGTACGCGATTCCTGTAAATGGAAATCGGTACAAGGCGGAAGGTAAATTAGACGAGATCGTGCTACCATACGCAGAGCGGATTGATTGTCATGTTCGCAGGTGCTCGCTCACGAGGCCTCGGGGACCGTGTAGCGGCGCGTGTAATTAATTGCGGTTACAATCGAGCAATTTACTTCGATCGCTCCGGCGCGGCGCGGCGCGGCGCGGCTCGTACGTTAATGGCGAGTCACGTCGATCCTGGGACGTCAGTTTAGCGTCTCAATAATACGCCGTTTGCCGCCGCGGATAAGAAAGGAGAAGTATCGTAACGACCGCGAACCGACACTCCAGCGCGGATAGCAGCGATCGATTCGCCGACGCCGAGTGAAAAATGCGAGCCCCTGGCGGGGCGCTGCTTGCGCGAGTCTCGCAGCGACTCGCAAGCAGGTCTTGTTCCATTTTCTTCCTCTAGCAAGGAGTAGCCGCGAATCTCGAGGCGAGGAGAACGGGAACGGGGTTAAATTTTTTTAGCTTCCACGTTGAGATTTGCTTATTGCATCCGGAGAAAAAGCCGTGCTCCTCGTCGCAGTCGCCGTGGGTGGTGGCGAGGATGAGGGGGAGAGAGGGGGGGGTGGGTTAATCTCCCGGCAACATCGCGGCGATAATTCAAAATTGATGGATTTCACGGCTGTCGAGCTACTAGATTCTTGTTTGCGCGCTCGCCAATAACGTCCCTGTCGCTGCATATCGAAAAAGCTATTATGGCGCGGTGGTAATCTTTAGCCTTCCAGCGTGATAGACGCGCCTTCTGCGATAACCGCGAACGTTCCTGCGGCTTAGGCGCAGGATGAGAAAGAAAGGGGCGTCGAGGCTCGCCGAGCAGACGCGAGGAAAAAGAAGACTCGGACAAATTTCTCACCCTGAGGCAATCCTACGTTTTAGCCGCCGTGATTAGTCGCACTCTTGAACCTCACATTTTATACGCGTCGTCATCTGATAATCGAGTGCGTTCCGGATAGGCACGATCATTCGGATTTAATTCGAGCAAAATGAGGAAACAATTTCAGGAGAAATAGACAAACGGCGCGAGAAAAGTTTTCCGGGGGGAGGAAAACTCGCGGGTTCTCGCGGGTTGGTGGTGGTGTGTTCGCGGCGCTGCCGGCGAAGGAGCGCGGCTCGGAATATGTTAATTAGCCGTTCATCACGCTCGCGCCGTGCACGATAATCAGCAATGTTCACCACGGTCGATCTCCGTGCTGTTAATAATTAGCTCCTAATTAGACGGCTCGTAAATAATTTCTTGTCGAGTCGCGGCCGTTGGACGCGCGCGCTTCTTCGTACGCTCACCTTTGCTCTCTCCTTCCTCTCTTTTTCTCTCCTCTCTGCATCCCGTTTAGATAGACGTCGAGTCGCAACGTCGCGAGAGCCAACAATCGAGCACCTTCCGCGAAAAACCATCAACGTCTCCGAGTCTGTCGGCGACAACAGATCCTGAAAACCTAACGCTCGCGATCGTCCTGAATTCGGAGCTCCGGAAGAGAAAAGCCGCGCTCGACGCGCCGAAAGAGCCCGCGGATGGGATTTGGCGCGATCTCATTCCGGCGTCGGAGAGCCTCCTGTCCGGAGGCTCTCCCTCTTCCCTCCCTCCCGAAGAAACGCACGTACGCGAAATCTAAAGCAAGCCGAGGTACGAAGGAGGCGGAGGCTCCTCCTCGTCTCTCGCGCGTTCTCCAGCTACTACTTTCAATAATAGCCGCATCGCAGCCCGACCGCCGCGGATTTCACGCCGCGCGCTGCGTACAATGCGCGACTCTAATGAATCCTACGCGGCCGTAATGAATCCCCCCCCCTCCTCCCCCCTCCTCCTAGCGAGAAGGCCTAAGCGCAAGAATCGCGATCCGATGGTCAATGCGCCGGCGCTTTTTGCATATCGCCGCTGCGACCTGCCGCCGTGACTAATTACCGCTCGTATTATTGTTAACTTCTGGCCGCGGGCGGGTTGTGACGAATCGGGGCTTATCCACCCCCCGCGAGCCTGCATCGAGAGATGAAGGACTGATCTGACGTGAGCTTAATGGCGGTGACAAATCGCCAGCGCGACGGCCGCCGCGCGATCCCGCGAAACGGCCGACAATGTATGCGCGGCTCTTGCTCTCCGTCTCTCTCCCTCGCGCGCGAGGGAGACTGACTTACGCCTTGGCAGCGTCGTGGAACAATAACCTGTCGTCGATGACAGGCCGATCGATAACTCATCTGCGAGCGCCGGACAGTCGATTAAACTCGACCTATGCCGCCCGATATATACGA
The DNA here is from genome assembly GCF_003227715.2 of Harpegnathos saltator. NCBI lineage: Eukaryota > Metazoa > Arthropoda > Insecta > Hymenoptera > Formicidae > Harpegnathos > Harpegnathos saltator. The sequence continues at coordinate 549,860 of NW_020230005.1, read as the reverse complement.
GCGAGCGTTGTAAAAAGCACCCGCATTCTCGGCGGCCCTTGCCCTCGTCTGCCCTGGTCGACGCGCAGTTCGGCCAGTGAATTTCCACAAAGCTCTTTATCGGCGACGCTTCTGAAATTTACTACGTCCACCTCGAAGGAAGGAACAACCGCGGCAGACGACGTCCCTCGAGAGATCGCTTTCGACGAGAAACGATGACTCACAGTAGAATCAGCGGCGATCAGCGACTATTCCGGCAAGACTTTTTGTCTGAATTCGCGCATCATTGTCGTATCTAAATTCGCAAGACGCACGCGATCTCGACGTCCTCGAATACCTTCTACGGTTTTATTGGGGAGAGACTTTGGAAAGAAAAGCGGAAGGACGATGCGAGCGCAGGTGAGATGAGGGGAAGTTCAAGAGAGAGAGAGAGAGAGAGAGAGAGAGAGAGAGAGAGAGAGAGCGGCGTTGGCCAGTTAGTTAGTGACCGTATTTATACCTAATGAATTAGCTGGCGCGTTCACAGACATATAAGGGAGGATAGGTCGCTCATGCCGTGTTGCAGCATCTGGTATCCTCCGATCCTGCTTTTCTGTCTTAACGCAGGATACCTGCGCGGATCGTTCTCATTCGTCCTCTCCTTTACCCTCGTAATGGCCGGTGAGTTGTGTGCGCATTTTCGTCCACTAACGATACCCGCAATTTCGCGAGAGTGTGATCGCGCGCGACCCACGAAGAATTTTGCTCACGATCAGCCGGTCAGGAGACTCCAACCATCGAATATTGCGAAATGGTCTCGCTCGTGAAAGTTAAAATTTCAAGATTCCCGATAAAAGGGGAAACGACGTCGGAGGAACAATCGCCGGGCGGTCGGACGTTCCGCTGGACGTTTCGTCGACACAAAATTAATTTGCTGACGACGCGAGAACGCGCCGCTCGCGAGAGCGGAGCGTTCTCGCTTGATTTCAGCGCGAGATTGGAATTGCGAATTTTACCTCATAGACATCTCTATATGCCGTGCACGCGCGAGCTTTCCACGACTCCACGTCGAAGAAACTAACGAAGTAATTAAACGCGTAATAAAGTAATGGTCCCGATCGCCGAGAGCCGCGGTTATAGGTGCATCCAATAATGCAAATCTATTTATATCCGCCGCGAGCAGAGTTATTATTGATAGCAGCTGCAAATGAGAAATTCCAGGCTGTTACGATGCGTAATCGCGCGCGATGACGCGAATGAGCGCGTGAGCCGCGAGGACTGAGGACACGAGGAATTCTTCGGTTTACGATAACGCGCACGTATAATGGAATTACGTTGATAATCATCGATAAATCTCTCTCTCTCTCTCTCTCTCTCTCTCCCTCTTTGTCGCGCGCGCGCGGAACGCGCGTCTTGCCCTCGATGCGAGTGTATTTACGCGTTTGCGCGACAGGGTAATAACGGTACATAGAGTACGTCGTCGTAGCTTCGCCGTCAGGATCGCTTGTCGTTAATTCCAACGGCGTAATTAACTTTCGTAGCCGGTGAAGAATCGGTAAAAACCGGGAAAAAAGACAAAACACGGCGATGCGCAACTCCGCGATCGTAAGAGCGGCGTGCGAGCGTAAAATTTCACGGGAGGAGGAACGACGACGCAATTAAGGGAATTATCGATGACCGCGACGATAGGTGACCGCAAACGTTCGCGATACCGCCGATATATACGTGCGGCCGCGTCGCGTGACGCGTGTCGTCGCGAGGACGCGCGTCACTCGCCGCTGGAACCGGATGCGCGCGGAACCAATCGATTTTCATTTCTTCCACGCGATCGCGATCGCGATCGCGAAATCGACCTCTTTCGTCATCGACGTCGTGCACGCGCTCCGCCGCCACGCATGGCGAAACACCGCGATACCGTCATTACCGTATCCGCGCTAGCGGACCCTTTTGATCCGCCGTGCTTACGACACTCTCCGAGTATGCAGCCCGACGCATCCGACTCTTCCCGCGGAATCCCCCGAGTTCTCGTCTTAATGCCGTAGCCGAAAATCATTAATCAATCGCACGAGCGCACAGGCAAACTCGAGCTGTCGCGCGACGCGACGCGACGCCTCGTTTCTAGTCGCTTCGTGCGCGAATCGCTCGTCGCGCGGCGACCAAGCGCGACGCGCGTCTCTCGCGACGGCGAGCTGTAGAGGAAAAAGTTTGATGAGAACGAAAGTGTGTTGAATATCGAAAGCGAAGATGCAAGTGCTTTATCCTTTCGGTCCATTACACCGCACGCGAGGACACGGGAGGGACGAGCGCGCGTGCATTGCGAAAGAAATATCGTCGTGCATCGAATCGCGCCATTAGCATAGAGATTAACGCATTATGGGCACGGACAACTGTAATTTCGAGCAGTAACGCGCGCAAAATTAATAACCGTCGGGAAGCGATAATTTCGTTTGCAGAGACGAGGTAGCCAGCCAGATAACCGACCGATCGAACGACCGATCGAACGACCGACCGACCGACCGACCGAGAAATCAGCCAACCGGCCGAACGACCCAACTTCATACCGGGAGACCGGCCGGTTGCGATCGAAAGCGATCGATGGATCGTTAAGCGTTCCTCGGCAACATCGAAGCGCGGAGACACCTCAAGGTCGCGTGTCTTCTTCTCCGCGAAGACAGTGATCACCCACGAGTGGCGTCACTCGCCGTGACCTCGGTGGTTCCAACGGGTATATTACATTGCTCTCCGTCGCAATTCCGATTCCAATGAAACGGCTCTGCCGTGTCAGGCGTGCGGGTGCACGCAGTGTGTGCGACGATATTAACTTTTTGTTATTTATTATACGCAGACTCTCTCGCACGTCCCCGCGGCTGCAATCTCGATAAGGGAAAGGAGAAAGAACCAGCCGGTCAAGTCGCGGCGACGTCTCGCCACGAGGACGCTCGCATGACGCTCCTGAGGAGCGTTTGAGAAGGTTTCTTTTTCGAGGTTGCAGCGGCGCGGCGGGAGGACCGCGCGATACGGGCCTTCCTCTCTCTCTCTCTCTCTCTCTCTCTCTCTCTCTCTCTCTTTCCGCGAAAATAACAGCGTCGCGAGTATATAATTTTAAGAGAGAGGCTTTGCGTTTTTGCTCGTTTGCTTTGCATTATTTTGCATGTCGCATTTGTCCACCGATGACTACACGTTCGCAGGATGATAACCGTGAGAGAGAGAGAGAGAGAGAGAGAGAGAGAGAGAGAGAGAGAGAGAGAGAGAGAGAGAGAGAGAGAGGGAGAGAGAGTGATCACGAGAAAGACGGAGCTCGTTTGAAAGTAAGGGCTGAACATTTGCGTTCCGGCCACTCCGGCGGTAGATCCGAGCCTGGCGCTGTACGTGAGTTTTTCGCAGGAGATAAATTGCGAGAGATAGCACGAGGAAATCGAGATTTATCGGCTTTTTCGTTGAAGAATTACACACACCGTCGCGGCTTCGGCAGAAAAAAGAGCTTTATATGTGTATAAAGGTCGGCGATTATACGTTTATTTACAAAGGAACCCGTTCTCCTTGCTGTCGCGCTAATAAGCGATATTTGTAATTACTAATCGCGGGAGATTCACGCCGGAGACGCGTGGCGCAACCGTTACGTCGGTACCACCGACTCTCTCGAGGCGTAGAAAAAACTGCATCGACTCCTCTGTACACGTCAATCGGAGAAATAAATAATGTTACTCATCGCGCGATCGAGCCCGAGGCATCGGGCGATAGAAAACCGCTAATTAGACCGAAACTCCGGCGAGTCGTGAGCGATCCACGCGACTCAGTCGAAGAAAGGCGAGATTCGCCTTTGGACTTGACGCAGAGAACGACGATCGCATCGTTCAGCTTAAAAGTCGCCCTTCCTCGTCGAGTCGCGAATTTCGCGCGGATTTCAGACTTATCGTCGTTTAAACGCGGCAGCGTGGCACGCACGCCTAGCACGACGCGGCACGCAGCGGCGGCTTTTTCCGCACGATGGAGTACGGTACTTAGGTCTACACCTGCGACACGCGCGCGGGATTAAGTCGTTTCTCATCACGGGTTTCCGTTTTCCAGCATCCATCGTCAGCTTTTTCCCTTTTTCGACGATCCTCGCCCCGCGACCCCGCGCGCTCTCGCGCGCGTCGGCTGGCCCTCGATGGATGACCGTACATCTCGTGATTAACGAGCGCATGTGTCTTCGATTCGTTGGCGTTGGACGTGTCGTTGGATTGACGTTGGTATTCACCGCGCACCTGTCAGCCTCGTCGTCGTCGTCGTCGTCGTCGTCGTCGTCGTCGCCGTCGTCGCCATCGACGTCGACGTCGCCGCGCAACGCAGGTGTTCGCGTTAGTACACAAATTTAGACACGAATACCTCGAAGGACTTCTCCTCTTTCTCCTCCTCCTCCTCCTCCTTCTCCTTCTCCTCCTTCTTCTCAGGGTAGCACATACTTTCGCGGGACAATCGAGGACAGCGTGTGCGACAGCGATGAATAAATCAGCGCGATCGCTCGCGCGCATTACAATTTCGCGGCGAGGGAAGACGGACGAAACGGGCTGGCGGGGAAAAGAAGAGACAGGGAAGATACGGAGGGAAAGTACGAAGGGAAGCGCGAGCGACATTGTGGACGATTATGGCGTCGCGTTGAGCATCGCGGAGGTGCCGCGGTGTCCGTGTCGCTGGACCGTGTAACTAAGTACTTAAAAGTTGGCAAATACATCTTCGAGCGACGGTGCCTCGTTTATACGCGGAGAGTTTACGTTTCCGACGGGGTTCGAGCGAGGCGATTTCCTGATTTATACCATCGCGCTACCCGCAGATAAGAAACTCGCGTCTCGTCTCGTTGATTGAAGTGATTTATTCCAAGCGAACGGCCGTCACATTCGCCTAAGTTTATCCGCCGCCGCCGCCGCCGCCGCCGCCGCCGCCGCCGTCGCCGCCGCCGTTGCCGGCGTTGCCGCGAGCAAATTTACTGCAATTTCATTAGGGGGGAAGTTTTGATATTCCCCCGGGGATCTGTCGCATTCACGTCGCTATCCGAGTCCTTTCGGCGGGAGCCTAATGAATAACGACCGAGTCGTTCGATATCTAAAATTATAGACGCGACGCTAATAATTCAGGGACTATCTTAATGGATAGCGCAGGCACGTGACGTGTCGCTGAAAAATGTTCGGATTTGCAGTGGCCGGCAAAAATCGTTCGTTATAACCAGTTAGAGCAGGTATACGGTATAAATCGCTTATCCTCATTTTTTCACGCGTACTCTCTTCTTCCTCCTTCTCTTCACCCCTCGCTCACTCTCTCCCTCTCTCGTTCGCTTTCCTCAGTCGAGCACCTCGGTCCTCCGATCGGCCGCGTTCTCGAGCGCGCAGCGCCGTCCATAATTGGACCGTGATTGCGCGCTATTAATTTCGTCCCAACGCGGAATGCGCGGCCGCTAGAATGCCATCGATCTCGGGAAGCGCGCCTCTCGAGAGTCGAGCCGAACCAAGTAGAGTCGTCGCGCCGGCGATAGTCGAGAGCGTTTCTCGCGTGCGGCGCAACCACGTCGGTGCGCCGAGCTGCAGCGGGTTGCAGCGGGCACGTTCAGCAGCATCAACAACAGCGGCGGTGACGGCGGCGGCGGCGGCGGCAGCAACCGCAGCTTTATCCTTGCAAGGACGCGCTCGCGCTCGCACCCGCGGCTCCCTTCCTCCGCCCTGCCGGCGAGAACCAGTGCGGTGGCCGTAATCGCTGCCGTTTAATCGCGCATAATCATTACTAATCGACCGCAAAGACGATTGCGGCATCCACCACTTTATTATTACGACAGCGGGGATAAAGCTCCGCCATTTGTTACGCCCATTGTGTCGAGTTTCGCGGCGCGGCGCGCTGCTCCGCTCGCGCTAGGGCCCCCGCTGTTCGTTGTTGCTGTTGTCGTTGTTGCTGCCGTTGCTGGTAATCGAGGTTGCCGCGCCGCGGTCGGTAGCGACCGCTCCGATCCGCAGTATATAAGTAACGAGCGGGGCGAGGGAGAAAGAAAGGGCGGGAGGGAAAACGGGGAGAGAGAGAGAGAGAGAGAGAGAGAGAGGGAGGCGAAACCGGTAAAAAATGTATATCAATTAATTTTCTCACAGCGGGGCGTGACTCTCGTCTTCTCCGCGTGGCTCGTTACGCCAAGGTCAGGACCTTCGAGGTATCGTCGGCTTAATTCTTAGCCGTCGCGTTATACACGTCGGGACGAACGTTCCTTCTCTCATTGTGCCTCCGGTCGCGCGCGAGATCGCTCTCTCGTCTGCGAAAAAGCGCACCCTCCGTGCACTTTCCGGGTCTTTCCGGGTGTTTCTCAGCGGCGCTCGTACAAACACAGACGTGCACAGGCAGCCGCCGAAAAATCCACGACGTTTCTTTCTTTATACAACTGTAATGCGCGCGATGCGGGAAGTACAAATTGCCCGACTATTTACGGATCCTAGATGCGCGAGTGCGCCCGTCAAGGAGGACGTTTGCGCTCGTAAATACCTGCGCTTGACATTTCGGCGTTCCGAGGTCCCGGGAATCGAGTATTTGCCCATCAAACAGACCAACACCGCGCGTACACCCTCGAGCGATACATCTTGGTGATTTCTCGAGTTGAAATTATCTTACCTTTAGAAAAGACGAGTGTGTGTAACCACCAAGGCTAACGCTAATCGAGGTTACTGCAGCCGACCCCGACACCCGCGGGACGGGAAGACACGGGGCAGACCGCGGGGCGAGAGAGGGCGGGAAGGAGGAGAAAAAAGAAGAAGCGATAAAGAATTCATCGATTATTTGTGCATCGACTTGTGCTTTCTCTCAAAAGTCTCTCGCCTTGGACCTCAGACTACGTGCTTCAGGGGTCACGTGTGTGTACCGTTCCTCCCGCGCGGGACGGCGAAGGAACGCTCCGAAGCGTACCGAGAACGGCAAACCACCGCAACGCAATGCAACGCAATGCAACGCAACGCAACGCAACCTCCAGCACTCTCCACGTGCGCGCGCCGCTAATGCCCGATGCCCCGTATTCATCTCCTTTAATCACACTGTGAAGCGGCGGCCGCTGCGCGGCGCGAATCGACGGGAATGCGGCGCCGGCTTCACCGCTCTCTCTCTCTCTCTCTCTCTCTCTCTCTCTCTCTCTCTCTCTCTCTCTCTCTCTCTCTCTCTCTCTCTCCTCTCTCTCTCTCTCTCTCTCTCGAGGAGACTCTCGTTGTCGAGTTTACGGCGTTTCTCTATCGCGAGATGACCGCGGCGCATCGGGATAAAATGCTCGTCCGGTTCTGCCCGCCGCCTATCTGGATCGTCGTGCTCCTCGCCTTCGAGCGAGCGAGCGAGCGAAACGCTGTCGATTTTTCCGCAACGACGACGTCCACCAGCAACGTCTCGGCCGGTGCCACGGCGACGAGACCGCGTCGTGGTGCGGAAGAGGGACGCTCTCTCGGTCTCTCTTTCTCGCGAGCCGACCTGACGGCTCAATCTCGCCCCGGCCTCGTAGAACCTACGAAGAAAATGATGGAGTCTCGCGATAAAATTCATGAGTCGAGCGGATCCGCAGGAGCGAGCACGCGAGCGATTAGCATAAAGGAGTCTCATTAGCCGACGCCACTCGCCGAAATGTCAGCCTCATCCTTCTACCGCACCCGGAACTGTGTGCGCCGTGCTGTTGTGTACACGCTGCCGACCCGGCCACGAAAAAGCTTCCAGCGCGCCTGGTCATCCTCGATAGCGCTCCTCTTTCCGCGTTATTCTAATCGCGTTTCAAGGTTACGTCTGCAACTAGGAGGAAGACGTAATCTTCCCCTCATCGTGGCTCGCGACGTGGCTGAGCGATGATACCGTTCGCGTTACGGCGGAGAAGCGTCCACGACGACGCACGTCTCGGTGCCGGTCGCAACGACGAGACAATGAAATAAGCTGTGCGACGAAAATGCGACTTCTCAATCAGAACAACGGGGGGATTCTGGCGCCGAAGCGACAATCGTCTTTTAGTTTAGCCGCGATTTCTGAAAGAGAAAGAAATACGAGGTTTCGTCAAAAAGTAACGAGAATCTCTAATTTTCTCGGAAAGTATTTATTTAATCTTCAATGTTTATCCAATCTCCCTCAGAGTAGTCCGCCTGTGATATTACTATATGCCAACTTATGCCAACGAGCTGGATCTGCGATTTCGCCCTTTATCTCACTTATTGTAGATAAACTTGAGTCCTTTGAGAGCCCTTTTGAGTTTGGGAAATAGGAAAAAGTCACGAGGAGAATAAGGTGTTGTTACGGCATCACAACGGTGTTGTGCTTCGCCAAGAACTGTTGGATGAGCAAAGCGGTATGCGCCGGTGCGTTGTCGTGGTGCAAAGTCCACGAGTTGTCTCTCCAAAGTTCGGGTCGTTTTCTCTAGTCTCGGGTCTGTTTCTTCAGCAACCTCTCTAATGGTGATTCTTCTATCAGCAAGCGCAATCTCTTTAACTTTTTCCACGTTTTCATCACTGGTGTGGACGTGCTAGGACACCCAGACGCCTCGCGTCATCCTCGATGTCTTCTCGGCTTTCCTGCAAGCGTCTGTGCCATTCATAAACTCGTGGACTTGCGACATAGTATCGTCGGCTTCTTTGACATTTCGAACGCTTCGCTGCACTCAATTCCGCTTTTGACACCAAATTTCAGACAGACTCTCTCCGATCCGACTGACTTCGCCACACAAAAAGTCGCCAAACACACTCTGAAGTACGTCTCGTTCGTTCGCGCTCGCCAAACACAAAGTAACCATTGCAGCTGCCTGAAAATTGACACGTACGTCACTGGTGGTGCTAGCAACACACGAAAAAAAGAAGATACAGCGCGCGCAATTTCCAAATTCTCGTTACTTCTTCAATCGGAAAGACCGGATCAATCGGAAAGAGTGTTTCGCCTGCGAGTTGGGAGCGCGAGGTATTCCGCTGCCTCCTTCAAGCCCGCCGGAGGGGGACCGGTTGATACACCGCGGACCAAGTCGTTGCTTGTTACTTGGCCGAGCAAACGACGGTGATCCGTGTTGCTAATCCAGCGGCGGAACGTCTCGGCGCGGGATAATAATCCGCGAGCCCGACTTGGACGAGAGGCTGTATTCCTATTGGTGTACGATCCGGCGCCAGCGAGACGTAGCGCAATCCGAGCAATTAACCGGGAGACGTTACCGCTCTATACTTTAAGCCGAGCTCCGTCGTAGCTGCCCGGCTCCAAGGACGAAAAAGCGCACGGAGCACGGCGGCGGCAGTCTGCAGCATCGCGCGCCGCGGCAGGCGCCATTTGCGCGCGCGAAAATAAATAATTAGCGATCCAAATCGGACAAAAGCGCGAGCAAGCCGGCTCCTCGCTGCTTCTCGCACGCGCGTGCGAGAAGCACGCACGCACGCACGCACGCACGCACGCACGCACGTTTCTCTCAACGCGCGTTTTTTCTTCGCCGGCCGACGGCGGCGGCATATATGCACGCAGGTGCACGGCCGCGAGTGCGTACGACATGTCATACGCGCGACCTTCGAGGACGCGAGGCTCCTGGGGAAAGTTGCACGCGCGCGCGCGCGCGCGCGCGCACGCGATGTAATCTCGTTGGCGTGTTTATCGGTATCTTAACAAATCCGACGCTGCGAGCGGCGGGGAATTAATTACGCGCGCCGATAGCGATAAGGAGCCGCAATCGGCGACGTGATCACAATGCGCTCTCCGAGGGTGGAAAGAGAGAAGGAGAAGGGAGGAAAAAGAACGCGCCACGAGGGAGAGGCGAATATAGCGATCGTCCCGGTAATGACTACCTGGCGCATCGGATTTCTCAAACCGTCGTCGACTCGCCGCCGCGCCGCCGCGCTGCCGCGCGCCGTGTCGTAAGTTTGCCGAGCCAATTATTTCGGACGAGCGAATAAGCTTCGGCATCTCATAGCCTCTCGTACGCGGGATCGTATCTACGCCGTACGAGGAGGCCGGTAAACCAAGACGCTAAACCGGCTAAGCGCGGACCGTTGCCGCGACGACGCGGTCGCGGTAGCGCGTCGTTTTTATTACGCTTATAGTTGTACACCGCGAGTCCTCCTCTATCGAAAGATAACGAGTGGCATCATTGTGTGAGAAAGAAGCGGTTAAAAAATTTACTGTTAGATTGAGACGCGTGGAAAACCGCGAGGAGGATGCACGCAAAAGCGATATTTATTAAGGAATAAACGAGCAATTTGCTTTCTCCCGTCGTTTAAGGTGTTCGTTTATACAGCGATTGCTCCTCGACGAATTTTTGCAGCGATCTGTGGTAGCAATCGCGATGTAGCAAAGCTGCGTCTTACCGCTCGTTTTAAAACGGTTTAAAAATGAGAGGTTGATCGTTTCTAATCCCCCGATTAACAGTAATGATTACCGGATCCACTCTTCTTCTGGCGAGTGTCGCGGCCTCTCAGCGAACGCGACTGCAGAGAGACTACACGTCGTTGTTGCTTGCCGCGGACGTTTCAAGATCGCGGCGCGATTTAATTTCTTGATCCCGGCGATCGACGTTAAACGATCGTAGCTCGTGCACGGCTACGACTACCGTGCGCGACGCAAGTTACCATTATTACGACGTATCTCGCAACGGATTTCCACTTGCATAAATTATGCGCGGTGAGTCGCGGGCGTCCATGCAAGGACGCGCTCTCGCGGGATCCAACACGGCGAGATTGTATCGGCGCTTCAACCGACCGACAAATACCAAGGGTAAGTGCGATGAGTACCAATCACCCGCGATCGACAATGCAAGTCGACGTTCTCCACCTGACATTCAAGCCGCACTTGCGCACGTCCGCGGAGATCTACGCGCGAACATTCGCACGTCGGACAATACGCGCACCGGAAAAAGGGAAAGATACACACAGAGAGAGAGAGAGCGAGAGAGAGAGAGAGAGAGAGACCGGACGACGATTGCAAGCGATTGCACCTGTGCGTCGTGTTTTCTCCGTCGAGTCATTGTCTGTCCGCCGATAGAGACCGCGCGCTGTTTCGAGATTGAAATTTAGAAACGTGACGAGAAAACGGAGGGAACTTTGCGTGAAGATTTTTTCAAGCATCTTCGTGAAATCAGTAGATCGATACGACGGTGTAAAAGAGAAGTGGCACTTTTTCTTCCATATATATGCGCGTACACACGCACACGCACGCTACTTGGGCCTCAATGTGACCGCTTAATAGAATGAATCATACAGCTCTGAGATAAGCATCGATCCGACTACTAAGGCTCGCGATTGCTCATTATTTGCCGTCGATTTTAAGGTTTACGATCGCGTCTGTTCGTTTCTGCGGCGGGGATTATCCGCCGAGCTGCATAAAGCTGATCGACAGACTGTAATTGCCTGTAATATCGCGCGGAAATTATGCAAATGCGCGGAACGCGTGTGTTTACTCATTCCTAAGGCACATCTTCGTTAAATCAACAAAAAGGAGCGAAGCGTGACTAATGATTTATCCGCGATCGCATACGTCGATCTGAGAAAGGGTTGAGGTCAAGGTGCGCGGCAACGCTCGCCTCGCTTCTTCGCTGGAATGCTGCGTAACCAGTCAAATATTTACACTGTTATCGTTACGTCATACTTATATAAAATGCTTACTGGCGGCAGCCGCTGTAGCCGCCGAAAACGATCGGCCCCGCGGACGATTAGTAAACTGTCGTGACCGGTAGCGTTTCTGAGCCGCACGAAACAAAAAAGAGAGAAAGAAACAAGTAGCCGAGCCACGACGAAATCCACTTCCTCGCATTCCGAGAGCGCCGAAACGAGCGTTTTTCTCGCAGAGTTTCTTCGATCTCTTCCATTAAGATTTCATTAAAATCACATTTCTCTCTCGTCGAAATCGCTCAGATCCCACGTTTACTAGCAGCTATCCGTATCCGTCCGTGTTGCTGGTTCATCAGACCATGCGCGAACCTGTCCCGCGCAACTGTCGTTCGCGGAATCCGGCTGGTCGGTTGTGTAAATCCTAAATTATTCATTACGCGTAATATATCTGAGATACTTTCAAGATTCTTCATGAGGAAGAACTCGTCGGAGACGATCCGATCAAGCCACGGATCTCCCAGCGAGCGATTTCACAACTATGCCGCTCTTCCGACGAGCCGATCAAACGCGCCGCGCGGCAGCGCGCGCGATCGATGGGGCAATGAAATGGTTTCGTAATTTTCGGCGGATCTAATCCCTTCGGCGGACTTTGACGGATACAGCATGAAGACGACGCGACTCGCCGAGACTTACCAGCCCCGCGACGGCGCGTGTTAAAATCGGGCTCGTTGAAACGATTCGCGATACCCCGGCGGAGCGAATCCCGCGCGATCGCGCGTCGATAAAGCCGGCCTGGGATACGCCAGTTATGTCGCGCCACGGAATAAATCCAGCGTCGCGATTACACGTCGCTGCTGGCCGACGGCGCGCCGCGCCGAGCGCGCGTCGGCTGGTCGAGTCGAAATTAATATTCCAAATAGAAGAGGCCGAGGCTTTTCGCTCGGCGTTTCGTTTCGCTCGGCGCGTCCGCCGGCTTTCAGAGATTCAATTTACCCGTTGCGATCCCCTCGAGACGGGGCCCAACGTCTCGCGGCGGGGTGCGGCGCCCGGTCTGGACGTCGAGACCACGGACGGAGACCACGTTGGCCGGCCACGTTGATCTCACCGATCCTCGGACGGGACCGCCAGGCGCGCGCGCGATGCTCCTGCACGCGATCCTTCGCGCCGATGCACCGAGATGCGGCATAACGCGCGCCGTTCGTTCCCTTAACGCTCTGCTCCTCCAGCTATTTTCGCTCTCTCGCTTCCACGAAGAATGATCGGCCGGACGCTTAACGATACGAGAAACGTCAGCCGGATAAACCCGTCGTCTTTTCGCCGAGGCGGACGGAATCGCCGCCGCCGCCGCCGCCGCCGCCGCCGCCGCCGTCGTGTATCTACTTTGTAAGGACGAGCCACGTCAGAAGGAAGGATCAACGCGTGGCGCTCGGCTACGCGGGGTGTTTTGATCAGTCCTGATTGGCCGAGGCGCGAAAAATCCGTCGATCGGCCGGGAGGAGCCATCGGCGCGGTCGGACGCGCCTTGATTCGGCCTTGATTATCTCACGGTGACGCCCGAAACAAACAGGACGCGCGAGGCGACTCCCGTCGGCCTTTCCGTGCCGGATAATCAAACGTCGCTCGCATCGTCTGTAATGGAGTCGTTTGATCGCTCCGATTGATTTATTCGGCGCGGTTGCGCGACGCACGGCAGATGGGCGACGCACGGTGACGTAACGCGCGCGCGACTTTACACGTGTGTTTTGCGCGTGTTGTGCCGCGTATGAGAGACTAGTAATATGATTCGCGCGCGTTCCCATCGAATGTTAAATAATTCCGAGGGATCTCTCTCTCTCTCTCTCTCTCTCTGGGCGCGCGATTAACGATTTCCTATCTGCTCGCGGTAACGGTACGGCACGGCTGCCTCCGTGCGAGCGTCTTTACGGCAGAATATACCTAAATTCCGTAAATCATCGTCCGATTGTAAATTACGCGGCTTGAATTATGTCTCGTTGCCGCCGCGGCAAGCCATTCGCTCGTCGATGTTTTGTCGCAGCGACGAAACACGGAATAACGGCGCTGAATCGGCGAAAGCGTGTGCGAGAGAGAGAGAGAGAGAGAGAGAGAGAGAGAGAGAGAGAGAGAGAGAGAGAGAGAGAGAGAAAAGACTGGTTAAAAGTTCGTCGACCCTCGCGCGCGCGTCCCTCAGGGATGATGCTGTTCGTCAGCGGGGCACTCACGCGCTCGCGGCACTCGCGGCGACGCGTCGCAGACGCCGCGGTGTCCAGTCCCGGCGCCCACGCGGTCGTTCGTGTGGGTGTTCCAAGTCGTTGAATAACATAACACCGGCCCGCCTCCGTTCGACGACGAGGGCACTCGTTATTACGCGCGCGGATATTCGGACGAGCGTACGCGAAAGAGCCTCGAATTCGCGATGCCGTGAGCCCTCTCTCTCGAGAGAGAGAGAGCTCGAGCCTCTCTTGCTCTCCGTGAGTTTCCAGAGTTGGAGTGGAGCCGAGTGGAAACGGGTTTTCCCGTGACGCAGACGGAAAGAGCGCGAGACGCGAGCGGGACGACAGAGGAATTCGACTCGTCGTTTGTTGAATTCTTTTTCCGCGGCAAGATCGAACGCGATTGGCTTGTGCGGTAAGCGCGAGAGGAAAGCCGCGCTGGCGGTGAGTAAGCAGCGCTGTCTGAGGGAGTTACCGGACTCTGAAGGAAGTACAAATATCCTCGAGAAACAGTCTCACTCAGCACGACATACTTTGCGTACTCAGATCGCCAAAAAATGCTCCACCTTATCGTTCCGAGAAGATAAAAAAGCGCGACGTAATCCAGCTCATCGTTACCTTTCCCACTCTCTTCGTCCCTCTTTTCCGCAGGGCGGTCAACATGCTTCTCGGAATTGCGGAATGTCGGGAGAATGATTGGTTCGAATTTACTCGACGGACGGCGAGCGCTCACAGCTGCTCGACCGTGCTATAATCGGAACCGTCGTGGTAGTTGACGACGACGACGATGATCTCGCGCTTCCTGCCGCTCAGAGGGATTTGCTCGAGGTCACGATCGAGGTCACATCCCCGGCACGCCGATCGTTCCTCGCGAATTTTCGATCTATGTAAGCCGAATGCCGCCCAATAAAGGATGCACCGCGCGCGACTGTAAATTCCCCGGTGAGTAGCGGCGGTTACTCCGTCCTGTGACGCTGGGGATCTTCAACGTCCCTCTTTGCCATTCAGCTTGAGTCCGCTCCGAAGAGAGAGAGAGAGAGAGAGAGAGAGAGAGAGAGAGAGAGAGAGAGACCAGATCGAAGATAGAGGCGATCTACAACCCGACCGAACAGTAAACATTCTGCTGGTCTCGTATTCGCCGTACTCTCTGGTCGACTATTCGTGCAGATCAGCGCGTCGCGTGGTGGCCATCCCACGTTGCTGAGGGCTCGCAAAATCGCTAAATGACGATTATTAACGAGAAAAGAGCCGCGAAAGTGCTCCCTCGCGTGGAGGCAGTTTTCAACGAGTCGAGACGAAATCAGCGCGGCTGAATCGAGGATTCTCTCGCGTTTCTTCACGCAATTCACCGAAATCAATTACGCTCGCTCGCTATTCGGTCGACGCTGCAGGAAATTATCCGTTTGCCGGTAATTATCACGAAGCAGCACGAAGAAGAACAACGGGGGGGAGGGGGGGGGGAATCCGCGCCTATAACGTCAGGATTTATTATACAGAGCGCGAATCGTGAGATATTCCGCGAGTCGGGGACAATACGTCGCTCCGGCTGCTTGCGCGAACGCTCGTTCTCTCGTCGGGAGTAGGGTGACTATATCCCAGTCATAAAAAAAGAGTAAGTGACGGGTAAAAAAAAGTGTATTAAAGAGTACTAATTACGGTTCCAAAAGAGTACAGTAAGTAGAACACAAAATCATATAAAAGTCAAGGTGACGTCAAATAATATAAAAATTATGTCATTTTGACGTCAAAATGATTTTATGTTTCATCTGGGACAGTGATTAATGGATTACTAGGTATAATATTTAAAATGAAACATAGTTGGTACTAAATAAGCCGAGAAATATTAGTCGAACACACATATTTTATTATGTTATTAAGATATTTTGTAATTATATTTTGCAGTCCGTACATCGCCTGACAATTTCGGTTTTCACTGTGTCGTTACCAAAGAGCGGACATCAGCGCCATTTTCCGCACTCACAACCAGCCAGAGCGCTACGCGCCAGTGTCGATTGTGCTGCACGATTTATACGAGGGCAGTCTGAAAAGTTCTCGGCCCAACAATGAAAGAAAATTTTTTGCCGTGAAATATGTTTTATTTTTCAATATAATCTCCTGAAACTTCAGTACATATATTCCAACGTTTTTCCAATAATTCAGTATCATTAAAGTGTGATTCCGGAAGGTTCTTTTCGCTCCGGTGTATAGTGGTGGATCCAAGTTTCATCAACAGTTATGAAACGACGCTTGAAAACCATTTTATTTTGCTTAAAACGATCCAAACACGTTCGAGAAATACGCATTCGAATGCGTTTTCGGTTAATTGTTCGCAAATGCGGCAGCCATCTTGCGCAAAGCTTTCTCTACTGGTGCTACTACTCGAATGACCTGACAGATCGAATGAAATTTTACATGGGTTTACATCAGAGATGCCACTTTCCAATACAATTATAGTTTGACAGTTTCTAATGCCATGTATGTGTCAGGTCGAGAACTTTCCAGTCTGCCTACGTAGTGCAACTAGCGCGGCACCGTCGCGCAGAACCTCCTCTACGCATAATCGGTACTGCCGCTCGCGGCGTTCAAATGCTGTGAGTGATGAAAACGTCACCGAAGTCTGC
Organism: Harpegnathos saltator; assembly: GCF_003227715.2. NCBI lineage: Eukaryota > Metazoa > Arthropoda > Insecta > Hymenoptera > Formicidae > Harpegnathos > Harpegnathos saltator. Next base: position 533,534 of record NW_020230005.1, on the reverse strand, counting down.
TCTCTGGTCATTATCGACAAAGTATAATTAACATTACGAAAAAAGAGTACATACAAGAGTACGATACGTAAAAAGTAGAGAGTACTCTTTTTACCACATTAAAAAGAGTACATATACTCTTAAAAGAGTACATATGGTCACCCTAGTCGGCAGCTGCAAGACCGACCTCGTCGAGGCTGTTGTTCCGTCTTCGAAACTCTCGCGTTACTCGCCCAGCTCTCGTGGCCAGCAACATCCGGCGATCACATCGCGCGTCCTCGACGAAACGCACGGAGCACGATTCATCCGATGGTCCGAAGGTCCATCATGAGCGAGCGCGGCCGGAGAGAGCCAAGTTTAAACGCGATTTCCGCGACGTCTCGTCCTTGCGACGATACAGCACGATCTCGAGAGCCCACGCGTCTACTCACGTACCAGATTACCGTACCAGGACCGGATGATAGTACTGCGTCCTGGAAGCGTGCGTGAGACAACGTATGGCCGATAAGTTATTCCTCGAAGGCGATCGGCAAATTACCTTAGCCTCCTGACACTGCACTCGCGAGGATTCGGATTTAAACGTGCCGGTTGTAAGTGCCGCGCGCTTTTATCGGCGACGGGGACCTCTTCGTCCCCGAGCGTTCGTGATGGTATAACGGGATTGTTACGGTGAGGAGAAAAAAGGGATCCCACAAAGATCTTGTCTCCTTCTCTCTCCCTCCCCCGCCCTCTCTCTCTCTCTCTCTCTCTTTCTCTTTCTCGCGGCGGCATCGCAGAGTCGCGGGAGCGTCGGGATCTCCATTGTTTATGTGCCGGTTATATCCGCCGACAAGCACATACGTCGAATGCCGAGTTGTAACGAGCGTGCTCGTTCCCCCGGGACTAGTTAATTTCCCGGGCAAGTTTATCACTCGTAGACCCGTTTTGTCGGAAATCGCACGACTTCGCGGAATCACGATTGAGAGTACAGAGAGCGGCGGCAGAAGCCGCCGTTCTTCCATCTGCCCTCTCCCTTCCTGTCTTTCTCCTCGGCGATATCTGGAAAGCTCGCCACTTTGTAGCTCACGGCGCAGCTCGGTAAAGAGGTGAATTCACCTGACGTCCCTTCGGGAATACTTTATGGAGCCGCCTTGGGACCGCGGGCTCGCCGATGTTCCCGCAGCCGCCGAGAATGCCGAGAAACGTACGGCATGAGAGGCGCACTCGCGACGGAACGGGACGTGTCGACTAGGCTTGCCAAGTCCAAAAGTTAAAATTACCGGACATTGCTTCTCGGGTAACAAACCCAAACCGGACTAAACCGGACAGAAATAATAATCATAACGTTACATTAAATACAAAATATGACAACAATTTATCTGCAATATTAATTCCCGAACAATTTTATGAACGAGAGATCTGATTGAATTAAATAATAAACTATTACTTTTTTAATATATATGGAACGATGGATCGGCAGACCATCTACTAGGTAGATGGCTTCTCGATCATTTGTAGCCGCTTGAAACGGAGGAACGTTGCTAAAATCTGAACTCTCATTCCATTGATTGGATATAACTTAAAAACCGGACATACGAAGTCCGGTTTGACTTATTAACCGGACACTGGACAGGACTCGTGGAAATCTGACCGAGTCCGGGTCCAAAGCCGGGCAGTTGGCAACCCTAGTGTCGGCGGCATTAACGAATCGCTCGTACACTCACCGCGCCGTTTTCCGAAACGTTTTCCGCCCGTTTACACGTTTACGAGCGACGTGGAAAATCCTATCGAGCGTACGCGATAAAACGAGCTGAGAAGGCCATCTCTCCCCCTCATCACGCCTGGCTATTTTCTTCTTCAGGAGAAAAAGCGCCGGTCATCGTTGTATCAGCGACGGGGTTTCTCGCGCGACCGAGCCGGCCGAGCTTCGGGCTTCGCCGAGCCTCGAACGGCACGAGCGCTCGAATTCTAACGGGCGAAACGTCTTCTTCCGCTTACGGGGTACCGATAAGCAAACACTCGGGCGCTAGCGCGCCACGTCGCGACCCGTTATCTCTTATCGCGCGGCGATCCGGCCACCCTCGAGCCCGGCGATTCCGCGCCGAAGATTGAGCCGTAAAGATAAAGCGCGTCTCCCTTATTTCCCCATAATGATCGCGGAGTCGTCGAAACTGTTGTCGCTGTATATACGGCCCGAGCGGTGCTTTACCGTAAGTAGAAACCTACAGATTCCCTTCGGCCGTTCAGGTCCTTCTCCTCCTCCTCCTCCTCCTCCGCCACCGCCTCCGCCTCCGCCTCCGCCTCCGCCTCCACCTCCGCCGCGCCGCGCCGCGTTGCGACGCATGTCGGTATGTGCGGAGCAAAAATCATTTCTCAACGTCGTTCTCCCCGTTGGATAACAGTGATTACGTTCGGCCAGCACTTGAGAGACGGGGGCTCTTCACCCGCGGCTCGAATCAATCAAAGCCGGTATTTACATGGAAAATTATAGTTATGTCGCGTCGCAAATCTGCAGTTTCGCGCGACGTACGTGTGATAATAATTGCGAGTTCGTAGGTCATCAATCGGCCGATAAAGAGCCCGCTGTGATAATCGCTCACTGTTCTACAACGGTGGGACTCGCCGACTCATTCTCCTCCTCTTCCTCCCCCCTTCTCTCTCTCTCTCTCTCTCTCTCTCTCTCTCTCTCTCAAGTCCCTCACCCTGAAGAGGCCCCCGTAGGCTCGGATTACCAAAGGTCACCTGAATCGTTACCGGTGCGACTCCCGGCGACTCGGCGTAGGTCAGTGAATCGCGGATCGACGTGAGCACGACGACGTCGTGCGAATGTCGTTGACCCGCTTTTTAAGGACTTTATAAACGGGACCCTCGAGGGAGAAAGATCAGCCTCGCGCTCGGCGATGGGCCACGGCGACTCGCGGCCGCCATTCTCACGGTGCGACGATTACCCGGTAAAATGTGGAGGTCTCTCGTCTTATTTTCCCAGCTCGCTCGACACACACACACACACACGCACGCGTGCGCGCGTCCACTTTTCCCGATCTCGCGAGATCGGCCGATTAAAATCGTCCAAACGCGGATAGAGATCGCGACCTGCGATGTGCAACACAGCGGGCATGTTACATTAGGCATTTAAATGAAGAGAAACCGGCGCGGCGTTACGCCAGCCGCGCTGTCACACAGTTAAGAGGATCGCGGATGTAATAATCCCGCGGTGGCCGAGAGCGCACTTTCGGTAAGAGATAGGTCGTTTATCGGAGCTCCGCGATCAGTTCGCTCACTCGCTCACTCGCGTGGTCGGTGACCGAAAGAAAAACACGGAGCCATTTATCTAGATCAATAGTCGGCCGGCTTACGTTCGCGCGCACGGCCGTTCGTTCGGTGTCGACCGGCGTCGAGTCTCGTTGATCTTCACCTTCCCCTTATCGGACGTTATCGATCTCGATCTCTCTCTCTCTCTCTCTCTCTCTCTCTCTCTCTCTCGTGCTACGAGCGACGCTCAAGTGCGTGTACGACGTCGTGCTCTCAGCACGTAAACTGCTCTTTACGACCTGCCAAGACCTCGCCTTACCTCAATCATCCGGTTACCGGTAATTACGATCGTCGATCGTCCAGAACCAATTACGTCGGCAATTTTTACGAGTAATTCGATCGCCACGAGAGAGAAAGAAAGAGGATCCACGCGATGCGTAGCCAATAACCGGTACGACGTTACATTATAATGGACGATTATTCGATTTTCGTTGCGGCGATTGCCTCTACAGCTGCGATAGAGAGAGGTGAAGGAAAAAAAATATATATATATACAGAGAGAGAGAGAGAGAGAGAGAGAGAGAGAGAGAGAGAGAGAATCGGCCTCATCCTCTCCGCCGACGCGACGAGTCCGGCACGGAAATGCGAAAGGAGAACTCTTGTGACTCGGTGGATGAAATCATTCGACATTGAGACGGATCGTTTCCTCGAGTCATTATGATCATTTCTTACTCCTTTAGTTAGAACACACACAGGAATATTACGATATACGATGAAGGCGGTGCGGGAGGGACGACGAGCGCGCGGTGCGAAACGGATTGGCGGTGCTCCGCTCGCCATCGGACGCTGTTAAAACGTTGCAACAAAACGCTCAACGCCCACGCCACTGTGTGCGAGCGGATGGCTTCGCATGAAAATTCTATCAAATCAAGGCAATTTGACGACACGACGTTAACAGTGCCCGATACCTGAACATCTCGGCGTTCACGCGTCACGTGCGGCTTATTAAATCAACCGGCCGCGTGCGCGCGCGCGCGCGCGCGCACCTTCGTTCGACGAGCGACTACTACGAGAACGACGACTTCCACACGGTTCTTCCGTGGCGATTAAGCCGTTCGCGCGATTGCTTCCTTCGACGGCGATAAAGCAGTCGTCGTAGGTAGGTTGTCCGCGCGGGTGCAATTGGCGCCGCCATTAAGTCGCGCTCGGGCTGCCTTCTTGCCGCCGGCCGGGACCGGCTCGCGCACCCTCGGCCACGTAGACCGCGCGAGGAAGACCGGGGCGCATCTTTAACGAGCGTTTTCTTTCGCCCCGCCGGCGGCGGCAACAATGCACATCGGCGACGGCCGCGCGATGGCCGAGATGGGCGCGCAAGAAAGCTCGCCGCGGCAATCCGATTTGGCGAAAAAACATTCTCGATGCACGACGGCGTGAAAGACCGGCGCGGAATCGCGATGAATGCCGGCCGGAGGAACTGCGCTTCTCGGAACGTGGCCGCGCGCGCTTTTTCCGCGTCCGCGGAACGAACCTTCACACCGACACACAAAGTATCCACGCGTATAAAGGGTCGCGCGGCTCAATGCCGTGACGACGCTTTCGCCGGGAGCGGGATTGACACCCGAGGCGAATCGGTCGAGGCCGCCACCGTTGCCACCGTCACCGTCTGCCGTCATCTTCGCCGCTGCCGCCGCCGCCGCCGCCGCCGCCGCCTCCGCCGTCGCCGTCGTCGCCGTCGCGAGTAAGGCCGGGCGGAATCGAAGAAGAATCGACGGCAATGTTTGCCTACCACCCGCGGCACCGCACTTTCCCGTGAGATTTAGAAATTCGGTCCTCGTGCGCGACGTAACGCGGCACGGCGAGAGAGTCTCTCGTCGCGTAACACCCAACGACGACGACGACGACGACGACGACGACGACGAGGGCGCCCGAGGCGGCGCGACGGGAGAGCGGCCGGCGACCTCGCGCGCGCGTTCGAAGCATCGCCGATTTTACCTCCGAGCGAGCGCGAGAAAACCGTTTCACCGTGCCTTCGCTCAGCCGTAGAGCCGTGGAGCAACACTCCGGAGCGGAGTGTGCGAAGGGCAAACAAACGGCGACGACAACGACGACGATGATGACGACGAGGACGAGGACGAGGACGAGGAGAGACGGGTTGCGGAGGATCCACACGTTAGTGAATTCCCGAACGTGTGACGAAAGCGCATCGGGACATTGACATCCTTCCGCGGGTGACGCAGCCCGCGGAGAAACGGAGAGTTCATCGTCGGGGCTCGTCGCGCGTTCGACGAAACCGAAAACGCGCCGTTAGGTCGGCGGTAGATAAGATTGAGCAACGTGACGGAGTGTAGCCGGTAGCGAAGGCGAGCTCAAGTGCCGGCAAGAGTTGCCTGCTTGCTTTTTCCATCAGCCTAGTGTTCCGCCGAGCGCTTGTTTACACAGTCGCGAACGTGCCGGCTGAAAGTCCAGACCGAATGCGTGCAACGCTATTAGTCACATTTCGCTCAAATAAGACACGCGCGTGCGCGCGCGCGCGCGCGCGCGCGGACGTGTGCTGTGTCTGTTAACGTCGTTACGGCCTCACGGACACGGACACGGCCGAGTTTTATTTTACGCTCGCGTCCGATATACGTCCCGAGCGGCTTTGCGAGAGAGAATCCTGACAGAAAATTCGTCCTTCCGGCGGAAGCTGTACAAAACGCGCGCTCGATTCCCAAGCGGCCGAGCATTCGGCGGGGCGGGCGTTTTTTTTTTTTTTTTTTTACGAGAACGGTAAAACGGGTTAAGAAGCTAACAGTTACACACCCGCGGAGGTGGACGTGACCATGAAAAAGGACGAAGGAGAGGCGCGTTGTTTCTCGTACTCACTCCGTGATTTCCCGGTAGCCGGTGTCGGCGAGCAATCTGATCCCGGGACAACGGTTCGGAAGCATCGGTTGACAGTAAAATATCAGCAGGTAGTACTCTCAGGATGGCCGCGATAGGATCGGGAAGAGAGGCAGGTATATAAGTGCGTCGGGGCATAGGCACCGCCGCGCCTCCCCGCGCGCAACGGCGCAGCGCCCGGGGTACTGTTAGCCACCGATGAATGATAACCGCATATCGCGATACTCGCGCGGCCGATACAATGGGGAGTAAAGGGGAGGATGTATTGGTCAGGAAATCGCCGCGGTTACGTTTCTGAAATAGAATGCGTATTGAATCGATAACTTAGCCGCGTGCGCCAGCGCGGAGGAACGCTCGCCCGCGATCGAGAGCGAGCGAGTGTGTGGGCCGCCCCCTCGCAACGGTCTGGTGGCTAAATCTCGGGAAAAGCCGCCGTTTTCGATTCTTCCGAGCGACCCGAAATTCGCGGTCCGCCGCGAGCGTCCCCATTCGAGAGAGAGAGAGAGAGAGAGAGAGAGAGAGAGAGGGAGAGAGAGAGAGAGAGCGAGCCGCGCGGAAGAGCGCGATTATATATTGCCGTCGGTGCGGTGTGTCGCGTCGCGCGGTGTAAATACTTTGACGTCTCGCAGGTGTTATTATTCCCTACGAGGGGAAAAGGGAGAAACAGGCAAGGAGGAAGGGAGAGGGAGAGAGAGAGAGAGAGAGAGAGAGAGGAATCTTCTAATTGAGCACTCAAAGAACGGGGAAAAAGAAATACACGCCTGTGTAATTTCCGCTCACCGAGAGCGCGCTCACGCTCAGCGCGCGCGCGCGCGCGCGCATTCATTCGCTCGCGCGCGTACACGTCCAATAGGAGAAAATAGAGACGCGTACGCGGAGAAAATCGCGATGGTAGAGAGACAGTTCGTCTACGGGATCCGCATAATTACGAGATCACGTCCGTCCGAGACGTCTTCGACGCGTCTGGAGTCGCGGAGAGTCTGTTAATGTAACCTAAGGGCTTCTAGGTTCATTGTCACACGGGCGAGAACTCGCCTTTGTTTACCTCCGTAAGTGTTCACAACCTACGGTGCACTTATCGCCGTCGATCTCTCTCCACGGTGTCTTTCTTACGCCGTCTGGTTAACGAACTGAGATCCGCTTCTAGAGTCGAGGAGGAGGAGAGCGACGACGACGACGACGACGACGATTCGTGTTCTATTCTTTTTCCGCACAGACACGCTCTCCGCCGTAACTCCTCCTTGTAATTAGGCATTGAGATCCAATTGCGCGATTGTTCTCGTCTGCAATTAACGAGGTGGAATCGCACGACGGGCATCGCGCCGTCTTCCGGTCTGCGTGGGCTCATCGTTACGCGGCAGAATTTTAACATTGCGGGGACTACCGTGGACTTTTCTTTTCAAACTGCGAAATGGGAGCGCGGAGATGGAAACTCCTGTGCTATTGCATATTCAATTTTATTGTTTTCCGTTAAGTGCACATAATATTATTTCGTCGACCTTTGCCGATGAATGCTACGCGCGCGCGGGTAGGTGTGTGTGTGTGTGTGTGTGCGCGCGCGTTTGTATGTATGTTTGCGCAACGCATCCGACAAGTCCAAACACCCTAGACACGCAGTCTCTATAGAGAGAACGAGAGACGGAGAGAGGGAAAGACGTGCGCGATCGAGCGCTCTGCACGCGCGAGAGAGAGAGAGAGAGACGCGCGCGCGAAGATACAGTTTAAAGAGCGCTTCTAATGTGGAAGTGTTAGAGAGGCGCGTACATAACGACCTGGATTTGATATAACGGCACGATCCGACGCGTCTTTCCTTCAGTCTCCCCTTTCTCCTGCCCTCGTATCCGCCGAGCGCTCATAATATCTAACGGGGCCGGCTTATGAGTATGACGCTCGCGCGTCCACTGTGTGCTGGTCGCCGCGAAAAACCGTAAGGACGGATCGAACGCCGCGAGCCACGCTATCGCGAGTCGCGCAATTGCTCGGATAATTAAAAGTACGCGTCGCGACGGTGGACAGTCGTTTCTCACACGGCGTGGAACACACACGGGCGGACGGACGGACGGATGGACGATGATATATTTTCATCGGCGCGAGGAAGAAAAGCGAGAAAAGCGAGCGCGGCCGGGCGATTCGCTGCGCGGCGGAGTCTGTCGGTATTATCATTTCCGTCCGATAAGAGCGACGCGATAATGCTCCAGAAAATAATTGACTTCTCGTGTTTAACGGCGCCGAACCGTTAATCCGTAGCGCTTTGGGGCTGCGCTACGAGATCCTGGGTCGCTCGCTTATCGGATCAATGCGCGCGATATCGATGTACTCGCTCTTCATCAGCCGTAACTCTCAAGCACCCTGGCACGAATCTCCCTCTCCTTTGACCGTCGTCGTCGTCGTCGTCGTCGTCGTCGTCGTGGCACAACGGAGCCGCGCCGGCTGGGCTTGTGTACAACAAGCGTGGCCCGGCCGGGCGTCGGAATGCGACGGTCGCGTAAAGTATATGGAGCATGGGATATCGCCGCGTCGCAACACGGACTTCCTCGCCGCTGTTTATTACCGCGAGCTTGTTCCCGAATCGATCGAGCGGAATAATCAACGCCATCGACGGCGCGATAACGCTCGCGCGCCGGCCGGTTCGCGCGAATCCTCGCCGAGTCCTCGGCGTCCGCGAACGGTCCGCCGATCGTGCTCCGGGAAACTACGACTCGGATTACACGCGCGCGCGCGCGCGCTTGTAAAGGGGATTTTCTTCGCGTACACTCTTCATATCTGCCTCCTCTCCTCTTCCGTGCGGTTTGTCGTGTTACGGACTCGAAATGCGGTCGGCTAGTTGCGCGAATAATCCGCGGAGGAGAGGCCGATGCGAGCACAACTCGCCGCGGCTTCGCAGCAGCAATCGCGAGGGGCATTAAGGCGCGCGCATTTACGCGCCACGTCACACACAGTGTTGCGAAACCTCCAGATAGTGGCCATAAATCATATTGTCGCTATAATGTACTATAGTTGAATGAAAAGCATACTATATTGTAAATACTAGTATTTTATCACTAAAATAACATGTTTTTTAATTTTATTATTTTATTTTTTACTTTTTTTATATAAAAAAATTTTTGTTTCCCTATTTTTTGTTTTCTATTTTTTTTTCTAGTTTTCATCTCCTGTTTCTTATTTTATATAACTATTAACTAAACAAAATATTTTATAAAAAAATATTTCATTATCCGAAAAAGGCATTTGCTACAATTGGATTTGCAAGCAATTCAATAATTTCTTTCGGGAAGGGATCGGCTTTTTCATTTGAAACTTTTTTTAAAGATGAAATGATGGGATCTGAGGAAAGAAGAAGTCTTTTAAATAAATCTTCATTCGTCGCAATTCTCGAGTTTCTTCTCTCTCATATCAGTATGATACTCTCTCATATCTCTACAGTCTTTATTTTTACTATTGTTTGCTACATTATTTAATTAAAGCTTAAACATTATCATTAATTATTATATTTGTATTTAACATTAGCAAAATTAACTAGAATAAAGGATTTCGATAGAGGATATAATCTTTGTGTTGAACAATATTACCTGCAGTAGAGCGTCTGACCGTAAACGCAATGTCGTAAACTGAATGTCGAACTCTGCTCATAAAATTTATCATATTTTTATAAGCGCTGGATATCGCTCTTTCTACCTTTGCATAAGGATTAATAGATTAATAGATTTTATCTTTATTTTCACAAAGGTACGAACATGGTGCGAAATGATGCAATTTTTATATATCACGATATAAGTGATTAACTATATATAAAAAGTAAGTCCTGTAAATCTAATTTTTACTGTATATACTTATAACTTTCTAATATACTCTTTATTGGAAATAAAACTACACAGATGAGATATTAAACAGGGAACAATTATTTCCATGTACATTTGAATACAATTGGATTTCATCAAAATGTTACTACAACTTATTAATTTGGACCTTTTAGAAAATATATTGAAAACGGGAACCGAAAATTTCGCTTTTTATTTTTTCCTATTTTGGCCGCGTTTAACACGTTTCTGCAACACTGTGCGTCGCAAGCGGTGCTCGATAATCGTTGGAAAGAGAAGTCACTTGCGCGTGCGCGCGGCGATCGCGTTCGATGTGTTCCGTGTGCCTCGATCGATCGATCCCTCGCGATAGAGGCGCGATACGGATTTAGCCGGCGCGACGGTATATTTAGCCTGGGAAAGATCTTATCGGGACTGGTTAGACCGGCGTTATGTCCTATGTAACGATTATGCTACGACGCGGCGCGATTGCAAAAGTCCGATTCGGACACCTCGTAAACCGGCTTCGATAACTTCGTAGGAGCCGTTTTAACGGGGATATCGAGAGTCATCGGGCGTCGTTGGTCTCGTGGGATTCCGCGCGATCCTCCTCGCCCTCTCCGGCCGATCTCCACCAGCCTCGTCGCGCCTCCTGCGCGTCGTCTTCGTCCAGCGAGCGCGCTCCGCGAAGGAGCGCCGAGCCAAGGCGCCGCGCAGGTAACGATTTATCTCGTTAATGCGATACAGACCCTGCTTCAGAGTGGTCAAATAAAAAATGTCCGCCGTCCTTATCGGCGCGTTTTCTACGCGTTTCCGTAGTAGCATCAAAGCAACGCGACGCCGATAATCCTCTGCAACTGCAACGGCGGAAAAGCCGCGCGAGCACGGCGATAGAGAAAGGGACAAAGAGATATCGACGCTTAACATCGAAACCAAGTGTCGATGTCGTGCACTTGGCGATACGGACGCAAGTCTGCACCGGCAACCTCCGTCCGCGCTATCGACCGCGCGTCGCTTCCCGGATGAACCCGATACCAGCATTTAGCAATGAAACGTTGACTCTTAGCGAAATGTCGATACGCACGTATCGGGAATTTGGCCGAAACGTGAGCGTCGCGTTTCCGCCAATAACAGTTCCGGCCGATAACTAAAACGTCGCGGTATCCTCCGACAACGGCAATATTCGGATACCGTCTGCGTCATTAGCATCGTCGGCAGGATCCAGCCGCTCGCGTGCATCCTTGTCTCGAGGACGACGCGAGGATGCGGCCAGGACATGCAGCAAAGCCGGAGCGCGTTGTAAAAGGATAATGTCGAGCGGACGCGCGCGCGAGAGAGAGAGAGAGAGAGAGACGATTCTCTCCCCCTCTCTCTCTCTCTCTCTCTCTCTCTCTCTCTCTCTCTCTCGATGAGATTTTTCATCGATCTCGATCGCACGTCACGATGGCCATTTAATTGGATACCGCCGACGACGTGGCGGCAGCCTCCCCTTGCGCGCGCGCGCGAGCGCGCGCGCGCGCGTGCACTCGCTAGCTCGCGCGACGGAAAGAACTTGACGGATTAACGATTATTCGCCCGAGGCTAATCGATTTTAATTTCAATCTCGCTACGCGCCGGAGACACCCCGCGCACCCCTGGCCGCCGTAACAGCCGCCGCCGCCGCCGCCGCCGCCACCGCCACAACGGCGGTGTTTCTCCTCCTCTCGGGCGCAGTCTCCTCCAGTCATCCGGCGCTTTTCTCTCTTTTCTCACTCTCGAAGGCTGGCCTGGCGATTTTTCGACTTCACGCACGCACGGCTGCTTAACGAGCGGGCGCGTCTCTCCGGCGCATACGTCGCGTCGCGTCGCGTCGAGAGTCGCGTCGCGGAAAGCTGACTGGAAAATCATCCCATTAAAGCGCGTTTAGTCCGTCGCCGGCACTCGCTCGCTCACTCGCTCGCTCGCACCGAACAAAAATAACACCGACAAATTGCGGGAGCGTGATGCGCTTGCGGCGGCAGAGCGGGCGTAACCGTGCGCGTTGCCTCTGACAATGATAATTGGAGTCGTCACGTTCTCCGTGCCGCCCGCGCGTCAATTTAGCGATTAATCGAGGAAAAATGTCCTCGGGTCGAGCCGCGGAGGCCGCGCACGTACCCCGAGGGGCAAGAGGGAGGGGGACGACGTTCGTTGCGGCAACGGACGCAACTATGAGGTGTAGCCTGTCGGCGAAATTAATTTCTTGGCCGATCACGCGTCGCTTATAAACGCAATGTGAAGTCATACGCGTCGGGAACTCATCCGCGAGAAGCCGCGAAGTCAGCCTTTTTTACCTTCACGTCGGTGTTCGCGCGACGGCCACTGTAGATTAACGCTTTATCGCCTGCGTTTACGCGCGCATTCGCGAGCGTCTGTTAATTACATCCGTCTTGCTTTTTCTCGCGGGCTCTCTCACTCGATGGAGTCTCTCTCTCTCTCCCTCTCTCTCTCTCTCTCTCTCTCTCTCTCTCGCATTGTCACGCGCGGTGAGAGTCGACGGGCGTTCGCGAAAATCGCGATATCGCGGCGCTGCGACGCTCAGCCAGGCGCGCAGCAGCGAGGAAGGAACGACGTCGTCACTCTTAGCCGCGTTTAAACTTTCGCTCTTCCTCTTTTGTCGCTTTTCCCGACGAGCCGAACGTCGTGGCCATCGGAGCGCGACGCCTCCGACGACTCGCACGGCCTACGCTGGCCGTCGCTCCCGCGCGCGTTACTCTCGCGCGAAACGATAACGATCTGTTTATACATCGCCATTTTTTCCTTCCCGCATTCTCATCTAATTTCCAGCGCGCGAGAGGCCCCGCTAAAACAAGTATCCGGTAGCTGGATTATCCACCGTAACCATAACACGCATATCATATTGAAAACTCGTTCCCCCGGGGCGAAGGAGGAAGAGAAGCAGCGAGCGCACTGCGCAGCTAAGAGAAAAAGAAGCGAACGCAGTCTCTCTCGAGGAGGGAAGGAAAAACAAGAGCAACGAGCCACGATGAAGAAGCCGATGCAGTCATGGTCCGATAAGCGAGAATCTATGCGGCTGTAAGGAGGGACTCGAGAAAGGGGGGCGGGAGAGAGACACTCTTTGCGCACTCGGCTATCTGCCGTCTAAATATAGCTCGGGAGGATTCTAAAACTACGTTGCGTGTATCCTAGTTACCCCAAGTACCAAGACCAGGCGCGTAACCTTGTCCCGATCGTCGTCGTCGTCGTCGTCGTCGTCGTCGTCTTCGTCGTTGTCGTCGTTGTCGGATTCCGCGGAAAATCGCCGATCGGGTTTTACTCTCGCTACGCGCCGAGCCTCGACGGTTCTAATCGTTGCCGAGTGACACCCGCATTGAATGGTCATTCCCTCCTCGGTTACGCGGCGATTACGCGCGAAAATATCACATTACGCGTTTTTCTCTCCCTCTGCCGGTCCACCTGCGCGGAACATACGAAAGAGAGAGAGAGAGAGAGAGAGAGAGAGAGAGCACTCTCGCAGGCGCCGTGCAAAGTGTAAGATGGCGTCGCGGCGTTGCGCTCTCGCTCTCGCAGCTGGGCAAAATTGGATTCTCAATTAAACCCGTCCGCTCTGCCTCTCCGTAAGCCTGCGCGTCGCGTCATCGACGGCCACCTTCGGTCATCGATCATTCGCGCGAAGGACTCGAATTTTATCTTTTATTTCGACGCGCTTCCTCCGCCGGGCGCGGCAAAAAGCGCGGGGAAGGAAGCTTCGAGCCAACGTGGCGCGCTGTGCCCCACGTACTCCCCGTGTCCGGGCTATTATGGTAAGCGAGCGTCATAGTTTATTGCACCTAATAACACGCGGTAAAAAGCAGCCGGACGAGATTCGCTCGCTCCGGGAAGCTTCCTCGAGCTGCGGCCGCGCGCATGTACGCGAGGTCGCGCGAGCGCGCACACGCTCGCACATCGCGATCGCCGATCGATTACGCACCGCATCGCATCGCATCGCATCGCATCGCGATCCGCAATCTAATGAGCCCTCCCGACGAGGCGGGGTGTCCGCGTGAGGAGAGGCACAGCGCGGCGAGGCGAGGCGAGGCGAGGCCGAGGTAATTATTTTATGGTGGCGAGCACCGATGGGATTAGACAGCGGTCGACTGTATAATCACAGTTATTCGGGCGATCGGCACAGCGCGGCTCGGGAGCAGATCGAGATTACAAGCGCTGCCTCGCGTCTGAGCGCGTCGGAAACGCGAGCTGCTGCAATGTTACCGCCGAGAAACGAACTGGAAAACGTCGGACGAACGTGATCCGCGCGCTCGCTCGTGGCGGAAGACGGTGCCGCTGATCGGCACTCGTTCTACGGCTTAATAACGTGTAGTACCAACCGGTGCGGTCTTACGATCGACTCGTACATTGCGTTCCGTCATTATTAGCTGCTGAATTTTCGATATGGGCTCGTTACCGGTAGCCAGCGTTAACTCGGCGTCGTCTCGCAGCCGGATGACCGTTCGTATTCGACAACCGCCGATCGGTCTTTTCGCGTCGGACGTTCGCGAGTGCCAAATTGCGTGAATTTCTCGCGGCAAATAAACTCGCGTGAAAATCTACACTTTGCGCGACGAACAATCGCAACACTTCGCGCACCGCGTCTCGACAAGTTTATTTATTTATTGTATTTATTTATTTTTATTTCATTTTATTTTATTTTGTTTTTATTTTATTTTATTCTCAAGTTCTGGCACGTGCGTCTGTGCGACGATAGGACGCGCGTGTCACGTGTGACGATGCGCACGTGAACATGTATCATGATGAGAGCTCAAACGAAGGGCACGAACGTGCGCAGCGCGAGCCGCCGAGAAGATTGCCGTTTGAATGACGTCGCTACGTCGATTTTTCGCCGAGATACGGGCGTCCGAAGTATTCGGGGTTTTCGGCTGCGGCATGCGCAGTCCTGCGCCGCCGCCGAGAGGTGCTTGCGCGCCTAGCGCACATTGTAGCGCGTTTGCGCTGTGGACTTCACACCTCGGGCGGCGCGCTCGACTGGAAAGGGAGCGTCGCGCTACAATGTAGCCGGCAGCGGTACTTCGCCGCTCATCGATATCTTCTTGCAGAAACGTCGCAGAGACTTGCAACAAATTGCATTTTGAATCCTCTCAGACTCTCCTGCCCCTTCCGACGGGGCAGTGAACGTTCCTCTTACGTCATCGACTAATTTTCGCGTGGATTATCGAAACTCTAACTGCTCTTTTCCACAGTCGAAGACACGGAAGCGCGATTTATCATAAAAGCGCGAGTAAATAGCGCTTTGATGGTCGTAATAACTTTGATTTTCATTCAGCAAAATCCAAAAAGGAACGGAACATGCGGCACATTGCACGCTTAGTGGGAGATGTAATCTTCCGCTTGTAACTTTTTGCACAAGCTGTCGCAAATTACATCTTCATTATACGCTTCGAGTACGGAGGTGGATAAAAACTTATGACGATGTCTAGTTCATTATTACGGGGCGGGGATGTTTCCGAGACACGTAATGGCATCTGCCTCAATAAGATCGTCGTCGTTAGTATCACCGTAAAAAGATCGCTGCCTAACAGCGCGTGAGTCGCAGTTAATCGCTCGCCAATAATGGGACTCACGATTGAACGAGCCGATTTTCGGCCGATGATCGACACAGATCGACACCAAGCGTGCGGCCATCTTGCATGGAAACGAAATCCCTCGTTGGTATCGCGCGGTACCCGGCTGTGCGATAAAACCGCGTCGGCCGGCCGGAACCGGCGGCGCATTTTACCGCCGTAAAGGAATCATAAGTTTAACTTATCGACGAGCTTCGGGACTAAGTGATACTTGGGGCGCGCGCGCAAAAATTCCCGCGGGGGTTAAAAGGAAATTTAGGGGGCATTAACGGAGGGGGGTAACGGCGCCTTGTTTGTCCGCCGGCCGTCTGGTCGCTAATCGCGAGTAATTACGAGACTCGCGCCCAAGGTGAGTAGCTTCGCGCGGACCGCGCGAGAGCTCGTGCGCGCAAAAAGCGCCGCTTTTTCGCCGGGCATCGCGGCTGGCGAGCGCGCGACGGACGGCGCTGGGGAAGGGGGGGGGGATGGGGCCTCCACTTACCGGCTCCTTATAAACGTCCTCTTCGATTTTAAATAACGTGCTGAGTGATTTACAATACGGTGCACGCCGTGCATTGCGCCCGGCCGAACCGCGCGTCCCGTCGCGTCGTGTCGCGCTCGTGTCGTGTCGTGTCGCATCGTGTCAAGCCGTATCTACTGCCGCAAATGCTGCTAATATTCCAAAGAAACTTACCAGCGCGCACGGTCGTCACCGCGAGCGTATTTGTAACACCGGATAAATCCGCGTTAAAACGCGAGCTATCGCGTTTCACGGATGTTCGTCGCGTGTCTCGATGCTCTTGCATGCTTTTGCGTTAACAAGGATGCGTTAACAAGTGTTGCATGTCGCGCAGCTCTAGGTTCTTGGTATCTTTATTTTAGAATCCTCTTTAGCTCTCGCTTCTTCGCTTCTGCAGCGAGAGCCGCCGGGAGATGTCGTAAATATTTCATCAATCTAGACACCCTTGCTCAGGCACTCTCGATCGCAACGATCGAGCCAAGCATCCGTATGAATATTCAGCTTTTATTCGTCTCACTCGTCCCATTCGCTCTTGAGAGAGCAAGACTGCCGGTGCCGGACCGAAAGTAAAGTACTTGGCACAGAATCCCGAGAGTTGTCAACATTTTATCCCTACTATTTAATAATACCTTGTGATTCACTCGAGCTCATAACAGCATGCGACAGCATGCGAGATCTGCCCTCCTCCCTGCGATTTCTTCCCGGCTGTATCGGCGCGGCGCGACGACGGCGACGGCGACGCCGCGGGAATGATCAAGATGCGTGCGGACGACTGTAATTAGAATACAGCGGCAACCGTGTTCTTAAGCGCCGCACAATGAGCGTCGATAGCTCACTCGTTAGTCTTATCGTCCTGCGTAACGGTACGACGGATAGATTCTCGCGCTCGTTGCTGCGCGCGTCCGCGACGCGCGTTCTTTCGAGATAACGAAACGCCGTTGTTCCGCGTTCGCCATTCGTCGCCAATTACCCCCGAGTCGGTAAATCACCCGCCGACACTCGCTATTTGTCAGCGCGGCGCGCTATTCCGGATAGCCGGTTTCCGCGCGGCCGCGAGAGGAACGATAATCACTTATTTAGACGTGTCAACAGGTTGATAATTAATCGCCCGACTGGCGGCGAGGAAACGATCGATGATGCACGACGACGCATCGCCTGCTCGTCGGCCGGTCGGCGGGATTTTAAGAAAACGCGGAGATCCGCTCGCGCGCGCTGCCCGGTCGATCTCGTCCTCGAAGAGACTGACCTGCGATCCTCAGACTCGTGCGTTGTTTTGATACATGGCCGCACGGTGTCATCGCTAAATTAAGAAAAAGAAAGAGACAGGGCATAAAAAATAGTAGCAGCAAAGTGTCACCTCGCTCGTTGAGCCCGACAAGAAAAAGGATGTGAGAAGCAAGCGAAAGAAAAATAGTTCGACGAGATCGCGTAAATTACGTCCTACGTGCGATAGAGCTAATAACGTCGCGGATGCAATTATTTCATCGTCGTGGCAAAAATCGTAACAGACGACGGCGCAACGCTTCGTCATCAGGTACACCCGCGTGTGTTTCCTTGCACGCATTTTTCGGGAACGCATTCGAGTCGGCCTAGTCGAGTCGGGGAGAGAGAGGGACAATCTGTCGTCTGACGTGACGATACAACGAGGAGACGAAAAATGAACGGAAAAAGAAAAGAAAAGCGAGACGCTCGACTCTCTCTCTCTCTCTCTCTCTCTCTCTCTCTCTCGGGTGCCTGATGCCTCTCGTAAAGGGGCATCCTCGTCTCCGAACGAACGATACAATTACACGCTATACATAAAACTGCATGCGGGGCATAAATAACATGATTAATGGACGCAATGGACGATAATGCAATTACGCCATGATACGCCTCGCGTGCACCGCTCTCTCCTCTCTCTCTCTCTCTCTCTCTCTCTTCCCTCTCTCTCTCTCCTCTCTGTCCCCTCCCCCCCCCCTCCTGTCCTCCTGCTATCATCGTCTCACTCTGGTCTCACAAAGTGCGTCGCGTTCGTCGTTTCGCTCGGGTTCCGCTCGTTTTCCACGCGGCCTCTCATCGCGCAAAACGTCCACCCTTATACATCATCCACTTTCGTTCCGCTTGTCCTGAACGTTCAGCCGTTCCTTGCCCGTCTACCCCGTCCCACCCTTAATCGTTGCGTTTAGTCCGTCGCGTTCGCCGAACGCGTCGTACGGGGAGCGTCAAAAAGAACGGGCGCGTTGTTCGTGGTTCGTCGGCTACGATGCCACGGGAGTTCGTCGGGGAATCCCGAGTTACGGGATCGAGGATCGATCGGTTTTCGGCGAAGGACGATACGAAGGAGTATCGTCGGACGTCGGCAGTAACCGTCCGCGGAGACGCGGACGCTGGAGGCAACGCGTGAGCGACGCGAGAGCGCGGACGACCGATTCTCGATGAGCCGGCTGGATTATTTATATCCGTTGCGTGGTTCCCGCAGATGTAAGTAAAAGCGTTGTGAGAGATAAGAGAGATTGGAGATTATCGCATTAATGTATCGAGACTCCGGGAGGACTCGCGGAGGATGACGCGGCGCGCGGTCGATGACGATGACTCATGCAAATGTGTGTATTCCTCGCGCGCGGATTCCGGATCCGGTTTTCTTTTCGTGTTAATGAATTCGTGATCGCGCCGCTCGATTACAACAGGACAGCGTGCGTGCACTCGCGCGCGGTCGGACGGTAAATTGTTAAAAGGAAAAGTCGTTTCGCAAACGACGCGCGGACGCGCGTCGACCGCTTGCGAAACGATGCGCTTGCAAATGTCGCGATGTGCCGCCTGCGCGTTTCCAGAAATGTCGATACTCGATACGTTTCGCCGCGAATAACGAAAGCCTCGCGCAGTGATCGCGCACGTTGTGTTTCATTTGAATGGCGGCCTGTGTAGCTCGCCTTGGGCGAGCCTCGCCCCTCTTCTTTGTCGTTGGCGTTCCCGTTTTTCTTTCGGCATTCGGATTCCACGAGGCGATTAGTGACCGGTAAAGGTTCGATCGATCGCGATCGACGCTGACCTTCGCTGTGATTATCGAGAGGTTCTCCCGTAATTCTGGTTATTCATCGGGCAGGGTTTCGTGGAAGCGATCGAAACGGCGAACCCGATCGACGCGGCGAAGCCCGACCATCATCGACAGGCGGATCAATTTGTTTTCGAGATTAGGGGCTCTGCGGAACAGGTGTAGCCGCGAGATCTTTGTTCGCAAGAGATCGTCCTCTCCCCCGAGGATTGCCTTCGGATTGCGTTTTACCTTCGGTAAAATATGCGAGGCGCTTTGCTCAAGAGACCCTTTGAGTTAAATTTTCAAACGGACGATAGACTCCCGGGTCTACTTTGTGGAAGTGATTTAAGGAACGGCTCTCCCTCTCTCTCCCTCTCTCTCTCTCTCTCTCTCTCTCTCTCTCTCCCCCCCCCGGTTCTCTCGCTCTTTCAGCTGTAAAAATGCGGTCTGCAGCGTTTCCAGCCGGTCGTCTTATCTCAGCAGCTACTTTTCTATGCAATTTACGCGTGACGAGGCGCTTCGTACCCCTGAACGGCGGCTCGCCAATTTCATTGCCAAGAGCTGCCGCTTTATCTCCGAACCATGAAACCGGATAAAGCGGACGGAGCGGAAACGCCTGTGCAAAGAGAAGAGGTCTCGTCTTAACAGTTATGACAAAACTGTCGATTAGCGAACGCCGACCGACGACACGCCGACAGCCAGGTCGTAAAAAGGCGCGGACCAACGGGAAAACGTATTCTGTTATTTGCAATATACATACAGACACGGAAGGTTGATTGAGTTCAAAGATGCGAAGGCAGAGGAACAGAGCGAGAAAAAGAGAGAGAGAGAGAGAGAGAGAGAGAGAGAGAGAGAGAGAGAGAGAGAGAGAGAGAGAGAGAGAGACGGAGAGGTCGTGGTTCCTGCTGCGATAACGAAATAACCCGAATGACCGAAGACACGTAGACTCGTTAACCCTCGTGCTCGACGAACGGTAACGACGATGCAACTTCGACGTTAGCTCCGCTAATAATTCTGACGCCCAATGACGATCGAATGCACGGACGAAGATCAAGTTAATGACTGGATTCATCATCGCCGATAGTCGCCGTTCAGCGACTTGTCAGCTCCGGACGCGGTCAAGAGGTCCCGGCAGGATTACGCTCCGCCGGCCGGCCGGGCCGAGCGCGCGCACATTGAGTCCGATTCCATCTCGCGGATCTCCTCCAAAGACGCTCGTCGTCTTTGGAAAACGTGACGAGAGACTGGCTCGGCCCAGCTCGAGCCAGCCGACGACGGCGAGAAACTTCCGGTCTCCGTCTCGGCGGGAAGCCATGAGCGCCGCGTCGAGCGCGACGCGTCTCACACGCGCGAGACGATCCTTTTCCGCAGCTGCTGGTGTCCCGAGGACAGCTGCCGACGCCGCTTCCAGAGAATGCGATGAACACTTGGCGCCCTGGACGCGAGGCTCGCGCATACTCGCCGAAGCGTGACCGTCGTATTCATCGACACGTCGACCACCCGACGTGCAACTTTTCCCAGCGCGTGGACTATTTCGAGGAGGTCGATACCTCGGCTTGCCCCGGAGGGAATCGACGCGACTTCTGGAAATCCGGCGTGTGGGATCGCGTTGTTTCTGGCGGACCGCCAGGAATCAGAGAAGGCGCCCAACTTCCCGTCGGTCGCGATCGCGTCGTCGCTCGAATGACAATGCGGGGACCGCCGCCGCGCCGCCACCATCTGTTTCGCCGATCGGACGAGCGAACGAGCGAACGAAGCGTGTTGGTCGAAGCGAATTTTCCACCCCCGCGGACCATCAATCCCTGCGGCTTAGCGGCTCTGCTTGGCCGAAAAGCTGGGGCCCACGCGGACGGCGACTCGACATCTCGACTCCGCTAGATTTCACGGGTCTCGCCGGGTTCCTTCTTGAGACCCGTTTCGAGACGAGAGCTCGTTGATGAACGGCGCGAGGCTCGCCTGCCGGGATATAAGGCGAGAGAGAAGCGCCGCTCTCGCGGCTGTGAACTCAGCGTGACGCTGCGCCTGCGGATTTGCAACAACAGGAATTTTCATCGTGTCGTTAAGGAAAGGAATTTATCACGGAAAATCTACGCGAGCCCGGGCTCTCGCGAGCGCGAGCGCGCGGTGTTATAACGGGACACGTATTTAAGCCTCCATTCACAGGAGCGTGGAGTCCTTGCAACGGAATCGGCCGGCGGCGTCGGCGACGCGCGGAGTTTAACCTCGCGCGCGCGTGCGCGGCGCCATTAGATTCCATTAAATTTCTTTGTCCTTCCCGCGCGGAACGCACGCGCACGCGCACGGCTCGCTCGCTAATGTATAATTAGGGGATCGTTCGTTGGGGATTGCCTTACACGAGTGCGCGCGGCGATTTGCGTTCCAGTTGAAATCGCGATTCCCTGTAGTCCGGACGTTAACGTGATTTTAACACCTCCGTAACGGGACGCGTACGTATTATGGGAATATCGGCGCACGTCGCCGCGAGAGACTTCGCCACGACGTCCGCCGTACGTCTCTGCGCCTCCCATTATTTTCGCGAAAGCACCCGGGGCGATCGAGAGCGCGCCGCCTTCGCGATTTCTCTCTCTCTCTCTCTCTCTCTCTCTCTCTCTCTCTCTCTTTCTCCACTCCTCTCCACAATCATGATCCGCCGACGAGCGGTCACTCTCGTTGGCACACGCGTGCGTCGGCACACAATGTTGCCCCGGACAAAGGCCAATCGAACGCGATTGATTCCAAAGTCTCGCTGTGCTGGCGTTTCATCAGCTACACGCTAACGGGACGCGCGTCTTAATACCCGCGGATGCGAACAAGCTGGGCTCCCCCGGCCGCGGAAAAAAGAGGCACCGCGAGGCTCTCCCGAGACTTTAACCTCGAAGCCATAACCATTAGGTTCCATTAAATTCCAGCGATCCCCTCTTGGAACACGCATGCACTACCGTAGTTAGAAGTTTCCCCGTGTTAGCGGCAAGGCGGCAAGGCGGCATTCCTCCTTCAACATCGCCGTACATTGAGCACACGTCGCCGCGGCCCGTCCGTGCCGCGGACACGAGCGCGGCGGCGAGTTTATGGAATCGCGCGCGCAAACGCGATCCGCGGTACCAATTAAGCCTCGTCGTATCCCCCTTCGATAACAATGAGCCTCGTTCCAATTAGCAGGGAGGAACGATTTCCGTGAGGGTTCGATACGCCGCCGCCGCCGCCGCCGCCGCCGGTATGCTCGTCGCCGGTGGATTTATGTCCTCGCGAGCTCCTTTCAGATTGCTCGGCCCGCGACATAGATGGACAAGGAAAGCCGGGGGTTTAATCGGGGTTAACGCTAACCCGACGATGCGCCGCTTCGAACGGAGAGCGACTGTACATTTTCAAAGTCACTTTGTCGATTAGTTCTGTGAGGTAAAAATAATCTTTACGCAAATAATTCTATCAAGCTAAGCACAGAGTCTGATATTTTGGACACTTCCGAGAGATATATCTCTGGCGAGTCTCTTCGCTTGAATCATCGCCAATGATTTTTCACATTCGCGTGTGCTTGATGTGCCACCGAGATGCCAAAAGATGGATTTCAAGATAGCCCGGCAACTCGGTTACGCAACGGAGTGATGATCACTCCGACACCGTAATATCGGTGTTACTAAATAAAAAACTCGGCGAACGCATCGAAATGCTGGATTCTCGCTCGGGGTTGCGATGCCGGTGATCCGATAATCGGCACCACGCGGCCGTTCTTAATCACGTCGGGCGAGCGCGCGTCGTCCAGCGTATCGCGAGCTCTCATCGGCCGTGGCCGCTCGCAAATTACCAGCGCCGGGTCTTCCCCAGCACCCTCCCGGCCGACGAACGCCGCCACAAACGCGCGTTCCGACGAGGAAGCGACGGGCGAGTTTGCGTAGGTGCGAAACACGCAACGCCTAAGCCAGTTATGCGGCGAGCAATAGTTCGCCATGGACGGTAAAATAGAGGGACAAGTATCGCGCGAGCGGGCTTTACTTTGCGGAAAACGCGGGGATGTACTGGCGGCGCGATTGCTCACACGGCCGACGACGAGGACGGAATAGCCGTGCGCTCGCTTCCGCGATCACCGATTCCGAATGTCGCTCCGTCTATCTTGGTCGGCCGCGCGAGTCTATTTCGCGATATAATTGAGAAATAGCGAAGTAGAGAAAGGCTGTGCGCTGTCCGGCCGCGGCGGCGCTCCTCGCACTAACCGGCGCGATGTTGCATCGAGACACGAATCCCAACACGCGGAATGACTATTCATCGCGACCGTCTTAACGGCACGACAGCAGAGAGAGAGAGAGAGAGAGAGAGAGAGGGGGGGGGGATGGGGAAGACATAACGTGTCTGTTGCTTTTGCAACGGCGGCGGGGATTTTCTTTCATCCGAGAAATATATCACGGCCGGGATCCGTCGCGTCGGCCGCGTCATGTACGCATCGTAGACACGAAGTTGCAGCGTGCGCTCGACACGCGCTCCATTGTCGTCGTCATTGATCACGGCGCGACGACACTGGTTCTACAAGTCCGTTGGAGATCGCGGCGTGCAACTTCATCCGCGGTTTCAGATGGTCCTCGATAAGTCCCGTCGTCCCGCGAGAAGCAATCTACGGGCCCCGTTATCAAGCCCCGCGATTCTGAATGCTTTCAATAACCGCGCGCGAGGTCAAGTAGAATCGACCGGTCATAACATTTCAATATCTTTACTTGAATGCCCGTTCGTTCCGTTCCATCGCAATGTATCTTCCATCGTTACGTTCCAGCCGCGTGACAGAAATACCAACACACCGTGCGGCTACGGCACGGAAGAGACGTCTGCGCGCGCGCGCGAGCAGCGTTTTCTATAAATTTCACCTCGTCGTCGAGGTGCGCACATTCGCGCGCGCGTCCCCTTTCGTTCCCTCTTCCCGAGTTCGCCATCTGCCATCTTTTGTCAAATTTCGCAACGTCGGCTTCTTCACGGCCGCACGACGCGGTCATCTTTTCTCACGCGCAGCGTGTCCGAATCAACGCGGCCCGCGATCCGCGGTATTGTCAGATAACGCCCGCTGCAACGGATGGCTTCGACGAAGGAAACGTGCGCGGAGAGGAAGGCCGTAGTTTCACGTAACTAACCAAATCCTCGTTTCCTGCCATAAAGACTAGCGGCGGGAACGTTTGTTTTTGCGAGACCGGGACCCTTGGGCCGCGCGCGGCGTCGAAAGCACGCTCGGTGCCCGTTTCCGCATGGTGGGTGGCACCTCGGTGACTTCAACAGACCTTGACTTCGTGTGTCGCGCCGCTACGAGAGTTTACGAGCCTTCGCCAGCCCGTCAAAGGCGGTAACACGACACTGATTACTATTTCACGGACTAAACTACACGAGACCACCGCACCGCGCGGCATTCGGCCGGCCCCACGTGGTCCGCCGCGCACGAACCCTTTTTCTTGGATCCTCGTATCATTCTCTCGTCGTCTACGACCCTCCGCCAGCGCCGAATAAAACAAGATGTCCAACGAGAGAGAGAGAGAGAGAGCGAGAGAGAGAGGGGGAGAGAGAGAGCGGTCACGGAGAGGGTCGCGCCGCGGGAATTCTCGGAGCGCCGCGCTCCCGTCTCTGCGTGCGCGCGGCGGTCTTTATAATTTATAGGGAGCCGCGTGTGTATCGAGGGAATAATCGTTACTTCCAACTCCGCGGCTACCGTCGTACGCTTATAATCGAATTAAGCACGCATAGATGGATGGAATAATTTTTTTTCCCTCCTTCGCATCGGGAGTTCGGAAGAAAGAACGTATCTCGCGCTAATCTCGCCCGCCGATATCTGCCGGAGAGAGTGGAGCGCGCGGCACAGACGAGAGACGAAGTTGGAATTTACATGAGAAATAACGAGAGGTCAGAGTGGCCGGCTTTTTGCCGAATCAAAGATGAATTTCGTAACGCATAAGCATCATTTAATGTTCCATAAAGGACAGCGCCGCCGCCACCGCCGCCACCGCCGCCACCGCCGCCGCCGCCGCCGCCGCCGCCGCCGTCGCTCGTCGTTGCCGTTAGCAGCCGAGATTCGAGACGCGACGGTATAATCTCGAGCTAAATAGATTTTTAATGCCTCGCGGTGAACTCGCCGATTCTAATTGCGGTGCGCAACCGACACGGGCGCGAAACGAGGAAGCGAGCTGCTCGATTCTCGTCAACGATTTCGGGTCATTAACCCGCGGCTCGGCAGCAGACGCAGAGAGAGAGAGAGAGAGAGAGAGAGAGAGAGAGAGAGAGAGAGAGAGAGAGGGAGGGGGGGGAGCCGGGGATTAAGAAATACCATATAATTCTTTGAAAAGGACTACCATCGCGGTAATCACCATTCCTCGTGCCTGCGCACATCACCCAGAACTGCAACCGGGGAGGTGGTTGACCCGCCGCTGCGCTCCGCGCGCGATTCCTGGCACGCTCGTCGAGAAAGAGCGAAGAAGAGAGAAAGACAGAGAGAGAGAGAGAGAGAGAGAGAGAGAGAGAGAGAGAGAGAGAGAGAGAGAGAGAGGGAAGAGGGAAAAGAGAGACAGAGAGACCGCTCGGGAGAGAGAAAGAGAAAGAGAGAGAGAGAGAGAGAGAGAGAGAGAGAGAGAGAGAGAGAGAGAGAGAGAGAGAGAGAGTCGTGCGTGGAAGAGTGACGTTCCCCCTAATTTTTTTGAGAGACTGGCGCAGGAGATGTCATTTATGGGAAGTAAATTCTCGAACACTGACGCGCGCGTACGCGCCAAGAGCTACAGGCTCTCTCGCGCTCGCGCGTCTCGCGTCCGTTATATTTTGAGATGCAACGCTCGGCTAATGTCCCCCCATTAACTCGCGGTCAATATCGCCGGCGAGTGAATTAAACGCACTTTTTATTCGCGCGGATGACGTCCTTCCAATTACCCGGATGAATATTTACGCTCTCGGCTGCTTCGCATGTAAATTACTTTTCTCTCGCGCACCTCTCGCTTGCGCGCGCGCACTTATACCCGCATTCGTGCGCATACTCGCGCGCGCGCGCGGAGACCTTGGCTCGCCGCACGTCGCCGCGAATTCGACTCGCGCAGCTCGTTCGCACAATGTTACTGTTCGCACTCGTGTTACGAAATTCGTGGTCACCATGTTAGGGGAACCTTCTGCGCGCTCACGTGCTCACGTGCAGCGTAATATTGCGGCGCAAGGTTCGTACGATTTACCAGCGTAAGTCGGTTAGCATGGCGCGACATGCACGCGAGCATGCAACACGTAGCATGGTTCGATCTGTTTGATCCCAGTCGGACACGAAGAGTCCGCCTCGGCGGCTCGGAGACGCGAGGGCCGACGACTACGACGAGAATGACAGCGGCGGAATATAATCCTCGCGTTCAGTCCGAAACGGTAACGCGCTTATAGCGATATCACCCCCATGATATCACGCCCCGCGCGGCACGATTCTCCACTCGAGTCCCGGGCGCGCGCAATTAAATTCTCATTATGGCGCACCGCGTACGAGCCGCGTCTCTTCCTATCGGTGGGAATTCGCGAGATGCGATGCGCGCGTACTCCCGGCGTCGTCACGCACCCTTTATCGACGCCGCGCAATATGCGTGTGCGTGCGATGCGCGAAACGTTCGATTAGCACGCTTAATATTATTTTTACGCAATCTCCACGCGCGTCTCTGTGCGTGTGTCGCAGCGCGAGGAAGCTCGACGTTGGATTCGGACGTTGCTTCGCGTTCGTGCGTTCACGCGTGCGTGCGTTCCGTGTGTGCGTGCGTGCGTGCGTCAAGGCCTCGTGACAACAGCAACCCTGACCGCGGTGTAACTGTTGTTCCGAGACTCCCAACATTATCCGCGGCTGCTCAACGATGACTTCAGGGAAGAACTGTTCCGGCACGGAGAGAACCGAGAAGAAAGAGAAGGAGAGAGAGAGAGAGAGAGAGAGAGAGAGAGATAGAGAGAGGGAGAGAGAGAGAGAGGGAGAGAGAGAGAGAGAGAGAGGGAAAAATACATTGTCTCCAGAATAACGTTTCGTCGCGTTAGCTATTGTCCTATTAAGATATTACTCATACGTACATGTGCTCACGGACGAACGACCGTGCTTCCGGCACCTCAGCAGGCAGAGGCCTTCCTCCCGTCAAACGTCTTCCGTACAAAACGTTCGTTGCCCTTCGCGCGAGTCCAGCTACGTGGGAGACAGATCAGCAAGGACGACGAGGGGGTTCCAACGTCGCCATCAACAATCGGTATTTATTGGCGGTACGTCGAGCGGCGAGCGCGGTGACGTTTCCCACACATCCATTTCAGAATTTATCTCGCCGCTTTCGCCCGCTGAAATTGGTTCCGAGTAGCGAGTCGCGTTTCTTCCCTATCCTAGACGGACCTACCGGTGAGCGCGGGGCTTATAAGTCGGCGGAGAGTGTCCGCGGGTGTACCACGAATCATGTAAGTTCTGCCTACGACCGAGCGGACAAACGAACGTAACGAGGAAAGCTTCTTCGGCGTGAGGAAAGTGCGTGTCTCTTTGAGCTTCGCGGGGCCGACGCAACCCCCGTCAGTCCGCGTCACCCCCGTGAAGCGCTTCAGTCTCCATATTTAAAGGCCGCTTTCGCCAACACGCAGTCGTCCCGCACCACGGGACTTGCGTCTATTACTTCGTCCCTGACGTTATAATTCAAGACGCGGGTAACGCCGTGCCTTCGGCATTCCTACCATCGTCGGCTCGCCGGCTAACGTTGAAAAGCGTTACGAATTTATGAACCGTAAACATGACCATAACACCGTTCCCGATGTTCGCGCTACGCAATGAGCAATCGAGTCGTGAAACCGAAGTCGATAATTAACGGATGCTGTAATCAAGCGACGTCCTTGACTAGCACGCCGAGCGTGACGATCATCATCATCGTCGTCGTCGTCGTCGTCGTCGTCGTCGTCGTCGTTGACTCGATCAGAGTGCCGAGAAATCGGCGGAAGGTCTAATAAATTCGCCGGCGATTCACCGGCGATTATCGAGAAGCGATTCCCGTCCGTTCGCGTTCGTCCGCGTCATTGGATAGAAAGTACCGGTCCGCCGCTCCGATGGAGTTGATTGATCGTAATCGTTGTAAACACAAGACACGAGTCTCGGGGATTACGTCAGCGGCGGCAGCGAGCGGCGATAACGATCGCCGTAGGTAATTCCATAGCGTCACCGTGCGCCCGAGAGTGAAGTATAGTGTCACTTTGTAAGGCAATTTCCCTTTGACCTTCTGCCGAAGAGCGGACGCTTTCCTTTCGCGAGCGCGGAAATTCGCGCGGCGGCCTGAACGGACGACGGCCAACGGTCACGTGCCGATGAGTAATTAGCCGATCGCGAAGACGAAAATATTCCATTTCCTGCCATCGAGGCGAATCAGGAACCGGCAACGACGTCCGTGCTGAAAGCTCTCTGGAATTGCCGTTCGCGGGGCTGGGCACATTAGCTCATAGTGGGATCGAAGATTGTTGAGGAAGTCGATAGGCGCGCGCGGAGAGACAGCGGCGCCCCGAAGTCGTTAAACTACTACGAATCGCCGCGCGGCGATTTCTGCGCCGAAAAAGCTGAATTCCTCGTTAATCACGTACGTTATGATCCTTCGCTGAATATCGTTGACATTTCTCGCCTCACGACTCGCCCACCGTTTCCTCTCCTTTCCTTCTCTCTCCTTCTTTCTTTTCTCCTTTCTTTCTTTCTTTCTTCCTCTTTTCTCTCTGCCTTCGACCGGGTCGCGATAAATGCGCGATTCGCCGATAGCTCGTCTCGAAACTAATAAAATGTAAGCCCGCTGGACATTTATTGGACGATAATAAACGTCTTTGAAATTATGTATTTGCGCATTACGAGGGAGTATCATAAAAGTGCTGCGGGGTCGAAGATTAGAGACGCCAGGCGGATGCGACGGACGGACAGGCTGACGGACGGCGCGTATCGGGATTTCAGCGGGACTCAACTCTGATCTCAATCGCGACCCCGGCGGCGCGCGGTCTCATTACGTCGACCTACGCGGTATCGCATTAAAACGTTGCGTAATAACGGCCAGGGCTCTTTCTCTCTGCCCTCTCTCTGCCCTCTCTCTCTCTCTCTCTCTCTCTCTCTCTCTCTCTCTCTCTCTCTCTCTCTCTCTCACTCTGTCTCGCTCTCTCGCTCTCTCTTTAATCGCGAAGGGGCTCTAATCAAGGCATACCCGTCGCGATAGCAGACGGCGGCAGGATTCGATCCGTTACTCCCGTGGCTGACGAGCAAATTTACGACGAGGTGGAGGATCCTTCCGTCCCGGGATAGGCGACCGGCAATATATCATATTCCAAGATTCATTATCTCCGGATAATGTGCCTCGGCTATGCAAGTGCGCACGTATACGCGCGTGGTACGTATATATCCTGGAATCCACCCCGCCGCTAATACCCTTTATTATACGGACGATCCCTTTTCCATGCCGCTCAAGATACCAATTAGCGCGCGTCAATGTTGCACGACGACGCATACGACCGAGAGAGCACAGCTCGGAAGCGTCGTAAGACCATCCGCGCGTTTGTCTCTCTCTCTCTCTCTCTCTCTCGCTCTCTCTCTCTCTCTCTCTCTCAGGACGCCTCACCTCCGTAGGCAACCGCGTCCTTGCCCGAGGCTGCGCGTGTATTTATAGGCGATGATATCCTAGACTCCTCTCCTGTCTCCCCCGTTCCTTTTTATTTCATCGCCGAGTTGCCGCCGCCACCGCTGCCGCTGACGCTGCCGCTGCCGCGTCGTCGACGTCTTCCCACCGGTACCTCTCCTCCTCCTCCTCCTCGTCCTCTTCTTCTTCTTCTTCTTCTACGTTTCTCATCTTTTCCCACCTGCTATCATCCCGTGAATCACCGTGCTATCGGCTGTGGCGCCCGTCGTCCTGTTCGCCAAGGTGTTCCCATCATGCGAACGTGTCAGTTTCATTCACATGCCCCGGGAAAAAGCCGACGGCCGCGTGGGGGCCTAGGTACGTCAGAGGGACAGCGGCGAAAGGGGGCAGGGGCTCCTTTGATCGCTAATATGTGGATTATATGTAGATATATTGTACAAGTCGAGCGATACACTTTCACATTAGGCAAGACTCCCAAAATCGATCGGAGGAGCGAGTGGAAGAGGAGGAGGAGGAGGAGGAGGAGGAGGAGGAGGAGGAGGAGGTGGAAGAGGAGGAGGAGGAAGAGGAGAAGGACGATCAGCCGAGTTCGGCGAACGGAAGCTCGTACGTGCGATTTGAGCGAACGTTTTTCCTCCTCGACTCTCGTCGTCCGGCATCTATCGCTCCTTCATACCTCTCCTTCTTTTTTCTCGACGACCACGGTATAATCAATAAACAGCTCGATCACGGCGAGAAAGAGAGTAGTCGCGAAGCTTCTCGTTCCAGGATGCCCGTAATGGAGCGGCGGTCGCGTCGCTTCTCGTTAGCTGTCGTCCGCGCTGAGGAAATCTGTCACACAGAGGATTACTTCCGCGAACGTTGCCGCCCGCGGCCGCTCGTCAATGGCGCGGGACGAAATCCTGCGCGGCCGCTCGAAGCACGAGCGCGCGTTTTCCGCGCGCGCTCCCAGAAAACAAAGTTCCCAATTAGTCGCGAGCGCCATTATGGCGACGACGACGCGACGCGGACGCGGACGCGGACGCGGAGAGATGGCCGGTCGCTTTCCTGGCGAGATAACCGGCCGAGTTGAACGACACACGACTCACCGGATGTCGTCGTCCCACCTCGGCCGCTTTGTTTCCTCCCGCGCGAGAATCGTGAGTTCTCTCGACCGACGGGAAAAGACACCGGTCCGCGGCACATTGTCTGCCGCGCGAGAGCAGTGTCAAGGTCCGCCAGCGGGGCATTATCGGGCCGTTTGCGCGTAAACTCCGGACAAAACGCGCGACACGTGTGCCGCACGGTCAATAGACGACGGTATCGCGAGCGATACACACCGCACCGGCAGCGCGGTTTCTTCATCTTTCCGTTTGCTCCGCGGGAGCGGCTTCCTCCATGTCCGCCGCTCGCGTTCAAACTTCGTGCGGCCGATTTCGTTCGGTTAAGCGCGGCGCGACGCGACTTTCGAAGCAATCTGCACGCGAAAAGACACCCCCCCGCGTAGGGTGACCATATGTACTCTTTTTAAGGTGGTAAAAAGAGTACTCTCTACTTTTTACGTATCGTACTCTTGTATGTACTCTTTTTTCGTAATGTTAATTATACTTTGTCGATAATGACCAGAGAGCAGACTTCGGTGACGTTTTCATCACTCACAGCATTTGAACGCCGCGAGCGCCAGTACCGATTATGCGTAGAGGAGGTTCTGCGCGACGGTGCCGCGCTAGTTGCACTACGTAGGCAGACTGGAAAGTTCTCGACCTGACACATACATGGCATTAGAAACTGTCAAACTATAATTGTATTGGAAAGTGGCATCTCTGATGTAAACCCATGTAAAATTTCATTCGATCTGTCAGGTCATTCGAGTAGTAGCACCAGTAGAGAAAGCTTTGCGCAAGATGGCTGCCGCATTTGCGAACAATTAACCGAAAACGCATTCGAATGCGTATTTCTCGAACGTGTTTGGATCGTTTTAAGCAAAATAAAATGGTTTTCAAGCGTCGTTTCATAACTGTTGATGAAACTTGGATCCACCACTATACACCGGAGCGAAAAGAACCTTTCGGAATCACACTTTAATGATACTGAATTATTGGAAAAACGTTGGAATATATGTACTGAAGTTTCAGGAGATTATATTGAAAAATAAAACATATTTCACGGCAAAAAATTTTCTTTCATTGTTGGGCCGAGAACTTTTCAGACTGCCCTCGTATAAATCGTGCAGCACAATCGACACTGGCGCGTAGCGCTCTGGCTGGTTGTGAGTGCGGAAAATGGCGCTGATGTCCGCTCTTTGGTAACGACACAGTGAAAACCGAAATTGTCAGGCGATGTACGGACTGCAAAATATAATTACAAAATATCTTAATAACATAATAAAATATGTGTGTTCGACTAATATTTCTCGGTTTATTTAGTACCCACTATGTTTTATTTTAAATATTATACCTAGTAATCCATTAATCACTGTCCCAGATAAAACATAAAATCATTTTGACGTCAAAATGACATAATTTTTATATTATTTGACGTCACCTTGACTTTTATATGATTTTGTGTTCTACTTACTGTACTCTTTTGGAACCGTAATTAGTACTCTTTAATACACTTTTTTTACCCGTCATTTACTCTTTTTTTATGACTGGGATATGGTCACCCTACCCCCGCGCAGAAGGGAAAGTCATGAGAGAACGCGACTCGAGGACGAAGTTTGACTGTGAACGTTCCACAGCTCGCTTCACCCCACGGCGGCGCGTCATGGCGGCATGCCGGCCACATATGACATTTTTACGGGATCGCGTTATAACATATCCTCCCTAACTTACGCACGCAGTCAGGAAACATGCTTTTGACGCGCTGATTTTGCATGAGTCGTCCGTAGCGAAAGGTTTGACAAGCGGCAATCTCTTCGCGGCGCGAAAGCAATTAAAGTGTAATCTTCGGCTTCGTTCCCTCGGCGACGTGGCCGAGGAGCGCAGGCCACGACGACGACGACGACGATGACGACGATGACGACGGCGGCGACGGCGGCGGCGGCCGCGGTAGAAAGAATTCCGCGCCGGTGTAACCGGCAACGAGAAGAGGCCGGCGAACGAACGCGCGTTCGCGAACCTTACGGGACGGAGGGTTGGAGGATGACGCGATCGTCCCTTTGAAAACGGAAATACCGAGTGACATCACGAACCGGTCACAGCGCGCTCTCGCTCCGCTCGCGTCGCTCGCGCGCCGCTGCGGAGATTATGGGATGCGAACCGGCGCGATGCAAACGCGAGCCGAGTTTCGACGTGGAGATTCGTCGTCGTCGTCGTCGCCGTCGCCGTGGCCGTCGCCATCGCCGTCGCCGTCGCCGTGCAACGCGCGCGCCCGCCGATGCGATTGCGATCTCTCGGAGCGGCGCTTCTTTTCTTCCTGCTCCCCGTCCTCCCCGTTCTCTCTCGTTGCCGCGCCGTGGCGGGATGACTAAACGTGAGAAGAAGGATCCTCCTGTCGGCTGCGCGAACGGCCGAGGTGCGCGAGAGCGCGAGAGGACTCGCGCTCGAGAATCGAATCGCCGGCCGAGGTTGGCACCTCGAAAAGAACGGAGACAACGCGGACACAACGCGCATCCGGACACAATCGGTACCCGTGGCACAACGAAAGCGTCCCGCTGCGAGGCGAAATTTCAAGAGCCGTTACACGGCGAGTCGCGCGCGGCGAGCCGTGTAACAGTTCGCGATATCCATTAGATACAATGCGCGAATTTCGAACGAGTGGATACAGGAAGAGACGATGAGGAAGAGAAGGAGGAGGAGGAGGAGGAGGAGGAGGAGGATGACGACGCGTCGCAAGGGACTTGGAGGAGAGATTATAACGTCTCGACTTTGGCGCGGATTTGAATTCGCGTGATTTGCTTCCGCGAAGAAGGCTGTCGCCTCTTTCTGTCTCTCTTTCTTTCTCTCTCTCTCTCTCTCTCTCTCTCTCTCTCTCTCTCTCTCTCCTTCCGCCCCCCCTCTCTCTCTTTCTCTCTGTCGCAGCGATCCTTTACCTCGAATACGCGCCCGACGAACGGCGATAGTAACGTAACAAATCGAATGAAATTATCGTCCGCGCCGTTTCTATCCGGATTTTCGCAATCGAAGGCGTCCGGCTGCGACGATACAAACATCCGCAATTATTGGCCGGTTTAACATAACATGTCCCGAAGAAAAACAGCGCTTCGCGCTAATAATCATCCTTCACGGGGAAATAAAACTCTACCGCCGTATCTCGGAGCTCGATTTTCATTAGCCCCTAAACACTGCAATTTATTTTCATTATGTCGTTCAACGAGCTATATAATACGAGGCGGCGTGATGCGCATAACACGCGACGGATTCAACGCTACGACGGTTTGTCACAATTCCCTCCCGGCGCACTTAAGTAGTCGCGAATGTCATTTCGAGCGAAACGAAGCGCGAGTCATGTTACTCGTGTTGTTCCCAAGAGAGAGAGAGAGAGAGAGAGAGAGAGAGAGAGAGAGAGAGAGAAGAGATGAGGAGGGCGGGGGAGGGAGAGATGCGAGTTTTCTATCGCCTCGTGATATTTGCGACGCATCTCAGTGCGATTATCACCGGCGTCTCGCGAGCGACAGTCCGCGCACGTACACGAAGTGCGCGTCTCTTCTAGTGATTAAATATTAAATTCCGATTTGTACTTTAATTATATCTTTTTCCCAGGTATCCTCTCCGGTTAATCTTTATTTATTAACTGTCACGCGCTCGCGATGGTTACATCACATCTCGCGTCGCATCGCGTCAGCGCCGCGAGCATGGTCGCGCACTTGCACGTTAATTAATTCAGTCTTCAATTACGCTTAAGGATTAACACACTCGCGAGAGCTGATAATCGCCGAGCTGTAAAAAAACGATAAACGATCGGATACGATACGATAGAGCCGGCCCCAGCTGATCCAGAACGAATTTTTCCATCCGTCCGATCACCGGCGTTTTCTCCTCGCTATTCCTTTTTCCACTCGCGTCCGCGCCCCTCCCCCGCTCCCTAACCTAACCATTACCCTCCTTGCCCGCTACCTCACCCCGTCCTTCACGATCCCTGTCCCGCTATACGTTTTTTCTTGCCTGGTCTCTCTGCATATTGATGAGAGATTTTAGCTGACGCGCGTGAAATCTCGGAGATGAAAGGCGCTGTAAAAAATGCAATAAACTGTAAGCTAATTTTCGGGATCAAAGCGAATCGCGGGGGACCTCCGTGTCGTGTTCCCGGCGACTCCACTCCGCTGAATTCGCATCAAGTGCGTGCGACGAGCAAACGCTGCGAAACCGGTACTCTGGCTCTCTGCCCTGCGCGAGCGATTGTCCTTTCATTTTCTTTGTATATCCGTGCCGTTTTGCATTACGACGAAAAATTAGTTCTTCCGGCTTATTTCTTCCCGCGGAAGGGAAAGCACCGCACTTGCGTTACATCTGTTCCGCACGTGCGTTACATCTGCTCGACGGTGGCGCGAGGCTGAAACTCCGTCGTGATGAAAAGATATCAAGGGAGCCGAAGGTTTCCCCTCGTTCACGTTCACACACGCGGATATACCGCGTATGGCTGTATCGCGATGAGGGAGGGGGGACAATTATCGATGAGGCGGTAATAACGAAGGACGGAAATCCTTCCGCGGATTCGAGGGTGGCCGCGAGGTGTGGGTTTTTCATCGAGGGCGAGCGGCGGGCGATAGATTAAATCTGATTGGCACAACAGCTCGAGGCGCTTTGTGCGTGGGCGTCGAAATTAATTTGCAATTAATTGTTTGCGAAGCGCCGCCGGGCGAGCGAACGAGAGAGCGCAGAGAGCGAGACGAGAGCAAGGAAATCTTCCTTTCATTTCCGCCCGCCGCGCCGCGCCGCGCCAGTTCGCTGGTAGGAAGGTAGGTAGGTTGGCTGTTTGGTCGGTTGTTTGGTTAGTTGGCTGATTGGCTGGTCGTATGTCGATTTGGAAATTACTACGCGGTCGCGCAGCGCGTAGAGTGGCGAGCGGAGAACGTCGGAATGAGTATACGGAACACGCCGACGTTGATCCTTTGAGACATGTATTTTTCGGAAAATCCGAATCACATGAAAATTTATACACGGGAGTTTCTGGGATCGCTGATGACGAATCCGTTATCAGATTTTCGAGATTCAAGATGGCGGATCCAAGATGGCGGCAAAAATGAAAAATCGCCATCATTTCGGTGACAATGGGTATCGTGAGGTTTTTGGAGTCTCTGATTATACGAGTCCGTTATCAGATTTTCAAAATTCAAGATGGCGGTCACAAATATGAAAAATCACATTGGACATTCGCAATTTCCGTTTCAAAGTCGTCATTTTTCACCTCAGATTTGTAACCGAAAACTTGAAAAACTAACCGGGAGACAATGTCAGGTAAATATATTAGAATTCCATGATCCGCCAATTTGAATCTGCAATCTTGAACAATGAGTTTTGAACCTCGGATTCGTAATCAGCGACCTTGAAAG
Organism: Harpegnathos saltator; assembly: GCF_003227715.2. Taxonomy (NCBI): domain Eukaryota; kingdom Metazoa; phylum Arthropoda; class Insecta; order Hymenoptera; family Formicidae; genus Harpegnathos; species Harpegnathos saltator. The sequence goes on along the minus strand of NW_020230005.1, from coordinate 497,474 downwards.
CTAACCAAAGTACAATTTCAACTAATCATATAAAAATTTTATGATCCGCCATCTTGGAAAATTAATTTTGGAATTTGGACCTCAGATTCGTAATCAGCGATTACCAAAAACCCCCCAAATCTTGATTTTGAGCAAAAAATTCACTCATAGTTCGTGGAAAATTATTTCTTTCTGTAAAAATGTGTATTTTTCACACTCTGTTTACTTATAATAAACGGACAACTTATGCGAAACACTTTTCAACCTTTCATGTATGTTCCCGTATCATATAAGAAGTTGAAAAACGCAAAAAATCGACAAGAATCCCCTCAAATGCGAAATATTTCATGAAAATGTGAGAATAAATAGGTGGTAAGTATACTTATCACTATGCCTCAAAGGGTTAAGCGGGCGAAACGGCCGATCACTTCTTCGGGGCTGATCGAAACGTTCAGCGCTCCTCAAACGTAACAAGACGAAGACGGCGCAGAAAACGGTCATTTTTGGCGCCAAGCCGCGCTCTTGCTTATATGCCGCCCTTTTGATTCAAGGAAGACGCTTTTTATCGACACGGGCGAGACCAAGCTTCTCGCAGTCTAGACGTGCGCGGCTCGGAAACCTTCCAGAAATCGCACGTGTTCCAAATAGGCGATTCCTACGAAGCCGCGGAGAAATTCGTCGTGGACTGCACTATTAATTGAGCACACATGTTTATTAATCGTGCGCATCGCGCCGCTCTAATGGCCCACCTTGTTTAGAACGGCTTCTCTAATCGCGATCTGAGCTTTTTGCCGCCGACGCGACGAAAGCTGCTGCTCAGACACGCGGGATGGTCCGGGCGGTTTTTGCACAGTCTGTGTGATAGGCGCGTGTGTATGTGTATGTGTGAGTGACTGAGAGTGTTTGTACGCGACACTTTTACGAGCTCTCATGCATTGCAGCCCCCAGCGGCGCGTACAATCGTCGGAGATTACAGCCCCACAATGCATCACATTGGTTTATTCGCGCCGAATCGAAGCAACCCCACGTTATAAACGCGATAACCACCCTTATTAGTCTCATCTGTCCGTGATGTCGTACAGCGCGGCAAATGGAAGTGGACGACGAGCCCTTCTTCGCATCAGCGAAAGGGGAGTCGGTTGTCCCAACGACCGATGAACTTTCCACGGTAATGATAATAATGCAGCCGGTCTCTGTCGAGGGCGCGACCAAGAAAGAGGAATTCTAATTTACCCTGCTAACGAGATTAATTCGTTTCACGAAGACAGCCGCGGCGTGGCGACAGCGAGACGCGGCAGCGAAGGCCCCGTTTAATTCCGGGAGGAAAGGTTCTCGGCTCGCCCGAAGCTACGTTTACGTAACTGCGTCCTGATTCGATTTCGGAAGAGCCAACGGCGCTTCATGTATCATCGCGGCTATATATATCGTCATCGCGTTGAGAAACCAGCGCTTCCTGTCGAACTTGTCGATGGAGTATTTATTTGGAGCAAATCGATCGGCCGCTCGCTCGTCGATTATCGTCCGCAAAGTTGTCCGCGCTAATTGACTTTCGCCACGTGGTACGGTGTTATTATGGAAGTCGCGTACGATTCGCCTTAATTACCCTTCCCCCGCCGTCCGACGTCCCGCCCAGCCGGAACGACTCGAGCGTAAAGCGTCTCAGCTGCGGTAGAACCTTCGCTCTCGCGTCATCGCGCAGCGTCGATTTCACTCGCGGCTAATAAACGAAACGCGCGGAATTACGCAACCGCCGATCGGGATAATGATCTTCAGCCCGCGACATTGGCGTCAAGCGAGTCGCGTCGCGGCCGTTACCGCTACGAACGAGCCACGAGATCGAGATGACTTTGCGAAAGTGGCCAGACATTTGGACTCTCCGTTGTAAGACTTCAATCACCGCACGAGCGTGCGAGAACGAGAGAACAGAAACTGAGACAGACAGACAGACAGACAGATCAACGGCTGACCTTGACCACAGCGGGACCGGAGCGGTACCGGAAGCGCGGGTGACACGCTGCAGCGGAATGCCATGACCGGCGGTAACTTGGCGAGAGACCGCGCGGCCGCGACCTCGCTCGCCGGGCACAATCTCGCGTGGAATCTGGCGAACGGTTCGGTTCGGAAACGATGTACCAGTTAGATAGGGGGCCAGCGGACTAGCGGTTCCTTTTTTTCTTCTCCTTCGCGCACACAGCCAGGCACATTACGGGCCGCGAGCGCGTGCCGGCCGCGGCGCGGTCGCGCGGCGGTGGGGCCCCGAGACACGCGGGGGTCCGCTAGAACCCGGTACCTGTCGCGACGGGACAGCGGAGACAGTGGTTATCGCTCGCGAACGAGTCGCCGGTGCCGTTGTTGTCGGCGACGAATCCAGGAAACTAGGTAAATGGATCTGGATCAATGGAGCGAGGCGCGATCGTCGACGTCTTTCTGTCGTGCTCGTTGTCGAGGGGAGCCCCCTCCCCTCCCCCTCCCCCCCGAAATGCCCTCGCGACACGTCACTCGCGCGGGCCGGCGCGGGCGGGGAGGAGAGGAGGGCCGAAGAACGTGCGCGGTTACACGGCAGCGGCGAGATCGCTCTCTGAGAAATTGTCCGGACGGTATCGCGATACGGCCGAGAGCCCCGCGGATATATCGACGTATCGGCGATGTTGTCCGCGAGAACGGCGGGTAGTTCATTGAGGCAAAGAGGGACGCGATTAATTTCGCGTTCGACCCACGCGGAGGCATAACCGGGATGCGAGCTAACGGTTAACCGATCCTCGCGGCTGCGACTCGCCGCGCGGCGTGCTCTCGCCGAGGTGGAACGCGAGAATCGCCGACTCGGAGCGCGGCTACAAGGCAGACCGAAGGAGAAAGAGAAAGAGAGAAAGAGAGTGACGCGGAAAAAGAGAACGACACGGGGGACTAAATCATACGTGTAAACGAGTCTTAATACGGTAGTTTTGCCAGTCGAGTGAAATTATAGTTTCGCCAGAGTTAAGAGCAGCCTTCGGGGGAACGGCGCGAGACGCGGGCCGGCACGGCTCGACGGGATCGCTTGAGATTCTCCCGTCGAAGTTGCGGATTTTTCCAATTTTCTGCTCGCCCCAGGTCTGAAAATCACTCACCGTCGCCTCCGATCGGCGTCGTTCTCGCTACTTAATGAACTTCGCGGAGGAGCACGTCGCGTCGACTAAATAACATTTCAGTGCCGGCGCGCGCGTCACGAGAGTTTGCGACAATATATATATATATATATATATATACTATAGTGGCATGTCCCGCAGACGCGGGGTCTTTCATTAAAGTCACAGGGGTGAAAGACCGGGGCCGGAGCAATTAATCGAGAGAGCCTCTCTCTCGCTCTCTCTCTCTCTCTCTCTCTCTCTCTCTCTCTCTCTCTCTCTCTCGCCGCTCGTCCGCTCGCTCGCCGCGCGCTGAAATAAATTAATCGGCGGCAGAGTAAATCGGCCGGCAACGGAAGATAAATGAGCGGTCGGTGGCACGTCCTTATCGCCAGATTAAAATGCCAATTAATTTCGGCGGTCGGGTTAGAGGGTCCGGTTATCAGAGCCCGCTCTCGTACCGTGCGTACGGCCGCGCTCGCGGCGTATACGCCCGCTGAATAAATGCATGAAGATTCGGTCCCGCGCTGCGGCGCGGCGCGGCGCGGCCGATCGGAAAATCAACATCCGCATTCTCCGGAATTTTCGGCTGTATACGTCGCGACCTGATCACGAATGCGTCCGGCGTGCCGGGATAGAGGGGCTCTCTTGGTCTGTCCGAAACGAGAATTCCGTGAATTACGTCTAGAATCAGGGCTACTCACGACGACAATGAGGGAATACCAATGACGACCGCGACGCTTCTTACCCGGCCGAGCCGAGTGCTTGGCGGGAGGTTACGGAATCGATCGAGTCGTCGGTGCGAAAGCGATCGCAGCTATTACGCCCTTCCATCGATATGCATTCCCGGGGGGGATGATCGGAAAATTCGCTTCTCTGCGCGAGACCGAGCGTTCCCTTGGACATCAATGTTTACGTTGCTCGTTGATCGCAATTGCGCGTGACGTTTTTCGTTCGAGCCGACGTTGTTGTAAAAAAATTTTGGCGAAAAAATTAAAACTGCGATGTGCTGTATATATATATATATATACACGTTAACAATGAGGGAGCGAAATGGGAGTGAGAGTCGCGTATGTACATTTCCGCTAAATTGACCGCGTTCCAGCCGGCGTGTCTCAAGGGCTCACAAGTGCGGAGAAGGGAGAGAAGGGAGAGAGAAAGAGATTCATGAGGGATGGTATTACCAGGAAAGGGAGAAACGCGTCATTCGGGTCCCCTCTGTGTCTCTTGTATCACTTTATACGCGATGCAAATGCGACAAGACGCGACTGAATAAACGTCGCCTTTACGAATATTTACGTAATACCCGGCCGGCATTAAAATAATTGCTCCGCTCATTACCGGCAATCGTGGCCCGTAAAGAAACTCCTCGAAGTCACGAAGACGATCCTCACGATCCTACGCGGATCTTCGTGACTCCGCGTGGAGAATCCGCGCCGCGGAGAAATCTTCCCAAGGATGCCGGCCATCCGATTGGACTCTGCGGAAGGAAGCGTATCATCTCGCGGTTCTCGACTTTCTTTCGCGCATTCGTATGGGAGCGCGGGCGCACCACGCACCCGTAGCGCGTACACGCACGGGGCATACGCACCGTGCATACCGCGGACGCGGTACCGCGGAGCCGCCGGCGCGGCGATCCTATTTAATTACGGGGGTTGTAGCTGCGCGACAGATGCCGTGAAGAGGCGCCTCGTCGCTTTTCTGGGAAGAGAAGACCGAGTGGTGGTACGCGCATCTTGCTCGTCGTCGTCGTCGTCGTCGACGACGATCGACGACGGACGAGCAGCCGCGAGCAGGAGAAGAGACTTTGATATTTATAGTGCCGTGCGCCGGGAGACCCGCAAAAACACCCGGCGATTCGCAATCCTGAAATAACAGGTTACCTCCGAGCGGAGTGAACGGGAGGAGCGCGCAGGGCAGGGTCCTGCAAGAACCCTGAAGAGGGCGAGGAGTATGAGAAGAAGGAGAAGAAGAAGAAGAAGAAGAAGAAGAAGATGAGCAGGAGAGGACGAGGCGCGGTGAAGTGAGGTGGGGTGGGGTGGGGTGGGGTGGGGTGGGGCGGGATGGAGTGGGGTGAGGTGAGGTGAGCTGAGACGAGCTGAGGTGAGATAGGAGGGCGAGAAGAGAACGGGGCGTCGAGGGGTCCGTGAGTGGTTCGGCCTGTAGAGGGAGCAGGTTTCTATTTATACCGCGTCACCGCGAATCAAAGACCCTGCGGAGTACGTAGGAAAGTCAAGAAGGGTACTCGTTCTCCTCTTCCTTTTTGCTACTCGCGCTTTCTTTCTCTTTCCTTTTCCCCTTCTCTCTCTCTCTCTCTCTCTCTCTCTCTCTCTCTCTGCCTTTCTCGCTTCATGTACCTTTCCCTCCGCCTCTTACTTTTTCTCGCGATGTACATGTCGGACGACTCTCTCTCTCTCTCTCTCTCTCCCTCTCTCTCTCCCTCTCTCTCTCTCTCTCTCTCTCTCTCTCTCTCTTCGAAATTTGGTAAATGAGCCGTTGGTATTCGCCCAACGTTCCTGACGTTCCGTTCTCGTGCACCCGGCTTACGCGTTTAACGCGCGCGACAGCCTTTTCGGACGGCCGCGTATCCGCGAGGTGTACGTGAGCGCGAACTCGGACCTTCGTCGTCGGCAATCCACTCCGGGCCCTTTTTTCGCGGGCCAGCTCATGTCTTCTCCTTGGATCTTTTTTCCCAGGAAGGAGGAGCTTGATTAATGAACGCGACGGCTTTCGGCGCTTCGCCGCGATGTCGCTATTCGACAGCGGAAGCGATGCGTTACGTTCGCGGGATAAATTGTGGATCCGAGGCGCCCGATGTCCCTGACTACGCGAGATGTCGACTATTTCCGAAGTTGTCTATAAAGATTCCGAGGATAATCCGGGGATGGGGAAAGGGCACAGGACGATCCATCTTCCGCTGTTCGCCGATAAATCTCATCTCGCCGTTCAAACCTTTCGTACATGTCGCAATGCGCGCGATTGTCGCTCGCACAGCTCGACGGAGGGCGATTAAATTTGCCGTTCGACTCGCTCCCTCCAAGGGGGGAGCTCGCGTCTTCGGATTATCGTACGGATCGTACGTGTCCCATGAGATGAACGCTCACGCGCGGACGGACCGTCAGCATGGGAGAGGAAAATGAAGTAGCCTGCAAGGAGAAGCGAGAAGCGGAAGGAGCGAGGGGAGAATAGGCACGTCGTACGTTGTGTACGTGGTGTATCTCTATATGGTTTAGTCGTCGGCTACAAGGAAGATGAGGACAGGCAATGAGAAGCGTGGAAACCTTTCTCGCGGTAACAGTTAGCCCATTGTTAGCGTCGCGAAGCTGTGCGTTAACACCTTGAGCATCGTCGTATACACGACTACGTCCCAGCAGCAGGATTCACGCTGCAAACGCGCCCGTCCGCGGGATTAGAAAACGCTAACGATTATTAATGATTAGTCGGTAGAAACGGGACAAGCATTGAGTTTTATACAAAGGGGTCTAACGTGTGTACACTTTTTATTTCTACTTGTTCCTTATTCATACGGCATTTGCGGGAGACTTTTTTGCGCGCTCACGCGACGCGCCAGACTCGCTCGGTCTCGCCGAGTTTCGGAGGAAATTTCGCGTCGCTCGCGAAATGTCATCGTTCCTCCTTCTCTTTCTCTTTCTCTCCTTTTTACTTCTTCCTTCCTTCCTTCTGCTGCTTCTTCGCCTACTAACCTCGAAATCCTCGAACGGAGGATTACGCACGTACGCACGCACGCACGCACGCACGCGCGTTCTATGCGCCGCGAGTAGCCTTCATCGATATCATTCGTCCAACAGCTGTTGAAGCGCTGAAGGAACTGGGCGACGCGGCAAAAACCGAATTGGGGAACGAGACTCCTCGAGCGTGACGGCGGTCGTCGCTGCGCTCCGGTCAACCTTGACTAGGACACACCGACGTTCTCGCGGAACATGTCTCTCTACACGCTCGTCCGAGTGACACTCTGTGTCTCTCTCTCTCTCTCTCCGGATACCGCCCGAAATGAGCATTTTCTAGTGACGAGATTGTTGCCCGGTCATTCGGCGAGCACCGGTACTCGCGCTAAATTCGCCTCCCACTTGGAGGCACTAACCTAACGGTGTTCCCCGAAAAGAGGAAGCGGAAGCAAAAGCAGCCAAAGACCGAGTCACGGGTTGTTACCCTGCGGAATGTTGGCGGTTTCGCGAGAGGCACGGAATCGGATTGCAGTCTTCAGAGTTTGACCCGGTGGCCATTACGCGGAACTCCCGACGGTATTGATCGACGATTGGAGCGGCGACAATTATAGCCTGGGCTGCGTCTGTCGCGCATGGAAATGTGGTACGAGCCGGGATTACATTAATATGCGATTATATATTAAGACGCGACGGATTAAACGGACGCTCGAGGCCTCCATGGGATTTCATCGGGACTCCAAACGGTTCCGACATGTCTCCGTCTCTTCATTAGTCGTAAATCAACCTTGTATCGGTGCGACGACACGAAGAACGAGATTGAAATGATCGAAGGAACGAACGTTCGTCGGCCCCGATATTCCGTCGAACGGAGGGAGCGGATTCGCCGCGACGAATTCGACTAAGATTTAGTTATACGCTCGCTCCTCCGACATGATCAAAGGTACTCCTCTCGTGCGCACGGCGAATCTCGGCGGAAGGGCTACTAGGTCGGAAGGAAGGCAGGCAGGAGGAAGCCAAAGTCGAGCGGAAGATGCGGCTTCGTCTAATCGAATTCCCCTCCTCCGTCGCGCCCTCGCGGCTTTTGACTCTCTTTCTCGCTTCCGCACCGCTCCGGCGCCCTCCGCCATCCGTGTAAGCCTCGAAGAGAGGCCGCCTCGCCGGCAAGAGTGATTTATTCGTCAATGGGCGACGGTGCAGGCGGGTCGTAAAGTTCACGATGGAAATAGGATTTCAGCCGACAGGTACGGCGCGCGCGCGCGTTCCCTTCGGAAAGGGCCGCGGATCTCAACGCGCTTCTGCGGCCACTGCCTCTTCCTCGTTCTCTCTCCTCTTCTTTCGCGCGCACGCGCGCGCTGTCTCTCTTTCTCTACACTCTCCCCCCCTCCCCCCCTCGCCGTTCGTTCGCGCCAAGTCGGGGTTCCGTGTCGTAATAAGAATGACAGGTTTCCACCAGTGGCGCGGCGGTGTATTTCTACGGTTAACACGTAGAATCCTCGTTAGGCCGGGGAAGGACTCGCGAATAAATCACCGACGGTGTATTAACGGCGACGGTAATTTCGTGGCACGAATTGCCGGTCGCACCGAGACTACCTACCGACCCCTCGGATTTCCGGAGACCCGCGGCGTCGATTTAAGGCGCGTAAGTCATCGGTCGCGGGTCGTTTAGGCGGGGGGGAGGGGAGGGAGGGGAGGCGGCAGTAACCGTTCACTTCCCTCCCACTTCTTCTCTCTCTCTCTCTCTCTCTCTCTCTCTCTCTCTGTCTTTCTGTGCTTCACCCGCGATATCTCCTTCATTCAACCCTCTTCATCTTTCGTCGTGCCGTCATGCCACTCGACCTCGCAGTCGCAATGACATCACGTGGGCAAAAATCACTCCCGCGTGACTTACGTTTCTCCGATATTATGCCTGCGTGTCCGCCGTGCGGTCGCACCGAGAAAGAGGGGTAAAGAGAAAGAACGACCACGGAAGTGGATGATAAAGCCGTTAATGAGACGCTTCGGCATAGAGAGCCAAGGGCGCGCGCGCACGCGGCAATTTTCGCCATCCGTACGAGATCCTGGCGCCTCGGGGCCGGTTCGCGAGAGCAGCGACAACGGCAGAATGCGCTTGAGAATGCGTGCCAGGCTCATTGAAATTCCTATCATTCGTTATCAGGACCGACGGAGGTCACTCTCTCACTCGCTCCTTTCTCCGTACGTTACCCTGTGCGCCGTAATCGAGCGGTCGGGCCGAGGAAAGTGGGAAGCGACGAGGGAAAGAGAGAGAGAGAGAGAGAGAGCCGGGAAATGGAGAGAGCTGAAAGATGGAGCGCTCGAGGGAGGACGATGCGCGGGAGGACGAGCCAGCGAGGAGTAGGAGAGAAAGGAGGGAAAGGGAGCAACCAGGTTGGCGCCACGGAGGCACAGGATCGGCCAAGCGTGACGGTAATATGCGAGACACATTGCGCTCGCCAACGGTGCGTCTAATCCGATCGGGATTGCCGTGGAACGTGGTAAGGCCGCGCGCGCGCATCAAAGTGTTACGCACGCTGTGCGTTGCGTCGCGCCAAGTTCACGGTTGCGACCGCGACGCACCGCGACGCGCGTGTTACGTGCGATATGCCTTGGCGGACTCCCTGCTCTAGGGAGCAGCAACCGTCCATCTGTCGCGTGGACGCGACGACGAGGGTGCTCGGCTGCTTCCGCGGTGGGATTTTCCGAAATGATGAACCTGCGGAGGGTGACCGTAGCGGATGGATCCATCCATCCATTAATCAATCATGCCGTTATTATTTTCCACGACGCGATCGATCGACCCAATCGCCGATTTCCCGCTGTTGATCCCCAGCAGGTGGAGTTAGTCATCGAGTCGGCCCGCGCGAGTAGTACGTCGCGATACGCGGCGACACGCATTTCATTCGTGCATTCACATAGAGCCTTCTTCATCGAAAGTTTTTTTTTCCCTCGTTCCGAGGAACGCAGATTCGCTTTCACAATCGTCGCTCCGACCGCAATCACGCCGGCGTTTCCGCTCGCGCGTCGTTCTTCCCCAGTTAATCTTCATTAAGACATTCGTGGAATGATTTCACCGCGCGCGCGCAATGCCCCTACGCGAGACGTGAATAATCGGTTACCATCGGACATTAGCATACACAGCGAGGTAGACGCTGGAAAATCCAGAACAGGAATTGCTCTGAATGAAATAACCGCGCGATCGCGCGAGCGCCTCCTCTCGTTGCGCCGCGCGATGCCGTCGGCGTAATTAAGGCGTTACGTCTGCCGGTAAATGCGCCTCTAATTACTTGTTTATCCACGCCATTAGGGTCTGCTCTTACCGCGGCATGAGTATCCGTTTTAATGCGTTACGCGAATTCTTTCGCGATGCCTCGCAACGACCGCCGCCGCAAGCGCACGGCTTTCCCACGCGCGCTCTCGTTAACGCGCATCTGTCACGCATCGTGCGCCGAATGCGTTGGCGCTGTAGTTAGTCTAGTTAGGAATGGCTAGCTTTCGGCCGTCGCGCTATCGAGAAGCGACGATACACGAATTCCGGTCGGGCGTACATCCCGACGAAATACAGGCCCCGCGCTTCGGAGCTGCGCTGGCAATTTTTTCCGAGCGCGTGCCAACTCCCCCGCTGGAACGTGGAAACAACGGTCGCGCGTTGGCCGTCGCAGCGTCGCGTCGCGTCGCGTCGCGTCTCGTCGCGGAAGAACCGCGATAAAAATAGAAGCCAAGAAGAATGCGAAGATTCTTATATCGTTGGCAAGGCGCAGCGAGCACGTCGATCGCGCGCGACGTTCGTTCGTCGTTCTCCGAGGATCACCCATCGAGCGACGCGCTCGATCCGGCGAGGACGCCGTTTCTCTTCTACGGAGAAACCACCGAATATGTCTCTCCGCGGTCTCGCCGAGATACGAGACGAGTTACGGTAAATAGAATCGACATTTCTCTCGAGCGAGTTTCATCAGCGATATTTTCCATGTCGTTCGTACACGAGGACGAGCACGAGCTCTGCCTCGGAGTAGCACGGCGCATGCCGCGCTTGTGCATCAGATCGAGTCAGAGTTCACTTCGATGCAGCTATCGATTAGATTCCAATTCGACTCGAGTGCCGGCCCGAGATGCGGCTGCACTCGATTCGCACAAATTCACCCTTCCCACCGTCGCGCCGCGCCGCGCCGCGCCGCGCCGGCTGGATTCGGCGCGAGAACAATGTTTCGAAGCTCAGGAGGTGGAAATCAATAGCCGCGCCCCATCCTCCTAGCAGCATCGCGGTTGTCGTAGGTCCGAAGGAGAAGAATCCTTCTCCGGTTCCTTCTCCGCGTTTTTCGATGCCGAGCCGAGCGGCAGCGCGCTCTCCCGATTGTCCGCCGGCGCAAACGCGCCGGACGGTTTAACGCCGAGTTACTATGCAAAATATAATAGCATCAAGGGTATCGGCTACAACGCTCGCTACACCGTAACGTTATTATCGACGGTAATCGAATTTCGGGTCAAGTGACCGCGGCCGATGGCGCGCGGAGGATCGACCGGGCGGGAAACGTGCCGTGTGCTTTTTAAAGCGGACGAGCCGCGCGATCGGATCGATAATCTATCGAGACCCCATGGGGCACCATGGGTATAATGGCTTAATTCGTGTATGGAGCTCGCTCCACTGTCGCAGCCGGCTGCGGAAGAGGCGATATCGCGCTAATGACCGGCGCGCTACAAAAAGATCCCGCCAAAAATACCGTTGTAGGGCCGGCCCAGCTCGAGCGCGTCGCGGTCTATCAGAAAACGCTGCGTCAATTGGAAGAAATAACACAGCAAATCGAGCCGGGAATAACACGCGCGGCGGAGAGGTCAACGGCCCGCTGGACTTGTACTTTGGACTAATTAAAATATTCGTGGAAGAAAAAAGAGAGAAGAGGGAAGGAGAGGTGACTGACCGCGGCCCTCTCCCGTTTTCTTTCCTCTTCTTTTTCTTTTCCGCCGAAACTTCGTCGCTCGCGAGCCGCACGGATTTCTCCCGCTATTCCCGCGACTATTGAACGGCGAATTTTCCCCATCTGCTCGTTTCTCCAACACTTGCGCTAATATTTTTTCAGCCCATGACAAGCGCCCGCAGGCCGTCGGACCTGATGAAAAGCCATTTTTCGTGCGCGTACTCACGCTGCACGTCCGAGCGGGAAGAAGCGTGCGCGCGCGCGCGCTTGCGCTTCCCGGGCACGTATTCGCTCTTTTTCCAGCCATTCTTCTTCCTCGGTGCTTTCCGATCAAGATCGGAACTGAAAGCTGATATTAGCGTTCAGCGGGGAGGACGGAGCGAATCACTTCTGTACTCCTCGCGAGTTCGCGAGCTGCGCTTCACGGCGCGGCGTATCCGCCGCTGCTGCAGATTCGTATCTGCGGGATCCCCACTCGGCAGCGAGAGAGAGAGAGAGAGAGAGAGAGAGAGGGAGGGGGGGGAAGAGTGTTTCAAACGTGACCGCGTGCATACACCCACGTAAACCGTGCACGCGTGTGCACACACGGGCGCGTGTACGTAGGAATTTACGGGTAAACAACACCGCGCGCACACGGGCCAGCGGCACTCGCACGTACGGTTTCGTGCTGGTGCACCCTGGAAAAATTCCCCGTAATTTTCTCCCGCTGGTATCGTGTTTCTCGTAATGATGTTACGGCTGCACCGTGCGCCCGACCGACGCGGGGTTCGTGAACTCCTTGCTTTGATCGATACGGCGGAGGAAAATCGGCGCTGGGAATTTCTCATTTATCAGGCCGCGGGAAGGCCGGAGACGCGACACCGCGAGGAGGGGAGGAGGCACCGATTGGAGAACCGCAACGGGAAGAGGTCTCCCGGGGAACGACGCGACGTCATACTCTTGCCCAATTTCGCGTGAGCTCACGCGATAGGCGCGCAATAACAATTAGCCGCGTCGATGGGACTCCGAAGTGCACCGTCACCGCCACCGATTGCGAGTTCTTGCGAATGCGCGGCTCGGAAACGGCTCGAGCTATTTCTGCACACACACACACACACACACACACTAGATCGTCGTGAATTCGTTACGTTTGTCCTCTCTCACCCCGCTCGCGCGCTTCTTCTGTGAAATCATAAAAATGCAAATGCGCGCGCATAAAAACGCGCGAGAGCGAGCGGATGCGCCCGCGATTGTTCTGTGAAAGAGAAAAAAAAAAAAGAAAGAAAAGTGCAGCCGCAGCGCGGCTTTACAGCTCGATTTTGCTGCAATCTTGTACGAGTCAGTCGACTTTCAATGACGACGACGACGGCGGCGGCGGCGGCGGCGGCGGTGGCGACGGAGGACGTCGCCGGAAGAAGATCTCTCGATGATTAACCGTGCGCGCGCGAGCGCGTAATTTAGCGGCATTAAGCCGATAATAAATTTCGCAGTCGCATGAATATCGTGCGAATTTCGCGGCTACGTGCATACGGCTACGTGAGGCACAATGAGACGGCCGGCCGCGGCGCGGCTCGCTTAAACGGCGCGGTTAATGCTGCCGATCGTTAGCGCGGCGCGGGAAGGAATTCGTCCGTGACCCGTGCTCGCACCGCGAATATTAGCGGCGCGACGAGGAGGCTCCGCTACGTTTCTGCATTTTACACGGGATAAAAGAGGAGGAAGAGGAGAAGCAGCAACAGCAGAAGAAGAAGAAGAAGAAGAGAGGAGACGGCATTGGTCGAATTCTCGAATTAATCGCGAGGTTTCGAGAACGCGCAAAAAAGGCCGCACCGACGCGGCGATCGAGAGGCGGAAGAAGAAGGTGTCAGAGGAGGAATGTAGGAAACTCGATCCAGACAGCGAGTGCCGTTCCGCTAAATGAGATTTAATTGCTCTCGAGGCCGTTACGAACGGCGCTCGATCAGTGACAGCGGTTCGATCGAATTAAGACGCTCTACGCCCGCAGCGTTTGTCTCGTGCAGCGCTGTTTCTTTCTCTCCTCCTTCTTTCCCTGATTCCTTCGCGTTGGCAGTCTCGCGAGACGTAAACCTCCCTCTCTCTCTCTCTCTCTCTCTCTCTCTCGCGGGAGAAAACGATCGGGAGATACTCGGGAGCGTCTCGGCGCTTTTCCTCCTTCTTTTTTCCTTGTTCCTTCGTTTCTTCGCGCTCATTCCTATTCAACCACGCGTGCATAATAACGTCGAATTACGCCGCGGCTCGTAATTGTCGGGCGAAACAGGCCAGTTTAACGGTTAGCAACCTCGCGGATGAGTTTATTGTAAAATTGCAGCCCTCGCGCGCTCGGCCGGCTCGGAACGCACGCGTGTATTATCCCACGTTGCGCGGTATGCGCGAGGTGTGTTGTCGGTGATAGCAATAATTGTTATTCAACGTACGAACGCTAAGCGCATATCGATTCCCGCCAATACCCGCCACCTCGGGATTCGACTCCGGTTCCCTTCTCTCGTCATCCACGAGCGCGCTGCAAATTGATTTTCTCTCGACTTTATTTGCTCCCGATGTTCTAATCAGCCGGGCGGTTACCGGTCGAATGTAACGTAACGATCGCCGGGGATCTGTCGTTCGCGCCGCGGTGTGTTTAGTATCTTCGACATCGATCGACGCACGAGCGCGCCGGTCTGTCTGTATTCGTAGCGTATCGAACGGTACCGAAGAAACGGCTGCCTTTATTCGCCCGATATCGCGCTCGCTTCGCCGGCCGCCCAAAACGCGACATGGTGCGCCTTTAATCAAACCGAGCAAAAAGAGTCGGCCAATCGATCAAGAAAAGAAGGAGGAAAGAAAAAAACAAGAGAAGAGAAGAGAGGAAAGCAAGCGGTGCTTGTGCTTAATTTCGACGAGGTAATCACCTGCCGACGGATAGATGCCGGAACGTAAATCTCTCGCGGCCGCTGAATGAGGCACGTCGTGATACAGTTTCATCGTCCGTACCGCCGAACCCTTTTTTTGCGACGCTTCTTTCACGTTTGACGCTCGATTCGACTGTTGTCCGCGCGGCGTGGGGGAGAGACTCCTCGGATATTGTACGGGACCGGGCGGGAGAATGCGTAGAAAAAGAGGCCCAATCCTGCCGGGGATATTGCACAATTGGATGTATCGTATTTTTCAGGTGGTTTACGTTTCAATTTGGCCGCGGGATGTGCGGGAGATCGGACGGGAGATCGGACGCGATTTATGTATACGAGACTCCATCGTCGGTCAGCGCGTGGTTCACGATTTCAAACAGGATCCAACGCGAGGATCTCTCTTCCCCGGCGACTCCGCCAACACTCACAGCCACTTTCGGGGGCGAATTTCAACGAGCGCGCGCGCGCGTGTGCTGCCTCAGAGTTCGTCGACTCGAACGAATTCAGCGAATCCGCAAGCGGATGTTAAACGCCGAGTTCGGAAGAGCGGAAAAGCAGGCCGCGCTTTGTTGCGCCCGGCGAGAGGGTGCGCGACGCGGCGGCGACCGGGGCGAAGTTGCAGAGCGGGGTGAAACGCGTCGGAATCAAACGGCAACCTGCGTGCCGCATCCGGAGGGGAGAGCAAAAAGAATTGGAAAAACGGGGTGCACGGCACGTGAGCAAATGCGCGCACAGGCACCACGCCGCACGCAGGACGACGCAGGAAGACCTCCTCGAGTATCCACTTCGCGTCAAAGGGCCTCCCCCCTTTTGTTCTGTCTCACTCGTCGCGAGCGTAGTAATCAACCCGCCGCGGCCGCCCCCGACGTCGCTTCTCTCCTCCCTTCGGCGCTTGTAAACAGAATCACCCTCTGAAAGGAGAATCAATTTCCCCGCGGGTGAAGAGGAGAGAAAGAGGGAGGGAGCGAGCGAGCGCGCGGCGGAAAGCTCTCGTGCTTCACCGGCGATTGGACTTGACGTTTTTCGCCCATTATCAATATTTGAGCGATGCTTCAGAGCGAAGAATTGATGGAATTCAGGGGCGAATGGGAGTCCGCGCCGGAAATGGCTATCGATTCGACGAGTTTCGCGCGACCCGCCGCACCGGTGGGTCTCTTCTTCTCGTCGGTCTCTCGCGCGGGGGAGTCCTCTCGCGAGGACTCGCGAGATCGAGAGGAGATCAGTGAGCGCGCGTGCACTGGAGTTCGCAGGATTTCGGGCTCGCGAGCGATCAACTACGAGCGAGCGAGCGAACGAGCGAACGAGCGAACGAGCTTCGTCTTGCGGGAATTACTAAATAGACGGCCGGAACGAGACGAGCGGTCGCGACGGTCGCGATAAATCAGGGGATGTTTCAGCGACCGGCCGGCAGTGCCCTGGCGCGCCAGCTAGAACGTCAGCTCTCGTAGAACATCGCGCTTTACGGCAAGACTGTAAAATGGCGCGAGATTACCGGGAGTCGGGCGTTACCGGGCGTAATTTCCTCATAAACGTCGAAATGAAATAGTTACACTCGGTCGAGCACCTAAACCCTCCGGCTCGAGCCCTAAGGTAAATACGCCTAATTCCGAACGCGCGCCGTTCAGGGTAACTATGACGATCGTTCGTCGTAATTTACGACTCGCGGGGTTCAGGGCCGCGCGCGGCCGTTGGAGGCGCGTTGAGAGCTTGAAAATTCTTTTTTTTTTTTTCTCGTTTTCGCAGCGGGAGCCACGAGCGCAAGCTGCCACGATGACCGACGACGAATCTAGAGCGTGTGTCAAAGGGTGGTTGGGGGGAGGGGGGGGGGAGCAGAAAGGGATCTCGTCCGGTGAATCGCCGAAAATCTGACGTCAGAGGCAGATGCGACGATTTCCAAGGCCGTGTTTGTGCCGAGGTTCGCCGCGCGAATTTCACGAGAATGCAACGCGGATCGCTTCGTCACACGTCCACACGAAACCTTTCGCCTTTCTCTTCCACCCTCCCTTCCGCCCTTCGTCGGGCCTGACGCAACGGTGGTTTATTCCCCGTATACGGGTGTATTGCGAATGCAACGGCGTGACGTCATTGTGCGAGCACATATGTGATGTCTCGGCCCTATGCGTGTACCCACGCGGTGTCGCCTATTGTGATCCTTCCTGGCTGGATTAACCGAAATCAATGAGCCGATGGGGGGGCAGCTGCGAGCCAAATAGGATCCGCTCGCCGAAAGCCTCGGATTAGGCCCGCTGCCCCCGCAACGATCCAATCGCGAGTAATTGATATTTGTTTTCACGCGCAAATATTTTTGCTCCGTGCCGGTAGATTTCTCGTTCATTCGCGTTTATTCGCGCGAGCTCTCGCGAGACCTGCGATTTCTCGGGAATTTCCCGCTCCGCAGGCGATTTCGCCGATTGTCCCGCGACGAAAGTCGCGGATAGATCAATTCTACCGCGATAGATCTCACACGCGTCGAGCAAAGGGAAAATTGAAATCGTAAATGGGTACTCAATGGGTACGATCTCGCCGTCGCTCCTGTCACATTCACCCGCCCGCCTCTGACACACGAGTCACCCCTAAATCTGCAGTTTGGCTTGAGATTAAAGCCGTTTTTCATATCGTGGCCGGTGTTACGACCGATGGCGCTCGAAAAATACCCGGACGGAACAGATAAGCCTGAGCTTTTTTTCCGAGTCATAACGCTAACCGAACTGTTTAATATCGTATTTGTCTCGCGAAATTCATTCGAAGCGTTCGCGGAAGTCGTTTATCCGAAAGATAAACGCACCGAAACACGGCATTAGTTATGCGCAATTTGGACATCTCATAATATCGACGGCAGGTCCTCTCCCTGAATTATTCGACTCGTGATTGAAAGTGCTGCTATTAACGGGACGTTTTATCGCGGCGTACGACCGACATTAATATTTATTGGCGCATTTGCGAGAAATTTCGAGCGGACGTGCTCTGCGACGCGGCGGAAATTCGATAAACTTCGTTCCATTATAACTGTCTTCGCCGCGAAAAATTTATTCGCCGAAAGGAGGATTTGAGGGGAATAATTTGCAAGCGCGCATCGGAGTACTCCACGCCGTCGGAGCTCCCTGGATGCTTTAAAAGCATCATCGTCCCATGCTCTCCGACCAGCCCTAGCAACGCTATTGATTTCCTACATCCCCCTGCGAGAACTATCTCGCAGAATTTACCCTCTTTCGTGGAAATGCGCCCTGCGAGATCATGAAACTCACGCGCGTCATATAATAAAGCAACCCCTACGCCTTTGTCGCATAATAACGCTGTTGTTGCGCGCAGAATTGTAGCAATAATTAGAGAAAAGGTAAAAGTGCCTCTTCTTTTAATGTGCTTCGTCATTTTGTAGAATTTTTTTGTAGAATACGAGAAATTTTATGTAGATAATCGTATGTGAATATAAAATGTTATGTAATGTAATAATTAGTAATAATTGATTAACAGGAGTAACAATTGATTATCGGACACAGTGTGTGATCAGTAGGAATACAAAAAGATGTGACAGATATACATGTAGAAAATATGTGTTTGTATAACATTGGCATACAATATTTCGAGAATACTTTTCCGACAAGTTGATCGAGAGAGATATATTAATGTTTATGTTAACAGATTTTAATAGAATTTATATTAACAGAAGAGAGAAATTGATCATCCGAAAATATCAAAGCTATACATAGAGATAAAGAGTTAACGATAAAACAAGAGTTTCCGGAGTTATGAGTGAACAAAGTTAAAATTTTCGACGCTAAGCTTAAAGAGGAATGTGAATTAAAATCTCGTATTTCCCACATTGCGAGTCGCTATCAATGCAACTTGCACAAATACTCATGTGCTACATTGTATGACGCGACTGGAATTCTGCTGCATTCTACGATGTTCTGCATTGATTGCACTTCATTACGCTTGCTTCATTTCATTGCGCTTGCGATGCGATTAATATTCATATTTTAACGGCGTTTTAACGAATTTCAGCGGTGTCGATAAAACATGTTTTGATTTATGTCGAAACAGAATTTCTATGAATTCGTTTGTTAACGACGGCCACGAGATCGGACTTTGTGAATTCAATTAACAAATATTCAAACTCTCGCGAAACACTCGGGCACTCCCGAAACACATTCGCGCGACGTGATAAATTCCGATGTTGTAGAAACACACTCGCGAATCGCGTACAAAACTTTGCGAACCGAAAACCGATTGCGAAATCAATCAACCGTACGCGACCGAAATAATCGAGAGTAGCGTGAGTTCTTCACGCACGATGGCTCCGCGATTTCTCAGCGAGTATCGCTTCACGATACTTTTATGAAAACAACTCCGCCATTCTTTTGCAAAGACAGCTCTGCCATTTTTAATGCAGTCTATTCCACATTATTTTCGTGGAAATCGCTTTCGAAACGAATTTTTTTACGAATTTAATTCAACGATAAATGTCTAAAAAACATAATCGCGACATTAACATGTAACTTCGAATAATAATTATAATTTACATAATAGCGCGCAGAAAACCGGAAGTAAGAAAATTTCAGTATTATAAGTCGCATTAATTCGTGCAAGCGAGTTTTATAAATTCCCTCTATCTAAAAAATTTTTCCTACCACATTTTAACTTGTGAGAATCCAATTTTCTCACTCACTCCAAAATAATGAAAGTCAAAATCGGCCAGTTTACAGATGTGGAACAAAAAGGCAATTTCGTTGATTAGATTTATGACCTTGACTCAACAAACAGGTGCGCGTGAACAGAGCGAGTTAACCCTTCGCGATCGTAATTCAACGATTTTTATTCCGACTATATCTCGGCTTTCGACCGCGAAGGGTTAAGGGAAGAAGTATAGAGAATAAGTCTGTGAAACTACCTTCCAGTAGACTCCGCTCGGCTCGAACCGGATTCTCCGGTACGGCATCCGCATTCACCGGAACTTCTTTGCAGTGCGGACCCACAAGCTCTGGCCACGAGTCTGAAACCGAAAGCAGTTTTCTTAATTGGTTAGCAGTGAAAAGAGGTAACTCCGCGATTATTCGAGAATACAAAGTTAATCGGTAAGGAAGCATCGAGATTCAATAGTGTATTTTTTCTTAAAAAAAAAAAAAAAAAAAAAAAAAAAAAAATGATAAAAGAGAAATATGATGGCCACCCCAAAAATTTTGTACTGCTCTTGTGCTGACAATGACGGCAACATGTTGATCGCACACGCGAAGTATTGTAACTGATTCCATACGTGCTCTGAAGGACTCTGAGTATAGTTTGATGGTCGAGTAATAAGCATATGTAACGACTCCCTCTTAGTTACAATCATGGCGGATGATAAACATTTTCTGTCGTTTTATCAAACATGTAATCGGCCTGTCATCGATAATGAAATGATTTAAGCCGGCATTCGTACAGTCTGTCGTTATTCGATAAATAATTATAGCTATAAAAATCTCTGGTTATTCGTTAACTCGTCAGTGTTATTGGTGAGACATTCGATCAACTCGTCAGTTGCTAATGATCTCGATTTGAACATTCTTGCCTTGGTTCCGTCTTCGACTAACTCTCAAGTCCTAAAAATGCTTTCTTAAAATATCGAACGATATTTTGGGGGCATCCCGTGTGATCGTAGACGTAGCCGTAACCGTAAGCTCTTATCTATATTTCCGCGACGCGAACACGAGTTCTATCTGGAGAACAATGCCTACGGAGCGGAACGAGTCACAGAATGACGTTTCCGTCGTGCACTTATAGCAGCGCGATATTCTAGAAATCCGTACGGGGGTCTTAGGAGAGCGGGCTCGGCGCGCTCGGATAGATTTGACGCGACCTCGCCGCGTCGCGTCGGCGGCTGATGCATCGGGATATACTTTTGCCTCCGGTAATTGACAGCAATACACGTGCCCGACATCGCGGAAATAATCCAACGTCGCGGCAGGCCACGTTCGCAGGGACGAAAAATTGTAAATCGAGCCACGAAATCGATGATAATGCAGGCGCCGCCGAGACGTTTATTCTTACTCAGAATCTGAAATGTGTATTCGCGATAGCACGTGCGCGCGAGACACGTGACCGTTTTTCACGTTTACCCAGCGTGGCAGCGTGCGCTGCCTCGCGATGTCGACGACAAAACGGTCCAGGAAGACGACTCTTCCGTCATATGTACGCACGTGCACTTCACAAACCTGACGCGGCCGCTAAACACGAGTATCGATGTCTTCGTGTGCGACGTCGTACCGCTTGAAAAATACTCCCGAGGTCTCCGTGCATCTCACATTTTTCCACGCTTCCACAATTCATAATCTTGGACGATATATCGTACACGTATAATCTCTCGATAATACCTCCACGTTTCAACCACACATGAGTCACCTATACCGTTCTCTCTCCCTCTCCTCTCTCTCTCTCTCTCTCTCTCGTCTCTCTTTCTCGGTCGCAATCACGGCTCATATCGTTCGTCGACATTCTCGATCGACGCTCTCATGATGAACCCCGCTGATTCTTTCGTCACTTATTAGACGTTTCGTACGGCGCAGGGCAGCGCAGCAGGAGCCGCGGAACGTTGCCGGGGATTCACCGTCCACCTTGGGATCCCGTTCGAGCGCATAAGTAACAAGGCGCGCGGGGCGCGCGCAAAAGAATTTCGAGATGCGCGCGTACGTAAATTCCGCTGTTTACGGTCTATCGGGGGATACTTACTCGCGAGGAACGCCGGCACCCCCATCGTGCGCGCACGTGTGCACTCTCCACGACGCTTCCGCCTGCTCCAGGTACGCTCCCGTGGAAGTATGCCCGCGCAAATATTTCGTCGGCTTTACCACGCGACTCGACGGCGGCTTTAACGGAAAACCCCGCCCGCGATCGTCGGCTGCTTTTCCTTCGCCTTCGCTCCTCCGCTCCGTGTGCTGCGGAGCCGATTTTTCGCGCTCCAGTATCCGAGCCGGGGCGGCAGGCCGGGAGGTCCGCATAATATCTCCATTTGCCGGAGCGACGATGTCGGCCGCGGCCGCTCGGTCGACCGGCGACGCGTTTATTTACGAGGCGAGCATCGCAGTTAAATCGCAGATAGCAAGGCAGATTTGCCGCGTTGACAACAACAACCGATGCCACTCGCCACGCTAGGAAGAACGCGCCGCGGTCCCTTCAGAACCGGGCCAGCACGAGATGCTGCAGGAAAGGAAGAGAGAGAGAGAGAGAGAGAGAGAGAGAGAGAGAGAGAGAGAGAGAGAGAGAGAGAGAGAGAGAGAGAGGAAGAGAGAGAACAGTGCGAGACCGGTCGAGTGTTCTAGACTGTCGCGGGTGAGACTTGGCGATCGTAATATCTGACCTATCAGTTCGCGAGAGAGTCGCTCTGTAATCCCGCGGACGTCCCATCACGATACGGCATCTCTCAGAAAGAATCTCAGGCGTCGATATGTAACGTAACGTCCGGCGAAGTTCGCTGCACGACAAATGTCGCAAGGCCGTTCGTCGACTCGCGCGGTCGCGCTCCGGCGTCGAGACGCGTCCTCTCTCTCTTTCTCTCTCTCTCTCTCTCTCTCTCTCTCTCTCTCTCTCTCTCTCTTTCTCGGTCTGTCGTGGAGTGGTTGCTTTTCTCACAGAGGAATACAGAGAGGCAGCACGATATAGCACTCGATTCGCAGGTTACAGCTGATCCTCTCGGTCCTCCTTGCGATCGATCGCATCGATTGATATCGCAATGTCTCATCTCGACAAGTAACGAGAAGTTAATCCCTTCTTTGGTGAGGTCGTCGAAGGGAGCTTGATGTCTTGCTTGAGAGCTTATCGTTGCATCGAGTGTCTTAAGATTGAGTCTAGCGTTTAATATCACGAGGTACAATTTGTACACCTGGCTGCGATGTAAAGGGACAGCAGGGACTCTTTAAGACGGGTCTGTACGCAAACGTTAGATGCGCGTTGCTCCGATCGCTTCGTGTACCGTTACGCTGCGTTGAGCTCGGGCTCTCCTGATGGTAAGAGCTGATGGTAAGAGTGGCCTACGCGTAGGATCGGGACGCGAGCGGAGGGCAACGACGAGAGGGAACGGCGACGTTCTTTTCGATCTAATTAGGTGATTTCCGCGTGAGTCAGCGGCTCGTCCCGTTGTAATTCCGACGGCTCTGTCGGATTACGGAGCCTTGCAACACCCGCGTCAAATTTGTCCCGCTATTTGAGAGTAAAGCACACTCAGGTACAGCAACGGCTTCGCCGACGGGAAATTCACGTGAAACGTGCGTGCGGCAACCGCAATATATACCTGCAATCGAACGGACTATCGGCGAGTGTTTCCTGCGAATGACAGCCGGCGTTACATTATCGAAATTTTGAGAAATACCGGCGCAAGCCACGAACCGCGGCATCGCCGCCCGGAAAATCCGACGTCGACAGTGCGGTCGAACTTGCGAGCCTTCTCGCTCCAGCCGTTCAATCGCGATTCCCCACCAAGGTCTCGACCGCGGAGCTCGACCTTGGCACAGGAGCAGCGCGATGACCGTCTGACATGTCGCGAAGGCGTATGTCGGGAAGACCGGGGAAGAAACGATCTCGCCGCGCAGTGGACGAGGGAGAAAGTGTAACCGATCCCGAGAGTTCGAAATCGAAAGTAATTTCCTCGGTCTCGCTCTTTCTCCGCCTCCTTTCTCCTTTCTACGGGAGCCCACGATCATTCTTTCTCCCTGACCGGGATTCAGGTCAAGTTCACTGTCTGCTCGACACTGTCTTTCTCTCTTTCTCATTTCACTTTCTCCCCTCTCGTCACCCTGCCCTGCGCTCGTCTTCTCTTCCTCACTCTCTTCTACTTTCTCTTTCTCTTTCTCTCTCTCTCTCTCTCTCTCTCTCTCTCTCTCTCTCTCTCTCTCTCCCTTCCGTGGTACACACACAAATACACACGTAGACCACTCGATCCTCGCTTTCTCGGCACTTATGCAAGAGGCATTACACCATCGCGGCAATTTCATTCGTACGTCGTGACTCTTGCCGTCGAACATGGCCCGGCGAGTTATTATGTCAGTGTCAATGGCACCGATCCGTGAGAGAAAGACCGACAGTTAGCGGGTACCAGTTATGTCGTCGCCGTCGTCGTCGACGTCGCCGTCATCGTCGTCGTCGTCGTCGTCGTCGTCGTCGTCGTCGTCGTCGTCGTCGTCGTCGGCGCGGTTCGCTGAACCGAATTCCCCTACCCCGAGGCCCGATGAGGCAAGGTGAACCAAGGTGAGCCGAGGTGGATACATCGTCTCGGATATCCCTCGGGCATCTCGCAAGGGCCCGGCCGGCCGTGCTTTACGGCTGCTCTCTTCTACTCGATGAACTTCTCTCCGTCGTAAATATGGACGATGCATAGTACGAATGTACGTACGGCCGACGGGCAGGAGGTACCAAGTGGAAGGGAGGGCGCGTGGTGTCGGTTAACTTCCTGGACGTCGCGAAGGTTTATCGGCAAACGCTGACAATTAACGATCCGGTCGTCCGGCGGATTTTTGTGCGTTTTTCGAGGAGGAGCGACGGAGGACGTGGACGATCGGACGAATTTTGCACGAGAGAGAATCGAACGTCTCTCTCTCTCCCTCTCTCTCTCTCTCTCTCTCTATCTCTCTATCTCTCTCTCTGTACAATCAAAGATGGGAGAATGGCCTCTGAGGATTTTCTTTTTTTCCTCTTCGGTCATGGAGAAGAGGAAGTGACGGTAGGCTGTTAAAATAACTCATGACATCAAAATACGTCAGTCTTAATCCACTTAACAAATGGACCATCGTTCCACAATTCGACGGTCGCGCATATGCGTGCGCGCGCGTATGTGTGTATGTTTTGAAACGTTTTGTAGTATACGCGCGTCCCCTCTAATCGATCTCGATGAGATCATCTTTAAAACGAACCTTTCGCGGAACGTGAGTTCGATTCTGTAGAATCTCCCGACCTTCACGCGGTCGATTAATAACCACGCGGAAAGAGCCGGGGGAACGAACCGAGGTGGGAATAACGTTACTACGCTGCGACATATGAGATATCCTTTATGACGATCGCTGAAAAAAAGGACTACCTCGTCCCTTGACGCGAATGAATGGAGGTACAGATTCGACGAGGCAGGATTTTCGCAGTAACGACCTTCTCGGAACGATCAAAACATAGCCGGGTTTTTCGGCCCGCCGCGGATTTACCGTCGCGCGTGTTCATCGACGTAAAAGATCGATAGTGAGTCAGCGGTTTGGATCTCCAACGGCATCGACCAACGTTCTCGTGTCGGATTCGTCGGAGAAATCCTAATATAATTTCAGCGAGCTTCACGGCAACACAGTCGAGTGCGTTCGGAGGCGGAGGAATATAACGCGAAATATAACCGCGAAAATTCGTCGCATCATTATTCTCCTTTTCAGACACGGAGATTCGCCACGGAATATTCTACCGGGAAATATTCCAAAATTCCGCCGTCGCCGCATTATCGATGTTCTCAACGCGGAGCATGGCCGACGAGAGTGTAAAGTGTCACCGATCGAGTGTCGGACGGAAGACCCGTTCGGCGCGACGCGCAAAGCGCGAATGCGCGACGGCGAGCGCGGCGCGTCGCGTCGCGTCGCGGCTCCTGCTTTTATGCGCGCACGCGCTTGCGCATCGTTGCTCCTGCGGTGCGGCGACCGACGTGTTTCCTCCTCGTCCTGCTCGTCCGTCTGTCGTCGTGCTCGTCGGCCGGTTATCACGGTCGGATGGGCTACGCCGACGACACAGACGTCCAGGACAATCCGCGAGTCGAGCCGCGCGAGTTGAGCCGCGAAACGGACGGACGGACGAGAAACGTCGGACAAAAGGGATATCCTTCCATCTCGCACCGATACCCACGACGGTGTACACGCGTTGGTCCTGCGGACCGTGCCGTTGGTGGTCGAACGCCGAGAAAAAGGGGAAGAGAGGGGACGAAAAAGAGAAAGATGAGAAGCGTCCACACGGGGCTGCAGAGAGGGGCGGGAGAGACGAAGCGAGAGAAAGAAGTGACGAGAGAGTGAAAGAGAGAGAAAGGAAACGAAATAGAGTAGGAGAGGAAGCGCGCGAGAGGCGGTGAGAGGGAGCGAGAATGGAAGAAAAAGAGAGGATGCTCCGGTGTAGCCTGCGGGTACACATCGCCTCGCGCTCCCCCGCCAATCCGCTCGCGCGGCGTGGGGCGAGTTTAAGGTAGGGAGTCGCACGACGCGCACGGCGGTGGTGGCGGTGGTGCGCTGCGGCGGCGGCGGTGGCGACGGTGGCGGCGGCGGCGACGGCGGCGGCGGCGGCGGCAGCGGCGGCGGCGGCGGCGGCGGCGGTGGTGGCGGTGGCGGCGGCGGCGGCGGCGGCGGCGGCGGCAGCGGCGACGGCGGCGGCGGCGGCGGTGGCGGCGGCGGCGGCGGCGGCGGCGCGGCTGCCAAGGTATTTAAGGTACCGTGAACCGGCGGCGCACGAGTAGTTCACTTCTGTTCGGTGTGGTGTTGCGGTGATTTTGAGGGGCCAGCTAAAGAGAACGAGAGAGAGAGAGAGAGAGAGAGGGAGAAAAAGAGGAAAGAGAGCGAGAGAGAGAGAGAGAGTAAGCTCTGCGCTCGCACACGCTCGTCAGAGGGTGCGGGAGAAGAGCTCTACTCCGAACTCGGGTGAGAGTCGCACCTCGACGACGAGGTGCTGCAGGTGTCCCTTCCGAAGGACGATCAACCATCCCATCGCGGCTCCGCGACGGCACGCGAACAGGCACGTACACCGGCTCGCGTCTGACACGGTGCGAATTAATAAATCGCCGATCGTGCATCGAGAGGGGACCACGTCGTCGCGTCGAGTCATCAGGGTCGTCCGTCATCGACGACCGTGCTGGATAGGTAAGTGAGGATCGTGAGGAGTACTTAGTGTGCCGGTCCACCCTCGGTCGGCCGCCCAGGGTGGACAAGTGACGTAGCAGGTGCACGCCGTGCACCTCCGGGCGCGCGTCTCCTTCGGTGACACCAAGTGATCAAGATCAGTGATTTGGTTGCACGCGGCTGTGACGTCTCGCGACAACCTAGTCGTCGTCGTCGTCGTCGTCATCGTCGTCGTCGCCGCCGCCGTCGCCGTCGCCGCCGCTGCCGCTCCCGTCGCCGTCGTGATCATGGATTTTATGAACTGTGATTATGTGCTCCGCCAAGAGAACGTCTCGATCCCAAAGTGACCCGGAGATATGTGAAGGGGGAGATTCTTAGGGACTCGCGCAGAGATTCTCTAACATCCCGTTCGTCGTCCCGAGAGGGTTAAGAGTGACGTCTCCGCACAGAGCGAGGTCTGTGCTGCTGGTGATAAGATTCGTTTAATCACGTGCGATTCCCGTTTATCGCGGAGGACGCGTAGACCTTTTCACGCGAAGCAGGGAGAAAGATGCACATGTCCTCGACTTGGCGCGCGCATATTTAACACATTCTAGAATTATCTTTCATTTAAGTCCAACATACTTGTCGTGTATGTCGTGTTGCTGCGAAATTTTGGCAAAAGCCATGATTGCGACAAGTCTTTCACCGAATACTTCCTACGTCGCGAGGTAGTACTCGCGAATATGACGAACCGTCTCGTTGCGCGAGTTTCAGTCTCCCCCCACGAGCGAAGGAAAAAAATCCAGGACGACTGTCTCTTCTCTGTCACGATCCGCGCGAAGATGGACCGGAACCGTATCCCGCGAGTCGAGTCAAAGAGGGCCGGTCGCCGCGCCGGTGTGCCTAAATAATTCAAGGCGGCGTACAATAGGTATGCGTGTCGACTTGCAGCCGCGAAGGATAGACGGACGTGCGCGAACACCTCGTACAATTAAGAGACAGTGTCTGAATACCGAGTCGAACACCAGCGATGCGTGAATACCAAGGAGGTCTCCGTTTCAATCCGGAGGATATACAGGATCTCGAACATCCGCGACACATACACACACATATTCGGGAGATCGGAAGCAATGATCGCGCGTTCGCACGAGGCCGAAATTGCACGTCGAGAGTCCACGTAAAAGAATATCGAAATAATACATCGAATGACGCAGAAATTTCCCCCTTCGCCAAATCGACCGGGATTACGCGGCGTAAGATCCTCTTGAAAAATCTCCGGGAATGAGAGAGAGAGAGAGAGAGAGAGAGAGAGAGAGATGGAGGAGGGGAGGGGGGCGACACGGGTAAGATCCTCGCTTCTTCACGCGGAATCAATAGCCGTGGACATATCGATTCTCCCTCTTTGTCTTGTCTTTTTTTTTAAGACGGCTATTCGGGGAGAATTTAAAACAGGGCACTACACACTCGCGGTTCTACATAATGAGTCACAGAAATTCCGAAGGATCGGAATAATGTACCTCGCGGACGTAGCTGCTTGCGAGAGAGCGACACGCGCGCGCGCTAACGAAAGGAGAAGAAAAATGTAAACGGGAGGAATCTATGGAGCACACACGAGGGTCCCCTTTGTGTTATCCGTCGCGCCGTATTGCCGCGCTCTTCTTCTCCGATGACGATGAAGAGAGACGCGCGTGAATAAACGGGAAATTCCTGCGGTGGATCGAATTTCCTTCTCACCTCAATCCCATGGAAACGATGGCGACGATGACGGCGACGGTGGCGGTGATGGCGGCAACGGCGGCGTCGGCGGCGGCGGCGGCGGCGACGACGACGACGACGACGACGACGACGACGACGACTTGAAATTCTGCATGACGCGGCGTCTCATCCGAACACGTGCAACCGCTGTTGCGCGCTCAATGCTTGCTATTTTCCCGGCGGTGCGCCGCGATCTCGTCTCTGCGAGGCAATCTTGCTCCTTGCAAAAAAAGGAGCGGACGTGAATCCGTCACGGTCGACGTGCGTCCGATAGCTCGCCTATCGCGCAGCGATCAACAGGCGTGATATATTAAATCGCCTTTCAGCGGAAACGCCAATGTGAACAGTTTCCAATGAACAGTTAACTACGCATATCGCCCGTAGTAGTAACATCGCGCGATTCTAGCAACCGAGTGCGACATTGCATATTAATTCGCGACACTCATTAGGAGCAAGTCGCTACATCGCGAAACTGAAAAACCGAGGAAACGTTCTTTTCTCACACGGTTTTACCTTCTCGCTTATCTCGTTTCCCGGCTGCGTGTACCGCGTGTCTACATGCCTCATATTACAGCTTCCGATGGGGAGTATCGATTTACTCCCGTCATGTAGAAATGAATACTTGTAACGCGCGTAATAATATTGGTGCGCGAGGGGAAGGCCATGGGAAAAAAGAGAGAGAGAGAGAGAGAGAGAGAGAGAGAGAGTATATATATATCGGGAGCGCAACCCTCGTTAGGTTCGCATTAGCATAAACACCTTACAGCCCTTGAAAGGGTAAGAGCGGCTACCCTTGTTATTGTTCAAACGAGACATTTTCGCGAATAAAGAGCCACTTTCATCTCGAAGGAATGGCTCTCGAGCGAAATTTCAAATCGAATCATTTAGTCGCTGGAGTTAATCGACGCTGAAAACGCAGCGCGGAAAGAACTCGGCGCTCGGCCGAATCTCGCCCGAGGCTAGACGGACTACGAATTAGTCGCGGATTTATGAAGTAGCTGGCTGAAAGCAGCGCTGTTCATTATTGTACGTTAATTAGCGAGCCTAACTTTATCTATGCGGCGGCGGCGACGGCGCGCGCGCGCTCGCTCGCTCGTTACACACGAGGACGAAAATGAACGTGGTAATGGAGTGTAAATAAGAAACGGCGGTAGACATGCGATCTAGGAAGGGCAATAACCGAGGAAGCATTCCCAAGTTGAGCCGTGCCCTGGCGCAGACGCGCCGAGATATCCTTAACCCGCTACATTATTATTTCACGATCAATCTAGCCGGCGCTGCGATGTCGCACAACTTCTTGGTACGACATTCGCCGTTTTCCTTATGTCCCGGTACTGTTAGAGCCGCAGCTCCGTTGCTCCTGCGCGGGACTTTGCAGGCTCGCTTCAGAGACGAGCGTCCTCGCCGAGCGTCGCGCCGACTTCTTTCGTTTTCAGCGTCAACGTTCGATTATCCGTACGACACACGTGCCAGGTGCGATGACTCGCGCCTCCTTCATATCTGCTCTCATCCTAACGAACTGTGAATAATCCGCTCGTTTACCGTTTCACGTCGAAAGTGCGAAAGCACGGCGTGCGGCGGTCGATTGAAATCCACGGATTTCGGCCATCGAGTTCATCGAGTGCGGTTTATCGCGTCGACGAAACGACGTAACGTCGTTCAATAGCCCGTAAAACGCGCTCACGCCTTCGTTGCCGGACCCGCCCCCCCTCCCCGTTCGGGGCCCTCCTCGCTTGCCCGTGCGTTCGAATCGCACGGATATTCACGAAACGGTGAAAAAAAGGAAACGGGGAGAGGCGCGAGCGGCATGTTGCTTTCGCCGGGGCAATGTATTCGTCACGAGCACACGCTACAATAAGCTTCAAAAGGACGACGCGCGTGGTCGGACCGTCGCCGTCGGACTTTGAATGACGACGCTTCACGTGGCTCTCAAAGTGATCGATCGTTTCAACGTACCGAGCCGATAATCGTTCCGATATGGAGCGTTACGGATAAAAAGCTCGACGATGCGCTCCGACGGCCGTCGGCCTCCTCGTAGAATAAAAGAGCCGCGCGCGTTACGAGCGTGCGCGTGTATAAAAATACATCGGCGCCCGCTCCTCGGTAGCGTGTGAAATGAACGCTCGCGCATGCTCGAGCATTCGCGAATTCGATCGAGCGTATTGTTTCCTCGGTCACGTACGGACGTACCGTAGAAATTGGACGTCTTCGTCCAGGTTTAGCGATACTTGGGCAAATCGATCGGGAGATCGCAGAACGTTGACCCCCGCGGAAACCCTTTAAACGAGGAAGGGGGCGCATGGGGGAGGGGGGGAGGGCAGGAGGACGGGAACGCGAGCGAGAATACCACTCGGAAATTTGATTTCGCGAGATGCATTCGCAATGCCGTCGCGTCGTCGTTCGGTCTTGGAATATAGATGATGAATTGTCGGCTCTCCGTGTTATTCGCGGAACGAAGTGTGACGCGCTGCGCTCCGGTCACGAATGAATTTAGGTGTCGCGCGCACGGCAGCCGTGCGTTATCGGTCTTCGCGGTATCGCGGTCTCGACGGGATTTACGTCCCAGTAGGTGTAGCCTAGTTTATCCGGCTGTGCCATTGAATATTATTGCGCGAGACATCCGTCTGTTTCGCTCCCGTCTACTCTAATCTCTCGTCTCGCGAAGTCGCGAGCGAGTTTTTCTCTCTATCCTTCGTCGATGAAAATCTCGTCGCCGCGGGAACGCGATTCCGTCCTGAATCGCGTGTTCTTTATTCGGCGCGCGTTTGAGCGTTCGCCGATATCGAATGCGGTTTATGAGTTTTGTCCGCTAAGCAGTCGTATACTCGATAAAAATCGATCACTCGGCTCACTGAGATCGGCGGGAATTTCAATGCGCGCACGAATCGCCCCCACGTTACCTTGGGACTCGTCCCACGTAGTGCCGGATCGCACGAGTGCTTTTCGGAACGCTAATCGACGTATAGGCGCGGTTCCGTTTTCCCGTTTGCTCGCTCGCTCGCTCGATCGTTCGTTCATTCGTTCGTCCGTTCGTTCGTTTGTTCAATGCCACTCGAATCACGTGTATTATTTTTCTCTCGGCTCGCTTGCAATGCCGCGGAGCGATCATAATGAAATGTTAATTGCTGTGTAATTATCGCCGACAGAAAAAGTCATGCCGCGATACATAGCGGAATACATTTATACATAGCGGAAAGTAACCACAAGAATCGTACGAAACGGGTGTGTATGTGTGTGTGTGTGCAAATACGCTTGGAAATATCTCACGAAAATACACAACAGACTGACGTAATATATCGTCTTCCGACGAGCTTCTCACGGGTGCAAAGGTCGCGTAAAAGTGAAGCGAGCACGGCGGATCCCGCCGCGGTCAATTTCGGCCAGCGACTGCGGGCGGTTAAGCTCCGCCGTAAAACGAGGATAAAGGTAATCCTGTTTACACTGATTTAGCGAACCTGCGCCTAGTTGGCCTAGTTCCGTCCGAATACGTGAGAATTACCTGAACGGCGCGGAGACCGGTGGTGTCGCTCGACGAAATCATCAGCGGACAACAACCGGTCGCTGACCTGTCTCCTCCGTCTGTTTCCTCGGGATTTCCACGCGCCTCTTTCGGCTCCTTCGCCACGTATGCTTTCGAATCAAGCGAACGGGGACAGGTCACGATATGCGAAGCGCACGCGACTCTGCATCGGCCGGCTTATTCGCCAAATAATTCGTGACAACCGCATTGGTGACCCAGTGGCGATAAATTATGGCCGACGTGGATGACGACGACGACGACGACGACGACGACGACGATGACGACGAACAGACGGCTCGAGTGTGCTGCTACCGAGCATACTAACGAATACTACGTGACCGCGAGATATCGGCCAATATACCATGCGGATCGTTCGTAGTAGCGGCAGCGGCAGACCGCCGGCAGGTTGGCGGGATGTCCGTTCATATCGCGGCGCGATTACTCTCTCACGAGTCCGCGGGCCGACCGTACTTGGGCGGAGGAGCGGTTAACGTCGGCCCGATCGAGAATTAATCTCCATTGGTAATCGGGTTCTCTCGTACTCGGTAACGGTAAATTTTCCGTCCTTCTCTGGCGCGCGCTCTCTCTCTCTCTCTCTCTCTCTCTCTCCGCCGCGCTCTCGCCGCTCCTCTTCGTTACCCGGAGCATAGTCGTCGTGCCGCCTCTAGTAATTAGCCGGCTAATTCGCGTGTGGCACGATCGTATTATCGCGACGGCTTCGATAGCGCGGCTATAACGTTCGGGCATCTCGAAAGGAACGCGAAAACGAGACTGCGCTGCGGAGAAGGAGGACCCGCGCGGGGTGATCCGCTGGGAAAAATAGAGCGTGACTGTGACGCACGGGAAATACCCGCGGCGCTGTCGCTCCTAAACGGCTCGCGGTCCTCACATGCGTTACACCCTACCCACAACTTCCTACAATTGTTGTCGAGATATTCGCACGATTATCTTGCCGCGAGGGAACCGAGAGAGCCGGGGAAAGAGAGGGAGATAGTCCGCAGTGCGAGCTAATTGAAAATGATGTAACGCTCGGTCACGTTCTATTTTCTTCCGTAACGACTCGCGTCGCTCACTATTCGGAAACGACGGGGGAGGGGAGGACTCTTCATAATTTCGATTTCGGAGGCGCGAACGGCTCCGGACAGCGCCGTGCGCGAGCAATTGAGAGTAACGCCGCGCGTGTTGACGTGCGAAAAATTGCCGAATAATGAGCCTCCTCTCGTCGCCTTCGCCGATGAAAGGCCGATATCGTCGAGAAGCCGGTTCGTGAAGTATCGCCCGAATAATCGCGCGGAGGTCTCCATCCGATCGATCGTTGCGACGCGATCGCGCACAACGCGCCGTCGCGGGCTGGGACCATTCGTCTTCGACGAAGGGGATGATCTCGCCGAGTGTTCGCGGTACTTTTTCCTCGTCTCACCCCCAGCCTCACCCGACCGGTTGCTCATTCCCGGGGAAAAAGGAACTGTCGCTTAACGAGCACAATCGTTAATCGTCCGACCAGTAGTGTATATTCTCTCGCGCTCGCTCGCGCGCGCGCGCGCGCGAAAGTCGCTCGACCGTGAAGAATGAACTCTGGAAGTCACGGCGTTGGTACCCTCGATCTATCTATTCTGGTGCGCCAATGCGGCGGAGCCACGACCGTCGCTGCGCGTGACGGCCATTCCGAGATTAATAACGTCGAACCACCTTCTCTCATTCTCTCTCTTTCTCTCTCTCTCTCTCTCTCTCTCTCTCCCTCCCCCTTCCTCCCCGCCGCCCTCCCCCATCACGTGGCGAGGGGTCTCCACGGTTTCTTCTTCGGCTGGCGTCGACGCGCCGGTTTTGCCGACTCCTCCGCTCCTGCGTGGAGGACGAGTCGGAGGAAGGGCGAAAAAGAGAAGGAAAAAAAAGGACGAGGAAAAGGGGGCGAGGATGAGGAGGACGGCGACGGGGCGGGAGAGAGGAGCAGCGGGAGGAAACGCCGGTCTGGTGGAACACGGTCTTACCTTGATGAAGACCATTTACGGAGGCTTGTAATAAGATAGTAACAGACTGCGGCCTCCTCGGTCGTTCTATCTCGAACGTATGAAGAGTAGCGCGCCTCCTCTCGCTCGCCTTCGTTTCCTCTTCCTCCGCGTCCCCGCTCTCTGCCCACGTCCGCTGCGCACTCTCTCTCTCTCTCTCTCTCTCTCTCCCTCCCTCTCTCTCCCTCCCTCCCTCCCTGCCTCCCTCTCTCTTTCGTTTTCTTCCATTTCGTTTCGTCTCGCTACATTTTCTAGCCTTTCCTCGGTAGACTGCGTCCAGCTGACGGCACCGGAGCGCACAATGCCGGTTGGCACTCGGTGGGGTTTCCGCGGTGTATTGGCACTCGGGAGGATATCCAAGTGGAAAGATTCGCCTCGCGGAGAGAAAGAGTCAAAGAGAGGAGAGGAAGAGGGAGAGAGGCTCTTCCGTGTTGCGCGTCGCGATCGGAGGAGACGCGAAGGTCGACTCCGAGGAACGTCAGGCGCGGCCGTCCACGCCTGTGTCTCTCGCGGTCGTGAAAAGTCGTCGCGGGGACGGTTGGCGCGGTCGGTTTGCGAGTTGAATCGCGAGTATACACTCTCTCGCGGCGAACGCGGCTACGTCGGCGTCGTCTCGCAGCGATGATCCCCTGATCGTAATTGAGGATCATTGAGGATACCTACCTAACGATCGCCAGTCAGTCGTTGCGGCATTAGTCCGTCCGATCGTCTGAGATATCGGCAATCATTGCGCGGATACGATTCCTGCAGCGACGACCGTTAGGATATCCCCTTAGCAACGATCAGCGCCAAGGACGCTTATTGCGATGTTCGCGCAAGTAGAACGCGGATATTCCAGTGGATTCGCCAATCTCTTCGTTATTAGCTTGTCGATGAGCCAGGTTAGCGAGAACGGTGGAGGTGTATGTATATATATGTGTGTGTGTGTGTGTGTGTGTGTGTGTGCTGTGTGGTTATGCGGACGTAGCCCGGTATAGGGCTAGCCTCGAGTCGAAACGGAGCGTCGTCACGAATCGTCCGTCCGTGCTACTTCGCGTCGCGACTTAACGACGTAACCCTTTCGTGGGTGACCCCTCGGCGATTATCGTCGTCCCGTGGCGGTGACACGGGCTAGGTACGCGAGCGTCGACGGGATTTGTCGCTGTCGCGAGGCCCGCCACGGAGGTGGGCCGAGAGCGGCGACCAGAAGTCCAGGGAGATCGTATCTCGCGTCTACACCGGGTAAAACGACTCTCCGCAACTGGCAACTGGCTGGTCTGGGTGGCTCTCTCCTCGTGGCCCACGGATGCATCGTATCCGGTTCGCCGTCGTTACATTATTTCCCGTGCGCCTTGTCCGCCCGGACAGAGAAGAGGAAGGTGATCTTTACCCGGTGTGTGTCGGCTGCGCACACCGGCCACGGCCTCCTCTTCGCTGAACTATTTATACGGGGAAACGAAGAGATGCCCTCTCAGAGTCCGCCGAGTTGCGGCCACAGGTCGCAACGACGTCCGTATGGCTCGAGCACGAGCCGAACACGGCCGTCGTGCTCCTTATACCTCATCGATCCCTCGACGCTTGAGGCCTGCGTCCTGCGTAGCTGCGGACATACCTGAGTGGATCATTCGAGCGAAGAGTAGGTTATTGTGCCTCTAATGACAACGGCGGCGCGTGCGCTCATTTCTTTGTTTCTTTGAAGTTTCCGTCACTTGGTCCCAAGGTCTCCGGATGACGCCGGACGGGCTGATCCCTCTCTCGGGGAGGGAAACGAAACGATCCATATTTCATAATGGAGTGAAATGAAGGAGTTTCATCGTGGAATTATCAGCGCTGTTCGCAAGGTCGTTGTACGAGCTCAAGCGTCAGAGCCAACGAAACTCGCGACGAATGTCATGGATGTTCTCGCACGCGCTTCGCAGAAGTCCGCGCTCTTCCAGCGACCGTGTCCTGCGTTTCCTTGTACTGGTTTCCTAGTCGGGACGTCGCCGCGATCTGGAAATCCCGTACAAGAAAAAGCGGACTATCGTGACTCGCAAAGGCGTCGAGTGTTCGGTAAAGTCCGGTAAAGCGCAGGTGCACTTGTCGCCCTCCAGAGAGAGAGAGAGAGAGAGAGAGAGAGAGAGAGAGAGACAGAATCACCATTTCTGTAACACTCGTCCGCTGCCTTCGCGCCCGTCCCGTCATTGTGGTTTCTTCACCTCGCAGTCATCTCGGTGTTATCTCGCGGAAGTCTGTTCGTCGAGAGGTCACCCCGCGCGATTTTCCGAATCACTCGGTCGCGCGTCTGTGACACTCAGAGGGTGTAGGAGGAAACACGAGTAAATTCGGCGCAGAACGCTTCCACTGTGCCGCTGAAATCCGAAAGAGTAAGAGAGAGGGAGATGTGGGGGGAGAGGGGTGGAGAGGAAGAAACTGGAAAAAGAAGTTTCCCATGGCGCATTGCTGTATTTGCCCATGTCGATTCCTCGCTAAGTGGCGTGGCACCCCGACGTTAAAGAGGACTCGCTTTTCCGGTATATACGGTAACGCGGCAGCGCGCATGGTGCAGCCGCGTCGCTCTGTACCGCTCTGTACCGCGCTGCGCCGCGCTGCGCCGCGGCGCGTTGCGCAGCGCGATGTCGCGCCGCACCCAAAGCAAACTCGGTGTGTTTCAGGGATTCCGTGTAAACGCAAGGCAAACAGCCGCTTGCGCCGCGCAGCGATGCACACCAACCTGAAGAGTTTCCCGATGTGTACACAGGCCGAGGGATGAAGGAAAGACTTCTGCTCCCACGCGTGGTACCATCTCTCTTTCTCTCTCTCTCTCTCTCTCTCTCTCTCTCTCTCTCTCTCTCTCTCTCTCTCTCCCTCTCCCTCTATCTCCCCCTCCCCGTCTCTCACTCTCTCTCTCTCTCTCTCTCTTTCTCTCTTTCCCTCCCGCTTTTCCGCCGTCCGCTCGTAGGGACACGCTGTTATGACTGCCATTATTATTGTAATTACTTCGGACCTATGTACACGCGATGTGCCGCGGCGGTATTTGCATGAAATTCTGCGCTTCTGCTGGGCGTAACCGGCGTGCCGGAATAGGTGGTGTTTAAAGGGGTAGCTGGACAGGCTCGCGTATATAAGCTTAAAAAACTGCCGGCGATGACGACGACGGTGACGACGGGCGGCGGCGACGAGGCGGATTCCGCGCGAAATATAACCACATAGAGAGAGAGAGAGAGAGAGAGAGAGAGAGAGAGAGAGAGAGAGAGAGAGAGAGAGAGAGAGAGAGAGAGAGAGAGAGAGAGAGAGAGAGAGATAGATTGTCCAGAGATCTGCGCGAGAATATTAATTACGAGCAGTCGAAGAATATATACGCGCCCGGACGAGGCTGTCGCGATGTGGGATTAAGCGGGGAACGGGATCTCGTGGATTTGCTCATCGGGAAAATTATCGCGGTAATAACCATAGGCGCGTCCGGCCGGAGCGGCTTTCGCTATTTTCTCGAGAATTATGGGACGCGCGGTCTATGCGAAGTCTATGGAGCTCCTAGCATCGGGACGTCATCGACGTCTCTCGCTGATAATTATCGCACCGTACGGGAGGGACATGTTTATGCTGCGTCGGCTCATTATATTTGGCAATTACTTGCCGCGTAAATCAATGAGATTATGCGACCGACAATTTCCGCATTCGAGCCGTTCGCGGCGCGGAGCGTGTCGGCAAATATTTGCGATTACTTACTCGCGGGGTCGTTCGCTTCTTCTTCCCCCTCGATGCTCCTCTCTCTCTCTCTCCCTCTACCCCTCTCGCTCTTTCTCTCCGCAGACGGTCCGATCCGCGCGCTGCACCGCGTTTGAGATTCGACAAGACGTTAAGATAATCTCGAGTGGTGTGGGGTAATCCACCATACGCGGAACCGTCCGATCCAATCGACATTCTGAAATCGAAAAGGTTACGCATACTCAACGTTTAATCCCTCGGACAATCGCGCGCGCGCGCGCGCGCGCGCGCGCGAGTTTGTCGTTCCGCAGAGGCGCGCCGTTTAATGTTGCAGCGTAACGCATCAACACACAGCATCCCGGAAGAATTTCTTTTACGCGCGCATCCGCGCGGTATCCAAGATAGAGTGAGTGTCGTAAATATTTGACATTTTCTCGACAATCACAACCCGCCTTCCCTTCCTCACGAGCGGATGCGCGCTCGTTCTCTCGCCCGATCGCCGCGTCGCGTGCGTGCCGCTTTTGCATAGACGCGAGGGTCTGCCAGAATGACGCCGGCGGATTTTTCGTCGATAGAGCGACAGAGCGCCAGACGGCAGCTACTTACACATATCCAACGCGTCTGATAACCAGTCGGGACGATTAGCATTTCGCCGCGGCGGGCTATTCGGAGCGACTCGCGCGATCTCACGCAGAGGACGCGGGCCACTCGCGTTGCAACTTCCCATTCGGTAGGTGCGAAATGACGGCTAACCACAGAGGCTAACGTCACGCGATGGATTGATGGCAGTGTTCGAACAGCGGCGATGAAAGCTCGAGCGCGTGAAGCAGCGTCGGAATACCGAGCGCCGGCGACGACGACGTCGGCATCTCCTGGATACGGCAAAGGACGGACGGGGAATGTCGGTACCGCTAGTTTGCATAATAATTAATCACCGGTGCTCCTCATAACGGGCGATTTCCGCCGCTCCTCGAGATTGTAGCTAGGGTATGGCAACCAATAATATCGCGGCGGCGGCGGCGGCGGCGGCGGCGGCGGCGATGGTGGCGGATAGCGGGCGAACCGGCTCTTAGCGAAAACGCAAAGGAAGGAAGGGAAGCGAAACTCGGCGAAACCGGCGCGGGAATAATCAAGCGTTAACCCCGCGCCGTTCGATCAAAGCTCGGCCGATCCCCCGTCATCATCAGGAGGAAATCGGAGAACGATTAGCCGGACGGAAAGATAGAGCGCGCGCGCGCGCGGATATGGCGGTGTTTTGTTTCGCGGAGAATCGCGCGGCAATCCCTTTCGTGTTCTTCGACGCGACCTGCTCGATACGACGCACGTTGCAAAGTGCTCGGGAGAGAAGTAGGAGTACGGACGAGTTTACCGGCCGGCTCCTTCGCGCTGTAGGCACGGAGCGTCCTGTTTGTTACGTTAACGCGCCTCATCGAGCTACCACGCCTTCGCACGGTGTCAGATTCACCCGGGGCATTGTTTCTCCTCCACCCTTTACCGCCGCCACTCTCGGCCGCCTCTGTGCCGGCAAGGAGTCATTTTTCAGCGTGACCGTCGCATAATACATCAGCCGTTTATCGGTAATCGAGATGCGCGCCGTTCGGTGCAACGGGTGCAAAGAATAATGCGCGGGATTAATTGAATCGCGCGCACGCGCAGTACGCCGGGGGCTACTGTTAGCAGGATGTACCGGTTTCAATCGGCGGTATTACATATACGTTTGATTAAACAATCGCGATCATGTGGCCGCGATAATTAAGTGGATACCGTACGCTGTGTGTGCGCCGAGCTCGGAGTCTCAGATCGAAGATATTGTTCTCTCGGTAATTACGACGGCGCGCGTTACATATTCATCAGTAGCGCTCGCGCGCGCGCGCGCGCTGAAATTTTGCCCCACGATGCGCGCGTTCGTGCGTACATACATGTGTGTGTGTGTGTGTGTGTGTGTGTGTGTGCGTGTGCTCGTGCGCCGCGGCAAAAGGACGATCACGAGGAGCCGGGGCCGCGCCCGAGCATGCAAAAAAATTCTAATCGAGATTCAGCGCGATGGAATTTTCGTCTGGTCCATTAAATCGCGTGCCTTTCCAGGAATCTATCAGCTCATTGGTCCATCCCGACGGCCATTATCGCGGGAGCATCATCCTGAATTATGCACCTCGCGGACGAGCGGGACGGCGCTCGTTGAGGGAAGGGCGCGCGTAATTGATGGGCTTTAATGGGCTGAAGATTATAACGTGCCGAGTTTTAATTACCGTGATCGCGGCGCATCTTCCTGTTATTACGCGGTCTGATGCGAACTGGCGCGATCGAGTCGCGCCCTAAACTTTGTGATTACTCGCGACACACAACCGTCTTCCTGCCAATAAATGTGACGGCGACACCATTCCGCCCGGCCGTCGCGATCTTCGATTAACGATTACGCCGCGGTAATAATAATTGCTACGCGCATCAGCTTTCAATCTCGCACGGGAGGGGGGGGGGGAAGGGGGGAGGCTTCTGATGCGGTAATCTGCCGGTTAACGTACTTCTAATCGACGTAATTGCCTCTCACCGGAGACGCGAAAGTACGAGACTAATAATTCATACTCCCCGACGCGGTTTAGATCGCGATGCGTCTCGTCTTAGCGTTTAGTCGCGGGGCAGGAAGTCGTGAGTCTTTTTCCCCGAATTCCAAGTACGCTCGCGATCGCTAATTTTCGTAGCGGAGATAATCCGACGGATTGCCTTAGCCGCCGAAGAAACGCCAAGCGAAATTGGGGGGCGGATTGAGGGAGGGAGAAAGAGAGAGAGAGAGAGAGAGAGAGAGAGAGAGAGAGAAGGAGAGACGGCGTAATGACTCTGATAATATCTTAAATGCCGCGTGACTACCTTCGCGGAAACAGCATTTAGCAGCCGAGCACACGTGTAACGAAAATGCGGCTCAAGAATGGACTCTATACGTGCCGGACAAAACATCCACTTATAGATTATCCGTGAAGAAGTCGTTGCATTCCCGAGGCCTACCTCGTGTTTACACGAGCGTGGCATTTCTCGCTGGCTCCGTGGGTTTGCTCTCCAAGGGCTCGTCTCGTTCATGAGCAAATGGCGCGACGAACAGGGAAAGACTATCAGCGGAGGAGGAAGAAGCAGCGTCGTGAGACCGCTCGTCCACAATTAAAGAAAGGAGGTAGAGCGAGCGAGTAAAGCAGAAACGAGATATCAATGTCCCTCGGGTGAGAAAGAGGGATACACACGTGAGAGAGCCCGAGAGAGCCCAAGAGAGAGAGAGAGAGAGAGCACAGTTACGCTAAATAATAATTAGACGAATCTCGCGCCAGGACTAAATAGCATGACGGCGACGTAAGAGCGACGGAAAGCTCAGTAAGGCGGGGGGATTTAAATGCCACATAAAGGGAAGTCGAAACGGGAGGGAAACGGAAGCTGCTTAGCCTCGCGTGAATCTCTTCGGTACGAAGGGAAGACGAAGAGTGCAAAGCGCGCGTAAGAGAGCGCGCTGCTTGCATAGTCGAGTCGAGTCGAGTGAGAAGCCGAGCCGAGAAGCTCGGGAGCATGACGACCAGCGAAGAAAGATGAGATTACACCTTCGTTAGTTTCTCTTTTTTCCTTCTTCCCCCTTTCTCTTTTCTGCCTTCCCCTCCTTCTCGATACACGTCGCAGGCACGCAGCGTGGACGCGAATGCGAGGAATTACAAGTAACTTACAGACGAGTTACGCGCGTCGGTAATAATGTCTGCTTAATTGCACAGTGGCGAGCGTTGCACACGCCGGCGCGCGGCCGGCAAATATAAAACTATGTAATACGCGATTCGTAGGAGAGCGTGCACGCGCGTCTCGGAGCGAGCGCGATGCGCGCTTCGATTACATACATTCAACGCTCCGCCGCGGAAAACGCAGCGTGCATTTTAAGCGGGATTTTACGATCGCATCGAATGTCTCGCACTCACGCCAATCTCTCGCGGTCCGAGATGCAAATCGTTCTTACGAGCTGCGTGTCGTTATTTCCGCGTACACGCGGCGCGGCCTGTGCAATTAAAGATACAATTCGCCGATACAGCAGCGAGATACACGACGCGTCCGGCTCGCGCGGATCAGTTCACGCCGTCACGACGATTCTTTCGAGCGCTTCTCGCGAGCGATGCAGCCGCGGAATCTCCGCCGCCGACGCAGGGCGGATTGTAAAGAGACGAGGAGAGCGACGAGGAGAGGGAAGAGGGAGAAAGAGGAGAAAAAGAGGACTAAACGAGGATGATAGGTATCTCGCGAGACTGTGGCCACTCTCGACGGGAGATGTGCGTCTCCTCTATGAGATATTGCGATACCGATGGAACAGGCGTATCGTTGCGGTAATGCGCGTTATTATGTGCTGCCGAGTGAACGATCGATCCAACGACCGACCGACCGACCGACCGACCGACCGATCGATCGGCGGACAGCGAAGGGACGTTTCAATCGCGACCGGCGGATGATGATGGCGAGGGAGCGCGCTTTCAAGCACGAGTTTCGGCCCTCGAGTTGCTCGCGCGGCACGGCGCGGCCGTGCGGTCGAAAGAAGCAGACTGGCGCGAAGTATTATATTGCGCAAGAGTCAATTAACCCAGATGTCCGGAGGTCACTTCCGATTGGACGTTTCAACGCGGCCGAGGCGCTACCTCGCTCTATTCACGAGACTTCCCGCGTTTCCTCGTTCTCGTTTACTCCGAACAGAGTGACTTGCGACTCGGGCACGCCTCCGAGTTTTTTCCTCATAGGCCAGGCCGCGGAGATAACCGAATCAGATTAGCGAATATCTCGATGAATGACGCGACGATCAACATATTCGCGATGATGACTCAAGGGAAGAGAGGGAGAGCGCAACATTCCACGGCGCGTAATGCGTCCGGTGACGGCGCGGCGGGCCGGGGGTTGAGGTGAACATCTTCCCGTATTCGCAGAAAGCAAGCAGGTAAAAGGCGACGCGGTTGCGATCAGATGTCTGCGTAAATCCCCGAAGATCAGCAGGTAAAACGCGATCCGCCGATGCGAACGGGCCTAATATGGCCGAGGGTTGCGCCGTCGATCCAGGGGGAACACGAGGAGTCGGGTGGTTTATCCTCGGCAACGCGTAATTCTAGCTCAGGTAGGTCTATAAATAGAGGCCGTGTACGTGTTGCCGACCTGTTGCTCGAGCACCCTCGTGTGAACGTCGAGGCCCTGAGTAATCGAACCCCGTTGTTCTGAGTACCTTCTCCTCGTGCCACCTCACGTTCCATCCACGTTCGTGCCCAAAAGCACTCGCTTTCCACGGCGGCTGTACTCGGCACCGCGTCAGGCCGGGCCGAGTCGCGCCGCGCCGCGCCGAGAGAGAGAGAGAGAGGTCATTAAGCGTAATGAATACCCGATAGTCCCTTAACTCGCAATATAATCGCCTCGGGCAACTCCAAACACGACTGAGCATTCGCTCTTCTGCACGTTCTGCCGACCAGACCGCCGCGATAATGACCGCTCGGTTTCGCTCGCAACTTTCAGCGTCGAGCACCGGCCGATGCTGCTCGCACGTGACCTCGCGGCCTACATACCTCCTGCGAACGCATGCGACACGTGTGTGCGATAGTGCGGTTAATTTCGTGTTGAATTTCGCGCGGGACAACGCGCGACGTCGCGAGACGTCGTCGGGGTCCCATCGATCTCTCGCGTTCCCGCCACTGGACTTCTCCGCCGCAAACAGCGGCAGTCAGTTTCGGAGACGAGATCGTCCGCTGGATGAGGACGATCGCGTAACGAAGTCCTCGCAGTCTCTCGATCCGTCCTGTTACGCGACCGATACTTCGGGGAACTGTTTCACTGATCCGGCACGCGGAAGTCACACCGCTAGTGGCACAACGACGCCGACGACGACGACGACGACGTATCGATGTGAACCTGGTGTCTCTGATTAAACGGAAAAAAGCTCCGAACTTGATTCTTCTCGCGTCTTCGTTGCCTCCTGTTTTTGTATCTTCCTTCGAATCATCACGAAGGTTTCGAAAGGATGATATTTTATTAAAATTCGAGAGGATGGTACTTAAAAGATCCGTCCGGAGAAGCGGGAACTTTGTCATCTTTTGAAATCTTTGGGAAATTAGCATAAATTAAATACAACGTTCGGAAGTTTCTTTCCGATGCGAGACTGGCGACAGGTTGATCTGGGTCGACGACACGAGGGTCTCTCTGCATGCCGAAGCAGCCGGCGCGCGAGCATACGTGCCGCGAAAGGGATACGTGCGCGAGCGGGCGAGGAGACAAAGTGCGGGAGAAAGAGGCGAACGAGGGAAGAGAGTATGAGTATGACCGAGCGTCCCCCCGCTAATTGTCATAATTAACCGTGGTGGAGTTCTCAGGGATTCGGACGGAGCGGCGCGCGGAGATTGGAAATGTCTAATGGTAGCGAGGTCACGGGATCTTATCGCTCGTTCGGCAATCTACATGAAGTCATTCGCTATCGACGCGTCCCCGCCTCCTCGATCCCGCGATCTCTTTGACCCCGTTTGCACCCACAACGCTGAAAACGTGCGCTACGCTCGCGGACAGTCACTTAGCCGTGCGTTCCCCTCGCTCGCTCGTCGAGACCCGCCGCATCAGATACCGCCGCGCCGCGGCGGATTCGTCCCGTGCGGCGATCCTCTTCCAACTTCCTCCCCGGCACGGCATTCAAAGCGCCTTTCCTATTAACGGAACTGAAATTACGACTGTTGCACCGTGTCCCGCTAAGGACCAGAGATCATCGTACAGTACCAGCAACAAAGTAGAGATCGTGTCTCTCACGATTTTCTTTGTACGCGGCTATGTAATTTTATACTCGCTCAATGATTCCGCGTTTGTTCCTCCGACCCGCCGATATTATCGATAGTTGCCGGCCCTTTCGCATTAATCACATCTTATTCTTCTGTGTCTCGGGGTATTAAGCCGCGACGAAGTAAAAAGGTAGTGGGCTGACGAGCAAAGAGGTCATTCGTTTCTTCTCCTCTCCGTGACGTGACGCTCTCTCACTCGTAAGAATGAACGAACGAAGGAGCCTCGCCGAATCGCTCTCAATCGCGGGCGTGCCTAAATCGAGCCGAAAAGATCCGCGACGCGCAGGTCGTCGACAAAGTCGATTCGCCAAAGTCTAAGCGCGGTGAGCCAGGCACGAGTCGGGCACGAGCTAGGCACGAGTTATACATGCGCCGATGTAACAGCGTGCGATTCTCAGCGTGGCTTTCTCAAGGACACGACTGGGGGGGAGGCATTATTAATGCACGCTGGCCCGGCATACTGTTATGCCAATAAAGCGCCCGGGATGGACCAGTACTCGCGCTGTCAATTATCTGGTTTTTAGTCGTCGAAAGCCGCGTAGAGTCCTCAAAGAAGATGAAGCAGCACGTCGGCGGCTCGAGCATCGGATATCCCTTTTACGAGAGGCGGACAGGTCCGTTATTCATTCCTCGACTTGTACGATACCTACACGAAGTACCATCTTGCCGGAAGTAAGCGCTTTCAGTCGCC
Organism: Harpegnathos saltator; assembly: GCF_003227715.2. Lineage (NCBI taxonomy): Eukaryota > Metazoa > Arthropoda > Insecta > Hymenoptera > Formicidae > Harpegnathos > Harpegnathos saltator. Next base: position 452,677 of record NW_020230005.1, on the reverse strand, counting down.
GGCATTTGTTGTCGTAAATTGTTAACCGCGTCATTACTCTCTCGCGCGCGCGCAGGAGACAATAAATAAAACAATATTGCGCGGCTGTACAAATCAATTTCGAAATTTTACTGGCGTTTCGACGGACAGACAGAGAGAGAGAGAGAGAGAGAGAGAGAGACCCTGCGCGCGCGCCGAGTAAGGGTAGATACCACTCGTAGAACGCTCGCGTGGGAGAGCGTACTTCGTTACGCCCCTATATAAATTGAAACGTCCGAGTCGCGCAATCGCGAATCAATTCCCGCTCCTCCGACCATACGTGCACTCGCGCGCGTGTAGTCACGCATGTACTTACGCAAGCACGCACGCACGCACGCACGCACGCATGTTGACGGTTATCGAACCGCGCGGATTTGCATAATGCGCAATGCGAGACGCGCGATCAAATTAGCTGCACGTGCCGCGTCGACGAGCGCTAAAATACCCGCGTTGAATCGCTCTGTATGCAGATTTGAGCCGTCGCGCCGCGCGCCGCGCGCCGCGCGCTGCTCCGGCGGCCGACGATCTATCGCGGCCGGAAAGTCGGTCGATCCGACCGGCTCCAATCTGATTAGCGAACGCGAACGGCGAGTAACCGGGACACGGTATCCACGACCGCGAACTTCGCCCACGGTCTCCTTAGCCGGCGTGGTGTATAAGGAGTTTGTTCCCAGGTGAAGGTAATCATATTCCGCGTTCCACGGTAATGGTGAACGAACCCAGCCTCCGGGCTGTAACGGAACCTCTGCCACCAGCACCCCGTCCCGTCGGACCTGTGGGTGCATCCTAGCTGCACCTATACCCTCCGAGCCAAACTCCTATGTTGCCGCAATTATCGCACGACCGGCTGTTATCTCTCGGCAAGCAAAGGCTCCCCGATCGTTATCGTTACCATCTTGTTTCCAAGCGCGGACAAGGCGGGCTAGCCTCTGAACCCGACCTGACCCCGTGACGCGACCGGTTGGCACCACGGCACCGTGTGGCAACGTGCCGCCGCCGCGAATGCTAATAACGATTAATTTGCTGCTATCCACAATTCAATGAAGTCCGCGATAGGCTGGAAACCGCAGCGAAAAGAGATCCCGTTGCGCTCGCGAGAGCTCGCGATAGCACGCGCCGCGGCGCCAAGCGGCGAGCAATCTGGCCGGAGGAAGCGCGTAATTCGTCCGCGAGTTAATCACTCGCCGGATAATCGTGCGACGGGCGTTAATTAGTGGATTAATTAGAACGGAGATGCACGCCCCGCCCCGCTTCGCGGCACCGCGAGCGCCCGCCGCGAGTTTAACGCGCCGTTGCCCGCACTAGGTGAATTTGCTCGCTCGCTCGCGAGTTTCGTCCTCGTAATTTATCGCGAGCGCGAAAGTAAAATCGCCACGCTTCTCGTGCCACCTTCTCCCCTTCGCTGTGGCTAAGCAGTGGAGAGGACGCTGTCCATCCGTTCGTTCATTCGTTCGTTCGCGTTGCCGTTTTTCGACGCGCCTCGTAAACCGTCTTCGACGGTACCTCGGCGGCGCGCGCATCGATTCGCACAGTGCACGCGCTAGAAACCGGAAGAAGTCGGCGACCATTACGACCGGATTGAACGCAAATCACCTCGCAGCTGCAGTACCGCGACCGCTCGTGCTCGCTCGGTGCGAGGCTCACTTGAAAAGAGTCAAAAGGCACGTTGGCCATAAATTATACGTTCCTCGAAATACCATTACGTAATCCTCGGAACTTGAACTTCATGGAAGTTATATCATTTTCAATGGGCGATCGACGCCAGAGAGAGAGAGAGAGAGAGAGAGAGAGAGAGAGGAGAGGAAGCGAGAGAAAGAGAAAGAGACCAGCTCGCCGTGGGTAAGAATCATCCATAAGCGCAAAATACAGGCGTGTAGCGAGGAGGATTGTGGAAAATAAAAAAAAAGCATTGTGAAGAAACGCTGTGACTTCGGAGTTTAACGTGCGGACCAAAGATCGCGTGTTCAGACAGTAGGATCAGCTCTCGAAACCAAAAATACCTCTCTCGCCGCGTTTCGTCCCGTATGTAACCGTCGTAAATTATAATTGGCGGCTCCGGAGAGAGAAGCGGAGGTCCCGTTACGAACCGGGCGAGTCGAGAGGAGGAGGCCACCGCGGGGGGGGGAGGCCAGTAATGCTTTTCAGCGCGTACACGCGGCGCATGTATGCATATGCGTGCGATCGATGGTCGCGCGCGTGCTGCAACCGGAAGATGTCATCGCCGGCAATTATGGCCGGATCGAACGCAAATTATCTGCGACAAACGTGCCGCGCGCAGGCCGGACGCGGAGCAGCCGCCTGCTGCAACGATGCACTTGGATGCGCGTCGCGCTTTGTAAACGCGCGCAACGAAGACACGATGCCTTCCGTCGCGGCGCGGCCGTACCGAGAGCGCAAGTGGAATTAGTCTCGGTTCGACGGACGCGCCTACTACTCGGTCCTGACGAGCAAGATGGAACGTAATGCACCTCGCGACGAATCAGGCTGAATCGACGAGAATGCCGATCGCGCCGCGCGGCGCGGGAGAGACGAAGGCAAAGAGAGAGGGAGAGAGAGAGAGAGAGAGAGAGAGAGAGAGAGAGAGAGACGGCTCAACGCGGAACGGGCCGCTCGGATATTTTCATTCACGACGCGTCACTCCGCAGGGGTGTGTCGTTTCTGGGTTGCGGACGCGGATCGCGTGTCACATACGCGCGCACACGTGGAACGTGAGATCCAGGAGCCGCAGGTGTTCTCGGAAGAGCTGACCTGTGGCCGTAGATCTCGAAAGAGAAGGAGAAAGAGAGAGAGAGAGAGAGAGAGAGAGAGAGAGAGAGAGAGAGAGAGAGAGAGAGAGAGAGAGAGAGAGAGAGAGAGAGAGAGAGAGAGAGAGAGAGAGAGAGAGAGAGAGAGAGAGAGAGAGAGAGAGAGCGGAAGAGAGGAAATCGCGATCGATCCTCGATATGGGATAATATAATTTTTAGCATCTTCTATAGCTCACGTCCTTCGTATCTGCTGAAATGTCGTTGAATAGTCAGCCACCTGCGAATTACCGCGCGAGCGAGTCTCACCTCGACGTATCGCGTATTTCACTTGGAAAGTTGGCGGAGGGAATCTCGCGTGAGCATTTTCCGCGATATTCGCGCGATGCCGCGCTAAGCGAGCGGCCGGCACTCGCGCCGAAGGTGGAGAGGCGCGCTCGCGAGTATCGGCGGTATGCGCTCATACCCATTCACCGAATTCCCCCGTTCAATGAGCCGTATCGTGAATACGCAATGACGTAAGGCGGGCCGGCTGCTTCTCCGGCATTCGCGCGGAGGTTCGCGCGTTCGTCCGTCGTCCCGCCCGCGCCGCGTGGAAATATCTCGGCGGATTTATCCATTGGCGCGAGATTCATTACGATCGGCCGGGATGTAATTTACTGCGCGCCTAGCATGAAACGGACGTCGTTAACGAGCGAGCGCGAGTTTAGGTGTCGCGACTCTCGCATTGCTTCTTCTTCTTCTTCTTCTCCTTCGTCGTCCTCTTCGTCTTCTTCCTCCTCTCCTCCACGTCCTCCTTCTCCTCTGCCTCCTACTTCTCTCGCGACTACAATGAGCTGCCGGTGGATGCCGCGGGGGAAGTGAGCGGCAGGGGAGGAACATACGTAGGGGAAAAGATGAAGTCGACAGGTAGAAGAGAAACTACCTACGCTCTTTTATCTCGGTACCGCTTTGTATTAGGCCGCTGTCGCACGGCTGGTATGCGCCGCCGGCTTCGCCAAAGTCCTCCTTTCCTTTCTGCGCGGAGATTCTTCTTATTTTTCTTCCTCCTCCTCCTCCTCCTCCTTCTCCTCCTCCTCCATCACCATCTCTATCGCGTTTACCGGCGTCAGCGCTTCTAAGTAATTTCTTTCGGTCAAGAACCCGAAGATACGATCGTCGCCTTCTCCTCCCACCGTCTTCCCTTTCGCGCATCGTTCCTTCGTCCTGCGGGACGAAGGAACGATGCGCGAACGCAAGCTCGTCGGTGCTCAATTTTACGGCGCTCCCTCGAAAGTGCGAACATTCTTATTATTCGAATAACTTTTTTTTCGCTCATTCGCTCATTTCTGCTCTTTCGCGCAGTCTCTCGCCTTATCGGGCGAGCGAGGTCTGAACCGTCGCGCCGACCGTCACGAATCGTAGAGGAGGAGGAGAAGGAGGAGGAGGAGGAGGAGGTCGAGCGGGCTCGTCGTGCAAACACGCGTGCTCATTCCCACGCACCCACGCCTTTCAACCGGCTCACGCTCCAGGTAGACGGACGAATCGCATTTAGCCGCTCGGCGCGACGCGAACGTGATGTCAAGCGTTTTCGCGCATCTCGAATGACTCGCCACTGACAAGTTGCGATACTCGGCCGTGCTACTTAGGACCGCCGATCCCGCCGACGCCTATTAACCCTCGCCGCGCGTGCGATCGCGCTTCTCTGCTATTTCTTTTTCCTAAATTGTAGCTCAGAGGCTGGACGTGACGTGGACGTGGACGTGTGTAGACGGTGATAGACAATTCCGTTAATCGGGATAAGCGCTGACCGACGCGTTAGTTAGGGTCAGTCCTTGTTTGCGAACGAGATCGGTTCGCGTGTCGTTCGCTATTGGGTTCGCGCGAACCGTTCGGTCAAAACGCGAAGGTGCGTCTGGCTCGCTTCCAAGCGCGGCTACTGCCTGTCCGACTGTCATTCTGTCAGAGCATGCGGAGAGAGAAGGAGAGAAAGGTAGAGAGAAAGAGACACGGTTACACGGCAGGACGCCACGTGACGAGATAGATACGACTATAAACCGCGCCACGTTGGAATAGATAAGCGTACAATGGCTCATTATACCTTCGCGTGTGACGCGGGTGACGCGTCGGTCGCGTGAAAAAATTCGCAAAGCTGTCTGAGCGGACAGCTTGATCTCCGCCTGAACAATCCGGAGCAATCGCATTTGTGACGTAATACAGGACTGATCGGCCTGTATAAACCGCCATTCATGATCGTGTTTGCATAAAAGCAGCTTAGTGTCATGCTCGCTGGCACCCGATAACTAATATGTTCATCTAATAGTGACAAATGATCGATCGAGTTTGCTTTAGCCGGGGTTGAATGCACATATAAAGAGGGAAACGCGTGCCGCGTCACAATACCGCGTTTGTAAGTGAAGTCTTCCTGGGATTTAAAGAGCAAGACAGAAGCACAGTTTCCACCTTTCTAGATCGGGGACATTGGGTCTTATTCCGACCGAATTGATCGGTGCGGCTCTAAGGGGAGGGTTCTATAAGGTTTGTGTTTGCGCGGATAATACAAGTTGACGAAACGTCATTTATGTGTTGCAGGGTACGGAAGAAGAGTGCCGACATGTCGGCGTTGAGCGTCGCGCTTTGTAGACGCGGGATTATCCTCTGGCTGGCCGTCCTACTGGCGTCACGATCCACGCATTCTGGTAAGTTTTTGCAATGAATGCCTCTCTCGCGGTGCGCTTCTATCTCCCTTTCTTTCGTCCGGCTTCAACGCCTCGGACACGCTTGAGCCGCCGTACAAAACGTGAGTCATTTATTTGATAGAGAGACCGTGAACGCGCGCGGACTCCCACGAGGAAATCGACGGCACAGACGGGCAAGAAACATATTCCCCGCTGCCGGGGACGCGATCGAGAGGGATTATTCCAGCCGGCAGCTCGGCCTGGAGAAACCGGATCATATCCCATTATAAATTGCCGCGAGATGCCGCGCGTACCCGTAAAAATCGTTTTTCTATCCGCCGACGTGATGTTTACTCCTTTTACACTTGACGGAGCGCCGAGAAGAAGTTGAATATTGCTATAATGAAGACCGAGGAAAGTAAGAGTAATTCCCGGTGTGAGATCGAGTAAAAGAGAGAGATAGACAGACAGAGAGAGAGAGAGAGAGAGAGAGAGAGGGGGGGGAGTATGTTTCGCCATGTTTGCGATATAGAATCTGACTTCGCGGCAGGCAGAAGAAGACCGATTCTATTGAGGGAAGACTCGCGAAGCGAATCCCTCACCTTTCGATGAGACAGAATCGGGCATCGCGGCGGGATTTTTGCGAAATTACAAGGAACGCGATTACGAATAATAGCCGCGCGACCGTGAATAGCGTGAACGACCGTGTGCGATGCTTCGTGAATCGAAATTAATTTCTGAAAATCAGAGTCTCTCTCTCTCTCTCTCTCTCTCTCTCTCTCTCTCTCTCGCCGAGACGCATACACTTCCGCGATCGTCTTTCTTGTGTACTGTCTGGTGTGACTAACGCCGGCCAGCCAGCCGGCCGGCCGGCTGGCTGGCCAATGTTTGAATGAGCGAGCCACGTTCTGTCAGGACGTCGAACCTATCCGTGTGTCTCCCTTCCTCTCGACGTCGGGGAGAGCATTACCTCATAATGCTCACCTCTGGCACTGGTCGTGTCGGGGCCCAAGGTGCTTTCCCATGGACCCGGCACACCATATTCGTTCTACGACCACTCTCGGGTCGCCTTCGGCCCGGTCGCCTCCTTCTATCGCGAGCCTCGTTCCGCGAAGTATCGCGCGAGCTTTTTCCCTCTACGTCGAGAGAGCAGGTTTCGAGCGGTATTCCCGGACGTATCGGTCGGGCCCCGCTGCGATATCGGAATAAGGCGATCTACTTGAAATCGTGTCGCTCGTAGCGCGACACGAGTCGCTTCGCAGGGCTGAGGGTGAGAGACTAAGGGTGAGCTTCTGTCTCGCGAAGCTGTAATACGCATCTCGAGATCGTGGTAGGAAAAAAGCAGTCGTCCCTCCCGCGACGACGCGTAATTTGACAGAGAGAGAGAGAGAGAGAGAGAGAGAGAGAGAGAGAGAGAGAGAGAGAGAGAGAGAGAGAAAGAGTAATTCCCCGTGTTGTTGCGGTCGAAAGTGACCTGGAAAAGGGACGATTCTGTTTCATGCAGAAAAGGGACGATCGATCGATCGGAGCGTCGATCGAGCGAGGAGCGTTCTCGGAAAAGCATGATACTGCGAACACGAGGACGTGCAAAAACGTTGCATCGTCAATGAAGGCTTATTGAGGATGCGTCAGTTTTGCTTCCCCCCTTCATCAATTGGCCGTCGGTGCTTCAGCGAAGAGCAGGTGTGGTTAAACGGACGAGATCGATTGAATTCCGCGACTCACCCGGCGTGTCTTCCCTCTTTTTTATTTTTATCCTCCCGCCTGCCCTCTCGCCCCGTCCCACCCCGGCCCGGGAGAGGATCGCTAGGCGATTCTGTGACTCTCTCTTTCTCGCGACCAGCACACTCGCGCGCGCTACTAGCGCTCGTGTCCTTTTTGCTCCGGCTTTTCTCGGCCAGCAAGGACGATGGAGATCGACGCGCTCGATCACCGACGATCCATCAGACGGACAAGTTTTACTGGATTATGTATCTTCCTCGGGACAGTGGGCATTCGCGAGACGCTCGCATTCAAAGGAAATCAGGAACATCGCCGACTCCTCGATACAGGTACAACAGGTTTTCGCCGTAAAAAGCCCATCCGGCGTGTTGCGCATCGCCGTGTGCGCTCTCGCGCCGCGCGCGCGCTGTATCAGCGACTTTCCTCTCGGTTTTGTTTCAAGATTTATCGGAATCATGATGTATCGGATTGCATTACGCCAGGAAATTACGAGCGACGCGCACGGCTCCGTCGCGGTTCCTCGCGGTGAGCCCACATCAGATTGCTACGTGTTCGCGCGAGTGCGCGATCGCGATGTCGTTATTATATGCTCGGCCGGAAATACGGCAGTCGGCGAAGTATCACACGCGCGCACGTACCCCGGCGAGATATAAATAATCGTTATCACTAGAATTCCCAGGCGATCGTTTACCACTTGCGGCCGCGCGGGAGACGCGGTCTCTCTCGGTCCGCGGACCCGACGTTTCGTCGGGTACGCGAGAGTTCCGTTAATTCCCGCAGCTCTCCTCGAGACTCCATACAAATTGTCCCTTGCGTCAGCGTCGCGAGAGAGACGGAAAGAAAGAACAAGGCAAGATAAAAGAAACACGGCGCGAAGATTGATTTCCTTCGTATGCGAGGGTCCCGATTTCGGACTCCCCCTCTCCGCAAACCACCCACCTGCCCACCTCCCATCCCGGAAGTGATCTAAAGCTGAAGTCCGCGGAGAGAGAGAGAAAAAGAAGAAGAAGAAGAAGAAGGAGGAGGAGGAGGAGGAAAAAAAGAGAAGAAATTGCGTCAGGCACACAGCTGCTCGCGTAGCGGTTCCTCGGCTGCATCCACGCGATGCCGTGAATTCTGGTCAAACCTGTAAGCCCTGAGGAGTCAGAGTCGGCGTGCCCGGCGGGATGTCACTGACCGCGTACCTCACCGTTCGCCACTTACGGTCCATGTCATCGCCGCCGCCGCCGCCGCCGCCGCCGCTGACCCCTGAGGCGTTCCATATTTATGCTTAATGCCGGTAAAGTGTCGTTATCGTCAAGCATCATCAAACCCCGACTCGTACTCGCGGCGAGCGGCGAGCCCGTCGGAGACGACGGAGGAGAATCCGGACGAACGCGCACCGCTGCTGCTGCTGCTGCGTGCACGCGCGCGCCACGGACTGCATAAAAACGCGTCGAGATATATGTGACGTGCGGCTGCGTACAGTTACGCGCTCGCACGCGTATTAAGCGTACTCGAGTGTACCGCGCGGGCGGGAGACGCGTAATTGCAAATCCATAAATCTGCGCGCGCGCGAGGAACTTTCGGTATACGAACCCGGGGAATTATCCTGGGATTATCCCTTCGACCCCCGATAGCGCAAAAACGCGAAGTCGAATTTACGTACCGAACGTACTACGCGCGAGCGGATCCTTCTTCGCCGCGCGAGTCGCCCGGCACGGGAGCGTGTGTCACATAGACAATGAGGGTCTTAAGCTGACTCAACCTAATGCGTTTTTGATAGCGAATGCGAACAAGTCGCCCCGAGTCGCCAATTCAAACGTGGAGGGGCTCTCGCGAGCCGTAAGAGGGTATAGAAAGGATCCGTTGTAACCGGTACGTCGTAAGAGGACTCCACTCCCTCGTCCTCGCGCGTACTCCACTGAGCTCTTCTCTCTTTCTCTTCCTCTCTCTCTCTCTCTCTCCCGTCTATACTTTCTTGACTACTTACCGAGATGGTGAGGTCAGCGGCGGTCATCCAACGAAGGGTATAACGGAACGCGTGGGTGCAACGTCAGCGTGACACGGATTAAAGTGGTTGTGTTAATCCGATTCGGAAAATGGGTGTGTTCCCTCTTTCGCCGACCGCGATTCGAGCAGCGCGATCTCGCGTCTCGCATCGTTCCGCGTGCGAAAAATACTAGCAACTACTGGTCGCGCGCTCCTTCTCCGCGTCTGGTGTGATTTGGCCGTGCAATCGTTAAAGACCAATCTACATAAGACGCAGGACGCGAGTCGCAGATCACAGGTCGCAAGATTTGTTGCGTACGTACATAAATACGCAGCGAACACTCTCTCTGAGCCAATGAAATAACAAAATGTCCTGCGTCTTGTGTAGATTGGCCTTAACAAAATACATTCTGATTGGCTAGTCGCAAGACGCGAGACGCGGAAAATTAAAATTCGGTTAATTTTTGTGCGTCCTGCGTATTGAAGCCTGCGACATGTAGCGGCTGAAAACACGTTTCGTCCACGCTGCGTCCAGTCTTGCGACTCGCGACTCGAGTCCTGCGTCTTATGTAGATTGGCCTTAACTCAATGCTCGAGGATGATTCTGCGGCTTCATTAATTTCCCGAGCGAATTAGCATTCGGCGCCCACCGGCCGGCACGCGGCACTCTTTTAATCATACGTTCTTTACGACTTCGCCCGGCAATGAAATATTTCAGAGCGGCATCCACGTGAGCCGCCGCTATCGCGGCTTTCAAGTCCGCTCGCGATCGCGATCGCGCGCGCGCGCGCGCGCGTGCGCGTGCGCACAGCCAGGTGAATCGGTTCAGGGATCTCGAGCGGCGGGCACCTTATCGGAAACGAGCATTCCTTTCGTCCGGGAATTATTCTCATTACCGAACGTAACGGCGCGCGCGGACTCGCCTCATAATGTAGGAAGTGGCAATGAACTCGATCCGTGATCGGGAGGATATAATTTATGATTGTCCACGAAAGGAGCCCCGCGCTAGAAACACTACACGGCGTATTACGCCAGAACCGGTCGGCCAGGTTGCCCCGACGTTACATTCCCGATATCCGTGACATTGACATTAACGGTCGCACCGATACAAACAACACGGCCGGTATTTTTCGTCCTACACATCCAGGTAAAACACGAATTTATTTCAGATTAGATTACGTAGCGAGCGGAGGTTCGCGTAAAGCCCGCTTCGGAGTCGACGCTCCGTCCTCGTCGTCTTTGTCGTCTTCTTCTTCGTCGGTGAGCTCGCGCTAGCCTGAGACGTGTCTCGCCGGAGCTCGTCGGGAAAGCCAGGGCTCGTTGTATGCGTAACGAGGGATGAAATTATCCCGTCATCTTTTTCACGGGCGCGAGCGCGCACGAGTGCGGTGAATCGCGGCGCGGCGCGGCCCGACGCGACGGTGAAAACCGCGACCTTGGAGGATGCGTAATGCAGAATTTCGTGCACGCGATACGCTGGAGGCCGCGCCAGGTGCCAGGTGTTCATCGGAGCGTGTGTGCGGTTGATGGTAATGAACTTTCGCGAGGCAAGGCCGCCGGGGATGATTTCATAACGCGCTGCGCAACAACATCGTGCTCTTGCCCTCGCCCGCATTGCGAGGCTCGCGGTGTAACAGCATCGTTCGCGAGCGTACGGAGAAAGGGGGACGCGCGACTCGGGTCAGGTCGAGGCACATCGCGAGAGGAACCGAGAGAGAGAGAGAGAGAGAGAGAGAGAGAGAGAAAGAGAGAGAGAGAGAGAGAGAGAGACCGCGGCGGGAACGAGACAATCGTGGGGAGGAACGACACGCGGAGAGGAAACGGGAGGACTTGGCGGTGCGTTGACTTACATAATGACTCCCCGCGATTCCTCGAGATATGCATGCATGTGTGTGTGTGTGTGTGTGTGTGTGTGCGCGCGTATGTATTTGTGAGTGTGCGCGCATACGCACGCATACGATCCTCTGTCTTCGATTACGAGCGAGGCGGCCAAAGAACGTATAAATCTCGCGCACGGAAATTATATTCGAGAGAAGATGCGTTTATTGTTGATACCGATAAACTCCCACGTCGTCCTTTTTCCACGCGCTCAAGATTGATTTAGGGTCCGTACCAGGTACACCACGTGAGGTCTACCTCCACGGCGCGGCGCGCTTCACATCGGCGGAGCCGATGCACTTCCGCGCGGCTTTGTACGAGACGCGTCTTATTCGAAAGCGCGTACTTTTTCCCGGCCGCGCGGCGCATTATCTCGCCGCGGTGAGATTTATCGAGCGATCCTCTCGAGCGTCCGACTGCCTCCGAGGGGCGGTTCGCGATTCTCGTGTCGATTTCACGAACACGATCTAGGACGAAAAACGAGCGTCGAAAACCGCGCGCCAGCGGATCGCCAGTGCGGGGCGCGAGTTGATAGTCGCGCTTCATCACGACGCGATTCTCCGTTACCACAGTCGAAACGCGCCGCTTTTTTGCCAGCTCGTACGCGCTCAATGACCGTCCCGTTAGATCAACGGCGATAATTTATCGATCACCGTTGAAGCGGGAAAAAGCGGAGAGGAAGCGTTTGTGCCCGCGCGGCAAAAAGCGGTCGTTCGGTTTTTGGTGCGTGTCGTCCGCGAAGTCAGTTTCGTCGTAAGAGAATCGACGAATCGTTTGAAGGACGCGACGCGACGGGTCCTCGTGTCCATTGGTGACCATCTGTGACGGAAGGAGAGAAAGGGACCGAGAGGAGAATTAGCTTCAAACAGACGACATTACTTCTGGAATTAGACGCTTACATGCTTCGCATGTTATTTTCAATCTCGACGCTCGCATCGAGCTTCCGTTCATCTGTAATGCACCGCTTGTGTCTCATCGCATTGTACGTTTAATTAGCGCGAGCGCGTGTCGCTCTATGTGCATTCATTGAATGATCATATTGCGCAAGGACGCTGCAGTCAACGTTCTTTCACGACAAAGACCATGTACAGAGATAGATAGATAGACAGAGAGAGAGAGAGAGAGAGAGAGAGAGAGAGAGAGAGGGGGGAGAGAAAGAGGAGAAAAAGAGAGATTACAATCATGTTACGGAGCCTCGACACCTTGACCGTGGTCTCTCTCCGTGGTAGGGAGGTGCGACGTAATAATTTAGTCCGACCATTGTGCCGAGACAAGAATCGTCTCGGTAGGCCAGTGCATGCGTACGTGATGGGTCCGTGTAACATGGAGGCACGCGGCTCGGGTCTCGCTCGTGGGACTGACGGGACACGACCGCGCGACGCCTTCATTCAGCCGGAGCCCGTCGTGGTTCCCAGTACAATTCGATTCGCTGGAAACCGCTTGCGCGCTCCGCGTCGCGGAATGCTAATTCTCGAATATCCTGCAACTCGCTTCGATATACCGTAGGAGGCGCCGTCGGCCGACGAGCTCGGCGCGGAAATGCGATTCAGCTTCGCGGCAGACACTCGTACATTCTCGTCGTTTCATTAATCTCTCGTCGCGCGACGTACTCGAGATAATACAATCTTGCATGCGGCCGATGATGCTGCGGCTGCTTCGCATTAAAAAATAAATGACACTTTCTCATTCGTACTCTGCGCACATCGCGCGGATGTTCTCGCGTGATAAAGCGCACGAGAGCGCAGTCTCTCGTGGATAAGGAAGCGAGAACGAGGGTGAGCTGGGATGGAGGAGAGAGCTCATTGTGCGAATTTCCAGAACGTCGCGATGATTGTACCCCAGGAAGGCGTCCTGTCGCGCTCCAGGAACAATCAAACCCGAGTCCTGCAAGCGACACTTCAATTTCTTTGATATCGCGAGAGCGCGTCACGTAAGAAAAGAAGAATGATCTCATGCTTGAGAGCGAGGGGGTGGTGGTTTGTGCGCGCTGTGCGCGCGCGAATATCTGCACGAGGATTACGCGAGGGAATCGGTCGAGAGACAGCAAAGAGACAGAAGGAGACATAAAGAGAGACAGAGAGAGAGAGAGAGAGAGAGAGAGAGAGAGCCGGCGGGAATTCAGTATTCCGCTCGCGCTCGCTATACAATTGGTCCGTTCGACCGGGGCGAGGGTGTTAACGAGAATTCGCCCACGTGTGTTCGCGCCATATGACGCTTCCATTCGTTCCGCTCGTTGTTAAGCCCCGGTACACCCTCGAGAGACGAATGCGTCCCGCTGGTAATTACTATGATAAACTGCACACGGGAGACGCATTGATGTCCCCTCCAAAATTCACCGGGCTTATTCGGCAATCCCGCTCTCTCTTTCTCTCTCTCTCTCTCTCTCTCTCTATGCTTTTCATTAACTTTAATTCCGCGCGTACCTTTCGACGTGTACGAATGTGCCGCTAAGAGCCGTATTTCTTTGATTGCAGCGCCGGTATACGATCAGGATACCACACAGGTCGCGGAGTACGATGGAGGTATGTATATCACGCCGGCTTTTACTGCACCTAATCAATCGACGTGCGCGCGAGCGTCGTTAAACGTGACGTTAATCGTTTATCGTAGTACGAGAAGCAGCGCGTGCTGCTGAACGATTATCATTCGCCTCATAATTTCATCATGTTCAAGCGCGACCGCGAGTTTCTCGAGCGTCACGAACAAATTACGTTGCAAGATTCAACGGCTATCGTTTGATTCCCTTCGCGCTTGGCGACTGCCACGTCGTATGGTTGAACATTGCGACTTTACGTAATCGCACAAGACCTGTACGAGATCTGACGCGTTTATTAACGTTGGACCGTTCCTCCAGCTGCCGCTGGATGTTACTTCAACTTCCAGCGCTACCAAGAAGGCGACAGGATCATCACGAGCGAACCCTGTCTCAATTGCACATGCCACAACCGAATGCTGATGTGTTACCTGAAGGTCTGCCCGTTCACGAAGGCGATAGGTCAGAATTGCACGGTGGAGAAGCGTCCGGATCAGTGTTGTCCGGTGATCACTTGTCCAGAAGTGCCGGTCCAATTGCTGACGTCGACTACGAGCGCGCCGGCGACCTCGGACTCTACGGAGCTCGGCTTCCACGATAATTACGGCTGCAACGTCGACGACAGATTTTATCCGGATGGCGCTCAGCTGCCGGTGGACCATCACAATCCTTGCGAGCTCTGCTACTGCATCAGAAACAGAACCACCTGCGTCATGCAAGAGTGTACTTTACGAGTGGCGGGATGCAAACCGGTCTACCAACCGGGTGTGTGCTGTCCGATCAAATACAATTGCGGTAAGTTTCGTTGACCCCCGCGTTGCATCGCGCTCTATAGCGTATCACCTGCGGTGCGAGAATCGCGCTCACACGATTGTTAATTATCCGATGTAGAATACGACGAGGAACCCAGCACCACGGTTGGTCCGACACCGGGTCTCATCATGACCACGACGCTGCCTCCCGATGTGCTGCCGCTATGTTACCACGAGGGCAAGGTCTACGAGGATGGCGAGCTGATTTACACTGAGGCGTGCCAGCATTGCTATTGCTTCCGAAGAGAGATCGCCTGCGCGGTGCAAAATTGCGGAACGCCGATGCAGGCGCACAGAAAGAATTGCACGGCCGTACCCCCGCCGGAAGGGGAATGCTGTCCGACTACGTACCAGTGTGGTGAGTAATTTTGCGCAATAACTGCCGGTTGCGATGTAACATATGTAGCTCGGCGAGCTCTAATAGAAGTTGTTAACCGATGAGCATTGGGCATTAACGGATGCGCGTGTGTATGATTATTACAGAGGAAGACGGCCAAGGTGAAATCATCACGCTACCAGAAGACGAAGAACAACTTCCGGAGCAGGTACCGCACGACCAGCAAATCACCGAGTCGCCCATGCTAATCGATCAGGATCAGGATCAGCAGGTGAAGACCGAACAGCCTCAGCAGGAATCTTCCCCGGGTGCCGACAACGTTATACCGTACGACGGCCACGGGGCGGAGGAAGAGAAGAATGTGGAGGGAACTATCGAGCACGTTACGGAGGAGCGCGTCCCGTCTACTGAGAAGCCTGAAGAAGCAGAATCCGCAACGTTACCAGCGGGTGAGATTACTGTGCCCGAAGAGGAAACTACCTCCGCTGAGAGCGAATCTACGCCACCTCACGAGCATGTCACTAAGCCGGCCGTCGCTGAGGAAGCGTCGGAGGAAGCGGTGACAGTAGCTGAATTGCCCGCGGAAACCGCAGCGGCGGAAACGGAAGCGCCTGCAACAACCGTGCAAGAACCCGAAGGTAGTGAAGCGCCCGCTGTGGAAGCTTCGTCCACTTCAGAGGGCTTGCAACCGAGCGAGGAGACGTTGACCACAGAACACGTGAGCACGGAAGAGAGTATGGTTGAGAAAGAACACAGCAGCACTCCTGCTATTGTCGAAGAAGAGCAACCGACTGAAGAACCTACAGTTAGCGAAGAAAAGCAGACTGAAGGTGCGACGAAACCGGAACTGGAAGAGGCCACCAGTCCACACGAGGGGCTTTCAGCGCAGATTCCAGAAGAAGTGACCGAGGTAGAAAAGGCGCCGGAAGAAGAACAAGGCAGCACGCCGCGAACGCCCGCCGAGGAACCAGAAATATCTACCGAAGTCGCGGAGAAGCCGACATCTCCGATTGCAGAAGTCGAACATCCTGGTGTTACCACTGTTTCCGAATCAGTCACTGAGCCGACGGAAGAAGGAGAAGGCAAGGTACATCCAATGGAAACAACACCGAGCGAAACTCTGGCGGTAGAGACCGAGTCACCGGTGGAAGAAGTGACCGTATCTCACGAGGTGTCCAGCACCGAACAAGTCGTTACCGAGAAAGAGGAGATGTTACATTCGACTGAAGTCTCTGTTACAGAAGAAGCTCATTCGACCGAAGCGACTGGTTTGCCTGAAGAACAACCTGCTGAAGAAAAGCCAACGGAAGGTGAGGAGGCACAGCCGGAAGAGCCAACATCTGAGCACCCGATCGAAGAAGAGCGTGCCACTGTTGGCGCCAAGAAAGAAGACTCCGGCTTGACCGAAAGTCCAGTGATGAGCGAGGAACCTGTCACTCCGGAAGAGCAAGAAGCGGAGGAATCAACTCCGGAAATTCCAGCCCAAGGTTCAACCGGCATCCCGATTCCTGAGCGAATGCCAGAGCAGAAGGCGGAGGATAAATATCACATGACTGAGATTTATGAGGACATCACACGTCCAGAAGTCATCTCCGATAATCTCGTGACCGAAGCTCCGCAGAAAATATCTACAGAAAGCACCCCGCAAGAGACTACTCTAGCACCGTCGGAAGAGACCGCGAAACCTGTTGCGGAAGAAGCTACCGAAGCACCGGTGGAGAAAGAAACCGCGAAACCGGTTGTGGAGGGAGGCGCTGAAGCTCCGACGCAAGAGACAGCGAAACCAGAGGAAGCTACGGAAGCACATTTGCCGACCGAGAAAGAGCTTGCTACCACCGAAATCGTTACCATTTCTGAGGAATCCAAGACGGAAAGCACTCTTGAAGCAGCTCAGGGCAGCACGGAACCCTCTGTAGCAACTGTCGCTCATGAGGAGCACATCACGGAAAAGCCCGAGGAGACAGAGAAGCCTAGTATTCCGGCCGAAACTGAAACCGAAACACCGCAAACGACAGTTCAGACAACGGAAGAAGTTCCTAGTGGCGAAGAATTGCCCATGAAGGGACTCACCATCGAAGAATCCGGTGAAATTTCCTCCGAGGAAATCGATTTGGGTAAGAAGGAATCGCAACCAAAGAAGGAGGAAGGATCAAGTGAGGAAGAAGAAGAAATACAACCTCCGATAACGACAATAGAACCGGAAGAAATTTCTGAAACGTCTGCATCGATCCCGGCCGAACCTGAACACTCGACGGTGACTTCGGGTCTTGCTGAGGAACAAACAACGGAAGGTGAACGAGTCACTACAGCAATTCCACCTGCCGAACAATCGACGCCACAAACCGAAGAAGAGAAAGAAATCGAAAATGTTCCTGTCGAAGAAGGAAAACCGGTCGCTGGTGAGGAACCTGCTACGGAGGGATCCACTGTGACACCGAGTGAAGTAACTGGTGAAATAGAGAAAGAAACTGAAAAACCTGTTTCGGAAGAGGGCGAAGTCACGATCAAGGAAGCTGAAGAGAGACCTACAACGCAAGCGCCCGCTGTTGAAGAAGAAAAAACTGAACAACCGAAGCAACCTGAGCAACCTGAGCAATCCGAGCAACCCGAGCAAACCGAACAACCCGAGCAACCCGAGCAACCCGAGCAACCCAAACAACCTGAACAACCTGAGCAACCTGAGCAGCCTGAGCAACCTGAACAGCCTGAGCAACCTGAGCAGCCTGAGCAGCCTGAGCAGCCTGAGCAGCCTGAGCAGCCTGAGCAATATCCCACAGAAAAAGGTCCCGTTAAAGAGGAAGGCGCTGTTACAGAAGGCCAAGATTTGCCGAGGGAAACCGAGGCACCTACAATAGAGGAGAAACCTGAAGAAACAGAAGGCACGAAAGCCCCTACCGAAAGTGCAGAACAACAAACTGAAGCCGCGATAACTGAGGAAGAATCGTCCGAAAGAATCGCGGGAGTGCAACCGACGGAAGTAACCGGTATCGAACAAACAGAATCATCTGTTACCACAGAACGTGCATCCGAAAAACCAGAAGAGGAGGGTGAAGAGAAAGTCTCTGTTCCTGTGTCCACAGAAGAGGTGCAAACAGAAGTTCCTCCTATAGTTGAGACGCAGCCTACCGAGACATCGGCAGTGGAGAAAGAGACGGAGCAGACCGAACCTTCCGTTAGCAAGGAACACTTGTCAACTCAGCCTTCGATCACAGATCGCAAAGAGGATCAGGAACCTGTCAAAGAGAAACCAAGCGAAGGAGAGCAAGAAAGTGAAGGGGAAATGACTCAGGAGCCGTCTCTCGGAGAGAAGGAAGTTACCGAGACGCACGAAGAACCACAGAAACCGACAGGTCCTCCTGAGCTTGAAGGAACTCACGTTCCATCTACGGAAGAAGCTGTTACCGAACCTGTTCTACCGGAAGAAAAACCGGTCGAAGAAGCTGTTACGACGGAATCTACCGGTACAGAGGAAGCTATTACACAACCAACTTCGAGCGAGCAACCCGAAGTAGTCAGTGAGCAACCGGAGGAAGAGGCAACGAAACCATCCGAACAAGAGAAACCTACTGAAGAACCAGTCACTGAACAGCCTGAGTTGCACGAGAGAAAAGAAACCGAAACACCCAGCCCGGTTATTCATGAAGAACCCACCAGCGCGATTCCCGAAAAACCGTCTGTCGAGGAAGAGGGTGCGGGTGTCAGTGAATCAACCGAGGGTGCAACGAGTGAAAGTACCATGAAACCAGAATCAATTCCCGAGATGTCAACTGAATCGCCCAAACTCGTCGAGGAACATACGGAGCAGACGAGTGAAGTTCCCGTCGAGAAAGAAATAACAACCGAATCCGTGCCTTCGGAAGAGGAAACGCCCGAGAAAGTCACGCAGTCACCGGTAACGGAAGAAAAGCCAAGCGAGGAAACAGAAGGTGTACCTGTCGAGGTATCCACAGAGGAAGCTGCAATTCCGGAAATGCCTAAAGTACCCGAAGAACAGCCAGAGAAACCTGAAGGTGAAGAGGAAGGTAAAGAAACGACAGCCGAGACGCCGGCCCTGGAGCACGAGGAACATTCGACGGTAGCTTCGACAGAAGAGATACCTGTAGTGAAAATCACTACTGAAGCATCTCTGAAGGAAGGACCTCAGTACAGTTCGACGGAGTATCCAACGAGTACTCCCGAAGAAACTCCCATGGAAGAAGCGACCACGCCCCAGATCGCTCCTCGTCCATCGGGTATCCCGGGAGAAGGTAACTGTCTCGTCGAGGGACAATCTTACAACAATAATTCGGCCGTTCCACCGGCGAATTCGTGCCAAACCAGTTGCCGTTGCGTCAGCAGCATCGTGGAATGTGAGCTCGTGCAATGTCCTGCACCGCCGGCTCACCTCACTAACTGCATGCCGGTCCGCGTGAGCGGAGATTCATGTTGTCCGATGTACGCCTGTGATTCGACACCGACCGTCGAATTGGAGTCCGACAGTCATGTGATCGAACCTCTTACTCCTGAGGCGGAAGGAGAGGAAGGTCAAAAGACGACTGTCTCGCCGGCGGAAGTGTCGACGGAGGAAACAGTCGCGGAAGTTACCGAAGCTGTAACGGAAGCTAGTACGGCAGCTGGTGAAATTAGTACGCCGGAATCGCAGCCTGCGGAGGTTACTTTGCCCTCTGCTACCCAAGCGGAAGAGGAGGTAGAGTCGACGGCGACCGAGAGGCAGCCAACGACTCCCAAGTCTATCGAACCAGTTTACGAACAACCGACTACCGTCGGGGAAACTGTTGAAGAACAGCCTGAAGAGCAGACCGTTAGTTCCGTACCCGAGAAACCAGAGGAATCTACTCCTCAGATTACCGAAGAAGAGGAACATACTGAGCCGCAGAGTGTATCAGAGGAAACCACCGAAGGCAAGGTTAGCGAAGAGAAGGAAGAAGTGACTAAACCGGCAATTTCGACTGAACAACCGCAGGAGGAGATCGTCGAAGAGCAGACTCCTGTTAGCGGTGAAGAAGAGCAAGTGATTACTTCTACGCATGCACCTGTCGAGCCTCATGGCACTGAGGAAGAAATGTCGACTTCTTCTCACAAAGAGGAAGAGATTACCGTTCCTACCGTGACAGAAGAGAAAGCAACTTCCGTTCCTGCTGAAGTAGAATCTTCGACATCTGCTGAGAGAGAACAAGAAGTTACGACGGTTACAGCTGGCAAGGAAGAGGAAATTACTACACCGGTGAAGGAAGAGGGAATACCCACTGAAGAAGAGGGTATCGAGGGACAGGTTACGGTCAAACCGGTCGAAGAAGCTGAGAAGGAACAAGCAGAAGTCTCAACCAAAGCTCCTACGATCGAAGAGGAACATATTACCGTACCTACGTCGCCCGTTGAGGCAGAAACGCCTGAACAGGAGCACGAGACATCTACAAAGCCAGAAGAAGCGGTTGCTGTAACGGAAGAACAGCCAACAAAACTCGAAGTTCCTGAGGAAGAAAAGACCGTCGAGCCCACTGAGTATGAGAGTACTTCCATTCCTGAAATTCAGCCTACGACGGAACATAAGCTCGAGGAAAAACCTAAGGACGAAGAAGAAGAGGAGAAAGAAACTATCACGTCAACCGAAGGTGAACAAGTTGCTCAAACTGAGAAACCTGAAAGTCAAACGAAATTGCCTGCTGAGGTAGAAACACAGAAACCGACCGAACCTGCTGTCGAATCAACGACTCTGATACACGATCTTACAATAACTGAAGAGGCACCATCAGAGGAACACGTGACTGTAAAAGTTGTGGAAACTTCTACGGAGGAAAGCGAAGAAGAAAAAGTACCAGAAGTCTCAACCGAAACTCCTGTGGTCGAAGAGGAACACATTACTATTCCTACATCGTCCGTTGAAGCAGAAGAGCCAGAACAGGAGGTAGAGAAGCCTGGTGAAGAAGTCGCCAAACCTACTGAGGAACCTGTTTCCGAAGTTCCCCACGAAGAGACATCACCGGAAGGTCCATCATCGGAAGTTGAACCGACGGAAAGTGCTGTGGGAGTAGAAACTACGGAACATGCTGAAGAACCTACAAAAGTGTCGGTTATAGAACATGAAGGAGAGCCGTCCGTCACGGAATTGCCTGAGGAAAAACCACTGGAACCTGTATCACCGGTAGTCAGTATGGAACAACCAGTGAGAACTACTGAAGTACAAGAAACCACGGAAGCAGAAGGAGAACATGAGAAACTCACTGAGCCTAGCGTCGCTCATGAGCCGGAAGTTACACAAGTTCCGGTCACAGAACTTCCAGAAGTCACGCCTGCAACTGAGGCTCATACGACTGAGGTATCACCCGCTGAGGAGCATACAATAGCCGAGGAGGTGCAAACGATAGCTGTACCTGTACAAGAAGAAGCCGGAGAACAACCCGTTACACCAATTGTAAAGGAAACTTCCGAACCAAGTCAAGAAGTAGACGCAACGGAAACTGAGCAACCCGTCTCTCCTGAAGTACAAACTGAAGCTCCGACTGCAGAGGAGGAACACATCACTGTTTCGATCGAGCAAGAGACTCAGAAACCTGAAGAACACCCAGCCGAAGAACAAACCGTTGCCTCTCCTACTCCTAGCGAGGGTGAAACGTCGGAAGCTGGCATTTTGATGGAAAAAACCACGCCGGAAAGCACGACGATTCGAGAGGAACAAGTGACCGAGAAGACTGCTGAAACTGCTAAACCAGAAACAGAATCACCCGGCTTAGTCGAGGAACAAACGGTGGCTCCTGAGGTTGAGAAAGAAGTCAGTGAAGCAGAGCCTGAAAAGCCTGAAGTTGGAATAACGGAGGAAACGAGTAAAGAAGAAGGGCCGACCACTGAAGAAACGATCAAGGAAGGAACAACGGAAGGAGTTGTTAAGGAGGAAGCTGTAACTCACGCTGCTACGACGGAGCAGCCTTCTGTGGAGCAAGAAATAGTAACACCATCTCAAATACCGGAAGTAAAAGGTCAAACACCAGAAGAATTCGAGGTAACGATTCTTCCGCAGGAACCCGAAGAGGGAGCTGAAGTTACGAGCAAACCGGAACACCCGGTGAGCGAAGAAGCAACAACTGCGACAAGTTTGTTGACACCTGAGGAGCAACCGACCGTACCGGCAGAAACTGAAGAGAAAGAAGGCACTCATGAACCTGAGCACGAGACAACATTATCTACTCTAGAAGAGGAAGTATCGAAACCAGCGACTGAGCCTAGCGAGGTGGAGAAACTTCCATCCGAAGGAGAATCCGTTACACCTGAGAGCGCAACACAGGAACCAGAGGTATCTGTCACGAAAATTTCCGCCGAGGTAAGCTCCACCGAACAGCCCGAAAAGATTTCACCCGAAACGGAAGAGCCAGTCAAACCGGTACAGGAAACAGAAGCGCCCGAGGAGCAACAAGTTGAAAGCACGACGAAAGCAGCTGTCGAAGTCACTGTGACCGAAGAAAAATTACCGGAAGAAGAAGTATCGCACATTCCGGGAGCTGAGGAGAAACCGACGGAAGCTCCTTCCGCAGAGGGTGAGGAAGAACACGAAGAACATTCAACTATGCCTAGCCAACCAATTGAAACAACTTCAGAGCATGAAGAAGAAGAAGAAGAAGAACCGTCGATAACAAAAGTGCAGCTTACCGAAGGTCCTCTTCCTGCCGAAGAAGAAACCCCAGAACCGGAAGAAACTCAGCCTACCTTGCCTGAGGAAGGTGAAGAGGCTCATACTAAACTACCCGAGGAACCTCATTTTGAGGAACAAACGCCGGAAACTCCAGTAGAACCAGAAGGACATCCAGAACCCGAGCAAACCTCGGAAACTATCGTGCCTACGGAAGAATATCCAGTCAAGATTTCTGGCGCGCCAACCGAACTACCTGAAGAAAAAGTCACTACTGGCCCAACAGCCGAAGAACCAGAATCTGAGACTCCGACGAGCCCCGAAGAGGCTCCGCACTCGACGGAAACGCCGATCGAGGAGCATATCACAAAAATACAGCCGATACCCACAGAAATACCATCAGCGGAAGTCACGGAGGAAGTTCCTAAGGAAGGTGAAGAGATCGGTCACCCGCACGTCGATCACTTCCCGGAGACTACTCTGAAGCCGGAGACCGACTATTCAGCGGAGGGTGAACCGTCACTCGAATCCGAAGAAGAGCGACCAGTGAACCACACTGCGGAAGCGACCGAACGTCCGTACCTACCTAGTTTCCACGAACAACCGTCCAGCACCTCGGCTCCTCATCTTCCTGAGTATCCTGACCAATCTGTATCCGGTGAGGAAGACTCCCACTTCCCTATGCAAGGTGGTGGCAGTTACTTGAATCCCGACGAGGACTACGAAGAAAACGATCAGGAGGTCTTTGGACCTGGCACCTGTCGATACGGCGGCAAGGTTTACGTGTCAGCGCAGCAGATACCCAGGGACGACCCGTGCGACTTCTGCTTCTGCTTCAGGAGCGACATCATCTGCCTTCAGCAGAGCTGCCCACCGCCGATCCCGGGCTGCCACGAGGAACCGATCAGTGGTTTCTGTTGCCCGAGATACGAATGTCCCGTGTCGATGGCCACGGCTTTGAACTTGACCACAACTACCACCACGACCACCACTACGTTACCGCCACTTTTCCACCATCACGCTTATAAGGGCGCCGCGAGACGAAGTGGCTGCCAGATTCGGGGCCAAGCTTATCGAGTAGGAGAAGTCATCAAGTCAGCGTCTGGACCTTGCCGCAATTGCACGTAAGTGTCGATCGGTTACGAAATATCTCTCTCTCTCTCTCTCTCTCTCTCTCTCTCTCTCTCTCTCTCTCTCTCTCTCTCTCTCTCTCTCTCTCTCTCTCTCTCTCTCTGCTACGAATATATCGCCATATTGATCTTTATCTCTGATTAACCTTGCATCGAAGTAGAATAATGAGAATTACTTCAAATTTTCAGTTGCGAAGGTGACGGCAATATGAAGTGCGAGCCGATAATGTGCAGTCCGGAACCGACGCTCAGGCAAATAATGGCTACAGTGAAGACGAGCGCGATTACGGCCAAGAGGAGGAGATGAGCCGCCGAGCTGGATCGCGGGATTCGTCTCTACCAAGAAGCAAATACGAGAAGGAAGTCGACAGCGGGATTCAGTGTTGTATAAAAGTGAATTAAAATTATTCTAAACTACCTAGACGTCGCGGAACACAGACAATAGTGTGCTTCGGCGATCACGAACTGAGTGGCCAAAACGTAAACGTTTATATTAATAATATTATATTATGTTATATAAAAAGAGAGAGAGAGAGAGAGAGAGAGAGAGAGGGAGAGAGAGAGAGAGAGAGAGAGGGAGAGAGAGAGAGAGAGCGGCGACGAACGAGATGAAGGAGGTATTACTGATCGGAAAATCATAGGGGATAAAATGCGTATTGAGGCGCGTTATCGGTGCTAATACGCGAATACAAAAGGAGGAAGCGAAGCAGCGCGGACGTAGAAAGTGTAATTTCGTTCGTGATACAATTCCGCGCTCTGTCTCGCGGAGTATCTTATACTCCCCGAAGGAGAAAAGAAACGAAAGAAAAAAAGATAAAAAGAGAAGGAGAGAGAGGGGGAGAGGGAGAGAGAGAGAGAGAGAGAGAGAGAGAGAGAGAGAAAATTACTGAACGTACGAGACTTATGACTGTGCCTTCGTCAGTGTCGAGTATCAGCGGCACTACTTTCGTTTCGGCAACGAGCGCCGTCCGCAGCCACGGTCATCGTCGTCGGTATCAAACTCGAGGAGTCGCAATTGCGATTGATTCGTAGGTGATGGGGGTAATAAAGAATAAAAGGGGAGGAAATGCAAAAGAACGCGTTTCGTATGACGCACGAAAAAAAAAAAACGAAAAAAAGACGAAGAAATAACGAGAGAAGCAATTCAAGGTGCACCGATCGCGCAGTGATACTGTACCAAGCGAGGGGATCGTCACGGGGGGATATCACGAGGGAATCGTTTAGTCAGCGGAATTTTTTAAACGCGAACTACACGTTAACCTACACAGTATCCCTCCTACGACGCAGTGCTGGAGATCGGGAAATTAGGGGCAAAAAAGATGATGCGTTGTGTGCCCCGGACGGCTCTTACGGTATCACTGCGACAATCTTGAGCGACGAAGATATATATATATATACATATATATACATATATATATATATACATATATATACATATATATATATAGTATATATATATATATATGTGTCATTTATTTGCTACGCGATTGAGCGTGTTCTGGATCCGCTTATTCGGCTGCTACGTGTGTCCCGACGATCGGGTCACGTTACTCACGTTTGCTGACGTTCACGCGCACTCGGACACGATCGAGAGATTAAGGATCGGCATCGGGCCGTTCGTGCTTCCGTAATCTTAAGCCGCGAGGATCCGGAGATCCTAGTCGTTTTCCTCTCGGGGAAAAAACTTTCGATCGAGTGTCTTCTCCTTATTCTCCCTTTTCTCTCTTTTTTTTTCTACTTTTTTATCTCTATTTTCTAATCGATCCGCCACTATACGTACACAGTGCCAACGATCGTGTCCCAGTGCGCGCGCGGGTGTGTGTATGTGCGTGTGTGTGCATGGTGCATATATATGTTAAAGATGAGAAGAAGCCAGAGACGAAAGATACACGCATCTCAAAGCTCAAACAGCGGCTCGCGCGGAGGACCGATCGAGAATTTGCTTCTCCGGCGAGCTGGCGCGTCATTATATAAATATAAATATAAATATATATATATATAAATATAAATATATACATTTATATAATTCTTTATATACATTGTACCCTCCTGATGATAATACTTAACGATAACGATATTCTATACAATTTGTACGAAAATATAGTTATCTAAGACGAGATGATCGCCCATCGGTTCTCCAGTCTCAAAGTGTCGCGCTACGAAGCAGAAAGCGAGAGAGCGAGAGCGAGAGAGAGAGAGAGAGAGAGAGAGAGAGAGAGAGAGAGAGAGAGAGAGAGAGAGAGAGAGAGAGAGCAAAAACCGCGAGATCTTTCGGTTCTCTTTCGCCGGGTCAATTATTGAATTATCCCGGTCGATCCCAACGAGATGACACACGCGATCGATCGATCGTCGTTCAAACGCGAGAGAGCTATTGTGCAACGTCACGCTTTGAGACTCCGGAACTTGAGGCGTATCCTTAGTATAATAAAAATAGAACGAATGCTATATCATGTCGCACAAATACTGCGCATACTGTCTGTATTTATAATAATCGGACGAAGACGAGTCGAAGTTCGGTCTTCCTGATATCAGCGGCCCGTTAGTTCTAGTACTCGTTTATCGACTAAGCTCGTATTCTGCCCAGGCGAACAGCTTCTCGCGGAGAAACTATCACGAAACATGCGTTTTCACATTGTTCGTAACGCAAAGGATCTCTCTCGACTTGAAAGACCAACGAATATTAACCGCGGCGTGTATTATTCATAGAGCTTCCACGGCAACTCGATCGTGATATACAAAGTGGCCATATTGTTACTGTCACTATCTTCCGACTTGAACGAAACGAATCTTCCACGTAACATCGATAATAAACGATTGACACACGTATATGGGGCGCTTTTGTTTAATGTCATGACTGATAGAAGGACAAAAGAGACAACGGGAAAAGAAAAGAATGATCGGCGCTTCGACATTCGCGCGTGATTTGAGGTGAAGTCGACTCGAGAAGTACATCGTGAGTGAAAGTAATACCAATAAAGCGAGAGTGGCGGGACACTCTATGTGTGTGTGTGTGTGCTTTCGCAGATCGGGCGACCAACTCGTGCGTTCGATTAGACCGAAAGCTGTTAGCGCATCAGTGTCATAACTCTCAATTAGCTGACAATTACACGAAAAGAATACGCGATCACGAACTTGTCTTCCGTCGCGATTAAGTTCATCCTAACGGCGCGTGTTTTTGGTCTAACCTTCCGACAAGCGACAAGCGACAAGCGACAAGCGACACGCGCACGCGGTTATCTTCGATAATTTGCTCAAGGCTCATTGAAAGTTACGCGACTGATCATTCAAACGACGCGCAAAATCGAGCGTTCATGTGTGCGCGCGCGCCGCGCCGCGCGGTTTCGTCGCCGGCATTTTGAGCGCGAAATGTACGAGCAAATCGGTTATCGCGACTCGTCGCTTGAAACGGAGTCGAGTCAGTTCTTTCCAAGCCAATATAATCTAGCGATTATAGTCCGAACCTAGTATTTATCTTGATATCCAGCCCTTCACTCATAGCGAATAATATTACCGAAGGTAATGAGTGTCGAGTGTTATATCGAATAAGTACGATATTATGGTATGCATATAGCTGTAACGTAAGGTATATGACCATGGTGAATACATAGTATGTGCATGTAATAAACTCGTGTCGTAGTCGGGAGGCGGCGAAGTGTCCGTGAGACACTTCTCCGGACTTGCGCAACTTTATTGTTATATAAACGCATTTACGCATTGTACTTACGCACAGAGAGCGGCCAAATTCTGCCCACCGACGTCGTCGTCCTCCTCCGCACAGCCGTTGCAAACGTATACGCGCGTGATCATGTTCCGACATGTTTGATTTCCCGCAGAAATGTCCGTTTGGAACGCGGAACTGGAGCGGTTTGAAGTTGGCCGCACGAGTGCGTAACTCAATAAGCGTTGCGCGTCGTCAGTACGTAAAGATACTCAATCCCCGTGCGCGCGATGGACATCCCCGACGTTTCTTTTTACACGTGAGTACGTTCGTAACGGCTGCTATCGCGCCCTTATTTCGCATTATACAATTTGATATCGTTCGCCGCGTATTATAATAAATATGTGATAAATGGAAATAAACGAGAGCGAGCCGGGAGTGTCCCGGCGGTGCCGACTGTACGGAAGTAGGCTAGGTTTGACAGTACGTGCTAGTATAAAGTGTCCTTTTATATGAATAAAAGATTTTGTATGTCAATTTATGCATTTCCCTGCGTCTTCATCTTATTCACCAGAAATCTATCGTTCCTTTTGATTTGCTTCTTGTCAGGCGACGAGATCGGCCTGTGATGACGAGATGGATGGAAGTTAGTTCTGATGGAAAGTTTATAACCATACTAATTAATTACGTTATCGTGATGTATAGATCGCGACGTTACTAATCGATGAAACTGGTGAAATTGAGCGAATATTTTGCGTTGCATGAACCAAAGAAAGTCGAGTTACTTTAACTTTCTATAAAGAATGCTGTGTGATTTTAGGACACGTTGAGGACAGAAAGAGATGGAGAAATGTGCAAGACATAGCTTTGGAAAAGCTCGTTTATTAACGGTACGATGCTATATGCTGCGAACATGAAGAAGTTCGCGTTCCGACGTTCCATGTTTAGCGTACCGTAGTCCACATCTAACGACGGTTACGAACAAACATATCGTACACGGAATCGAGGAAATCAAAAGGATCGAAAAGGAAGTATGTTCATGTTTTTTTAAACCACATATAGAAACAAAATTTGTAATTACAAATTTTATATATTGCAAAATGGTTAGGAGATTATGTTCCTAGACGTACAGTATTGGCAACATGTGTTTTGACGCTTGACATGGTGGCGTTATTTTTCAGTGACCGTATCAAGTAGAAGAGTATTCTGTTCCTAAAGTTTTGAATAAAATACGTGAAAGAATTATTGTCAACGAACGATGGAGGCTGGTGCGAGTACAGGTACTCGTACGACGCGATTTATGATGGAAGGTGTCGGTGCCCGAGTGATTCGTGGGCCGGAATGGAAGTGGGGAAAACAGGTTAGGATGAGAGGTTAACTGCATTAAATATAAGTTTTTTGATATAACACCATGTTCCTTTTCCTTTCGATTATTTGCAATAAATATTTTCACCTCTTCTATTTTCTGCACTGACGTTTTTATAATTTTTTGTAAAAGAATTGTGCCTGTAAAGGAATTATTTATCTTGCTATAAGGTTATTCTGTAAACATTGTTTATTGCATTGATATTTTGTATTTATTTGGATTGTAAATTTTTCAAAACAATGACAATTGCATTCAGTTATACCTTTACTTTTAATGACATACAACTAATAAGTATCTAGACATATTGTTAGCAAATTTTATATCAATCACAAAACTATAAAAATACCTTCATTACTATTTCGTAATTGTATGTGTTTAAAAGGATGGTGGAGAAGGTCACGTGGGAACTGTTAGAAATTTTGAATCTCCAGAAGAAGTTGTAGTTGTTTGGGATAATGGTACAGCGGCTAATTATCGTTGCTCTGGAGCATTTGATCTGCGTATACTGGATTCAGCACCAACTGGAGTAAAGCATGATGGAACAATGTGTGACACCTGTCGCCAACAACCTATTTTTGGAATTAGATGGAAATGTGCCGAATGTGGCAATTATGATCTTTGTTCTATCTGTTATCATGGAGACAAGCATCATTTGAGGCATAGATTTTTCCGCATTGCTACGCCAGGAAGTGAGAGAGTTTTGCTGGAGCCTCGAAGAAAAAGCAAAAAAGTATAAATAATAAATGATAG
The DNA here is from genome assembly GCF_003227715.2 of Harpegnathos saltator. NCBI lineage: Eukaryota > Metazoa > Arthropoda > Insecta > Hymenoptera > Formicidae > Harpegnathos > Harpegnathos saltator. The sequence goes on along the minus strand of NW_020230005.1, from coordinate 423,483 downwards.
TTTTGTTATTTGTAACCTATTTGCTACATATCACGACTTCTAAACTTAATATTTTATTTCAGATTGCAATTCGTGGTATATTTCCTGGTGCAAGAGTTGTACGTGGTGTAGATTGGCAATGGGAAGATCAAGATGGTGGAAATGGTCGACGAGGTAAAGTTAATGAAGTGCAAGACTGGTCCGCAGCTAGCCCACGCTCAGCAGCTTATGTTATTTGGGATAATGGTGCCAAGAATTTGTACAGAGTTGGTTTTGAGGGAATGGTTAATATATTATACTTATTATTATTATTACATCAATTATTATATCAATTGCACAAAGGATTTTATATTAACATATGTCTTTTTATATATAGGCGGATTTGAAAGTTGTCAATGATGCAAAAGGACAAACGGTATACAGAGATCACTTACCGTTATTGGGTGAACAAGGTCCAGGTCGAACAGGACCTCATGGCCTTCAAATTGGTGATCAGGTGAATAATTTGTTTGCCCCTTGTTATATTTTTGCTACGTGCATAAAGATTGCAATATAATAAATTTTCCTTCTATATTCTTAGGTCAATGTCGATTTAGAATTGGAAATTGTGCAATCGTTACAACATGGCCATGGAGGTTGGACAGATGGAATGTTTGAATGCCTCGGCACTACAGGAACAGTTGTTGGTATCGACGAAGATCATGATATCGTTGTATCGTATCCAAGCGGCAATCGATGGACTTTTAATCCGGCTGTACTTACTAAAGTTCAGATACCTGTGCCTGTTACCAGCTCGAGTTCTGACAATCAGACATTTGCAGTTGGAGATTTGGTTCAAATATGTAATGATATAGAAAAGATTAAATTACTTCAACGTGGTCACGGCGAATGGGCTGAAGCAATGGCTCCAGTAAGTATTTTGATCTGATAAATCTATAAAACACGCACAATTCTATTTACTCTACTAGCTTATACATTGATCTCTGTACAATTTTTTCAGACTTTGGGGAAAATAGGACGAGTACAACAGATATATCATGATGGAGATTTAAAAGTAGAAGTCTGTAGTACATCATGGACATATAACCCTCAAGCTGTTACAAAAGTTGCTAGTAGCGACGGAAGTGTACAAGGGAATAGTAGTGGTGGTAAGTAATAATAGTAAATTAAATTAATTAATCATCTTGTTAGTCATTTCTAGTTAATTTTACGTTGATAGGTTGACAATATGTGATAATGGTGACTAATATGTGGTGCAATTCATAATATTGCTTTGTTTTTCAGAGCGATTATCGGCACTATTAAAAAAATTATTTGAAACTCACGTTTCGGGCGATGTTAACGAAGAATTAGTAAAAACTGCAGCGAATGGCGACGCTGCTAAATGCGAAGAATGTTTGAAACGACCAGAAGCTGATGTAAACGGAGTATTCGCTGGTCACACTGCTTTACAAGCAGCAAGTCAGAACGGTCATTTAGAAGTTATCAAAATACTCCTTCGGTATAAAGCGGACGTAGAGATAGAAGTAAGTTTTGTTTTTTTTTTGTACACAGTGAGCGAGATGACGCCGGTAATATATCGGAGTGTGTCCGAGACACTTGTTTATGTTGTGTTTTTGCAAAAACAGGATAAGGACGGTGACAGAGCCGTTCACCATGCTGCATTTGGCGACGAACCGGGAGTTATGGCACTTCTCGCTGGTGCCGGCGCCGATCTAAACGCCCGAAATAAAAGACGTCAGACCGCTCTTCATATTGCAGTGAATAAAGGACACGCAGGCGTGGTGCGAACCTTGTTGGAACTAGGATGTCACCCGAGTTTGCAGGTAAGTACATGCAACTTACATCGTATATTCACACTAACATTCTCAGCGTTCGTTTTCAGAATGTTGTACGTTTGTTAAGTGTGTGTATGTGTGTGTGTTTGTTATATATTATCCAAGTTGAAAATACGACTGTATCGGATAATATTAAACACATTTTATATATGCAATAAAAAGTGTTTTAATTATACGACGCTGCGAATAATAGTGTTATTATACTTCCGAGTATATTTTCATTGCGCCACGGTATATCAAAGGTTTATTTTAATACTTATCGGGAAAATCCTATACACAGAGCCATCAGCATTGTTGCGTACAGATTAAACAGCAGTTTCGTTTATATAGTCGCGAAGTAAATCAAAGACTTAGAAAACCGCGGGTTTATTGTAGGAGATTGTACCGGAATGAAATCTCGTGAAATATAACCGTAGGCGGAGGTTTCGGTGGTGGGCCGCAAGGGAGGATAAAGGGAAGGAGGCGGGGAGGGAGAAAACGGGTTGTTTATTTTATTCTTGAACTGTCTGAATGTGATATATTTGTGGTATTCCACCCTCCAATGATTTATGCCGGTCTGCAACTGCGTAAACGAACAGATCCTGCTACTACCACTTTTCCTCTCTCAACGTTTTGCTTCGTTTTCCTTCTTTCGTACCGTTCCCGACACTGCGTGGTTCTTTTCTGAACATATAACCCGATGATACAGCGGCTTATAGCTTATAGCTTATAATCTCTGTATCCTGAATAATGATTCTCTTAAGCCTTCAACTTCTTTAATCCGCGACAAATTGTAGAAGAAGAGCGAAATCGGGAAAGATATTCCTGCAAAGGTGTTCCCAAAAGAGACGTACTACGTTCTACGTTTAAAAGTTCACTTAAACAAAGCTTAAACGATGCTCGGTCGTTCGGGAGAAATATTTCTCGTTCTCTTGCTCGTGCAAGCGCTTTTAGAATAGAAATCGAATATGGAGCGATAAGAAGACGACTTGCTTCGAATAAAGAAAATAAATTTAGATTCGACGCGTAAGAAAGACGTAATAAGGATAAAAGGAAAGCGGAGAAAGAAAGAAAACGGGCGGAAGAAGGGTAGAAGCGAAGGGTGGAGAGAAGAGGAATATGTGGTGTCGGAGAAGGAGGTAGATTCCAATCACACAGGATATATATATATATATATATATCGGCATATATATTACCCTCCTTGCTTCGATATTTGAGAGGAGAGCCTGCAGGGCTGGCGAGTATAACCGCACGCAGCTGTACTTTATTATTGATGGCCCCGGGCGTTAAACGGTCAACCGTGCGGACGTTCACTGATACCGCAGATGCTTAAAGTATCGGCGCGCGATACAATCCCATTTTCACAGGCTCACGCCGCGAACGACTGATACGTGTATTTTTGTTCCTTCTTCCTTCTTCGCTTTTGAGATCGCTTTCAAAATGATTCGCGTAAAGCAGCATGCTCAGCCGTCGTTACTTTAATTCGACCATTTTTCATCGCTTTTTAACACCCGCACAGTATTCGCGCACGTACGCCGGATACGCGAATGTGAATTAGTGTTAATTCACCTTTGTTACACGGGTATCTCCTCATTTGCAGGAGACTTAATTAATTCAGTTATCTGCCTCGAGGAAGCCTCGAATTCCACCTGCGTTACGAGTGTCGCGAGATTGTGTTTGAGAATACGTGTTGCGCATAATCAAGGCGCACTGTGTGTATATTTGGTGCTCCAGCAATGGGGTATAACACTGCGGATCCCTATTCCCCTTCGAAACAATTCGAACCTGAAGACAACTAGAAACGTTTTCTGCGATAAACAACATTTACGTGCTCGGCATACATCGACGACCGCTACTTTCCCGTATTTTCCATTGTTTTCTCTCCTCTCTTCTTTTGTCCCTTTTTTTTTTTACCCAAAATTATTCCACCGGAACAGACGCGGGAATTTTTTGTTTTTTTTTTTGTTTTTTTTTAGTTCCGAGAATTTTCCGCACGTCGGTTTACTCCAGAAATGTATTACGTACTTCCTGAACGAAACGATTACTCTCCGACGTTAGTCGGATAGTTTGATCGAAGACGCGGGGAAATTTGTCGGCCTCTCTAGAGCGTTAGAGCATTAAGAGCATGTAAGTAATTACAGTAAATTATCGCGGAAGTTTTTTCTTCTCATAACGCCCGCCAACGGCTGAGAGAAGTAATTAAGAAAGTTAGGCAATACCCTCCTCATTTTCATAATCACCGCACAAAATGGTATAAATTAACAGTAAACGTAAATCAACGATGTTTTTACGCGGTGCTGGGTGTATCGCGACGCGTTGTGAAATACCGTGCTGTATATTTCATCGAACCCGGGAACCGGGGGCACGGGGTCCGCGAAAATATGCTTGCATTAGCGTTCGCAGAATTACGGTTCCGCGTCTGTTTCTCTTCCCGGCTGCGCTCGCACCGCACTTAAACAACCGGTATTTGCATAATTGTACTTTCTAAGTGGTCGGAGCCTCTTAAATGAGAGATTACCGCGGAAGTACATTGTCGAAGCTAAAAAGCTTTATCGTTCGTATTATCTCTACACACATCGACTTCTCCCGCGTACCGATCGAGAAATCGAGAGACTAATATTCGTACCTCTCCATACCTCTCATCTTTACTCGACGTTGTGCCGTTTTTATTTTACGGTAACCACGAATGTGTCCGCCGCGATTTTACCACTTGTTCCGTCACGAGAGAGAGTTTTCGAAAAGTAACTTTTTTCCCTCGTCGAGTGTACTTTCGCGCGAAGGAATAAAATTTCAACGATCACGTACGTATGTGCCAGGCAAGAAAGGTAGACTCTCGGGCGGCACGTGCGCGAAATTCCGACAAGTCGATTCGACAATACCGACGTCGGCGGCGGAGGGAGCGAAAGGGTGAAGGGAATTTTTGCGATCGCGCTATCATCCTGTCTGCTTCGTTGAAGGATCGGGCTAATCGAAATACCGGACGTCTTTGGGGCTACGTGTGTAAGCGCTCTCGATGTGTGTAGCAACCCTTCGGTGCTCCCGTTAAAATCGAGCTAGTCATCCTTAACGGCTTTCGCTGTTCATTCCGGGATACCCGGGAAGAAATATCGAGAGACGTTCGGCGATAAAGCTTTTACCTCCGATCGATCGTCCGATCGTACTTCTTTTTTCCGTTGTTACGGCTGCGCTATCGAAAAAGTAATAATCGCGAAAATTAGGGCGGAATAATTCGCTGATGAGTTTTACGCGGTTGTCGCGTGATCATAGATTTTCGGAGCAGCGTTTGAATCGCGCGACAAGGAACCGGCTGTGTTCGCTGTAACGCAGTTGTCGGCGACGTGTATCACGTGAATTTCATCCAATGAGGATTAATCGCTTTGGAGAAACTGCATTCTCTCGTGACGCTGTGCAACTCAATCTCCTCGACATGGCGTTTCACCAGCCGAGACCATTCTGTTTTACGGGCACGGTCAGGGCATACACGCCATAATCGAGGTCGATTGTGTTCGTTATACGGCCGATGACAGATAAATTTATGAAATAAATTGTTGACGACCCGCATCGCAAGATCTGATCTATAATTATTTTATATTTTATCAATCACTATTGGAAACAAAAATACTCTCTTTCTGATCGTTTGTGGAAATCAATATTATTTCAATATTTTATTTGCATATAATCTGTATTCTTTATTTCGGTAATCAACAAATGTAGTTTAATTGAAAATAAGGCATATAGGGTAAGTAAATATGAAATAAATAATATGGGTATATAATGAAATTAATTCGGAAATATAAAGCTACAAATTCTTTTATTTCATAATTTCTTTAATATTTTTTTTTTGTATTAGTTTTAAAATTTTAATAAGATTTAAAAATTCAAAAGAATGAGAAGAAAGTAATTGTAAGGATGATAATAATTTTATATGAATCAATATTTAAGTTTAGAATCGATAATTATATAATCGATATTTAAATTTAAAATTGGGATAATGATAAGATAAAACTGAAAAAGATAAAAATGAAAGGAGCTCATTTGCAAATTCAACACGCGATACTGTTATTTTATAAACTTCAAATTTAAATTTTGATACATACACACACACACACACACACACACACATTGCATTATTGAACACACAACTGTTATTTTTGTTTTATCACCTCTTGTCGAAGACTTTAGGTTCTATTGAAATTATTTATTCATATTATTTAATATTTTCTTATTTCGTACGTATACGTAATATTTTCTTATTTTATATGTATGTATAGAATAACAGCTTGTATAATATTATATTTCGAAATTCTTTATTGATTCTTCGAGTTCGACAGAATTTGTAGGGTCAATGTGGAATTGAAATTTCAACCTGGGGTTTTATATGACATTTCTTTCAATAGTCGTGCGCGCTCTCCGTGCATGAGGAAGCTCTTGGGAATTAACGAGGCAAAATACGTGAGCGATACATTCGCAAGTTCTTTACTCCATCGTGCGAATAATGCGTTCTATCGAGCCGGCAGTCTTTACGCCGATACGATCGTCTTTTATAAGAAAAAGTGGTTCGTTTCGAGGCGAGGTAAGGAGCGCACTCGGCAGGTTGAAATCGGAGGATGGAGGAGCACCTATAGCTCCATATGGCCTCTATTACAAATCCAATACCCACCTAGGCTGATAGTACATCGTCTCTCCCTCTCATTCTGTCTTGCTCTTCCTCTTTCCGATCCGCGTTACCGTCGCGTCGCCTGTAGTCGCGTCCTGGCTGCGACTCCGCTATAAAACATATTCGCTGACAGCGACAATATTCCCCTCGGTGCAGACTCGACAGAAGTAACGCTCTCGGGCCGCACGTTCGCGCAGAAAATGCCTACTCTACTACGCGTGGGAGATCGCGTCGCCGTTTGATCGCTTGCGAAAGTAATTCGGTACTCGCATTTGCTCCACGCGTCTCTTTCTCTCTCTCTCTCTCTCTAGTGATTACTATTTAAAGCATTACATTACTCGATCGATCGGCCAACTGGCCAATTCGCTTCCTTTCGCATTCTCCCACATTTGCAATTCGATAGCATTCGCTCGATAATGTTCATTGAATTTATCCTCAATATTCTTAACTTTTTTAACTGCTGATCTTTATTACAACGGAGCGGTGTACAATGCGGGAACGCGGTTGTTCCGCGTTCCCGCATTGTTTCATTCATTGCGCCGTTCATTTCGAGGCGAGCTAATTTCGTTGTTACTTCGCATTCATCGTCATTGATATCGTTGTGTACGCGATTCGCGAAAATTCCCTCCCCGAAAATGACTGCTATCCTAGAGTATAAACATTTCGTCTATAGCTTGTCTGAAGCGAAAAGCCGTAGGGACCGATGCGAACTGTAGAATCCAGGGGCTCCTTTCCTCGAGGATGAGATATACATATATCGGGTACTATGCAGCCACGGTACCGCTATTCCCAGCATGCATCGCCATCCGCCGTCTTCCGGAATAGCAAACTAGCTCGTTGGTAGTCGAAAAATGCCTCGGTTCCGAGCCAATCCCTCAAGAACATGGACAGAGTGTTTTAAATAAATATCTGAATAGATTCTTGCGCGTAAACGGATTTAACACTTCTCGCTTTTGCAGTATAAAGGCTACCGTCTGGGGACGTATCCTTACATTCTGCATGTATCTTCGTGAACGGAATCTCGATTCCGATTGTAGCTCGCTCGTGTTGGACGCTGTAAAAACACGACCGCAACGCAGACCCGTTTTCCATTTTGCACGGCTGTCGGTAGCGTGCGAAAACGATCGCATATTTAAATTGTATTCGCCGCTTGATCATTCACTCGCGTAAGACGTGTCGATGAAATATAATTCGGCGAGCTCGAGTCGCGGACCGTGAAAATGAATGTAATCCCGCGTATCTCATCGACGGTTGGCTCACATTTTTGTCAGTGGTTGCGCGCCTTTATGTGATCGACGTAAAGGACCCATGACGCGAGGTCTTGCACTGTGTATCTATATACGTGTATGTGTGTGCGCCGTGGTCGCGCGATGTCGGGCTGAAAACGTCGGTAAAAGAGGATCGTAAAACGAGAAGCGTATTACGCTGTTAGTAGCGAAGCGGGCGGAGTACACGTTGATTATTTTTACAGTTACGGTCGGTGCTCTGCGATTGTAGACCGCGAGTTAATAAGATAGACGTATCTCGCGCTTCCCTTCTCTTCCCATACACACACATACGTACGCATACATACACACAAAACATTTCGGATACATCGCGAAGTTCAAGTTTATAACTCGACGTTCTGGATGCACACAGTGCGTGCACTTTTCCCTCGGAATTAGATGGACCAAAATTTTTAATTAGCAGATTACTTAATACACATTTATTCAATCTTTCGATCGTGTATTTGTAACAGGCACCTCAGACGATCAATGGGATGCGAAGAATTGAGAACGTGAGAAAAGAATCTGACCGGCGTCGTTTCGATGTAGATGTAGCGGCGTCCATTGCGTCAACGTGTCCGCTTGTGTTTCTCCTCGAGACGAGGCACTATTCGAGGGTTAAATTATAGATGTGAGGTGTTACGGTCGCGGTACGATCGACTGGGTGGTTCGCGTTGTCATTATCATCATCATCATCATCATCATCATCATCCTCTTGCTTGCTTGCGAAAAATGTGTCGGGAAACGTTCGCTGAAGGCCGCAATAACAATGCGACTCGCGTTGTTCAGCGCGACATTAAACTTACCCCGGCGATTAAGGGGGGTAGCTCTCCGACGACGGAGGTAACACGAGAGAACAAGAAACAGCAACAAACTCTTAGCCAACGGTGCCTGCTGTACTCAAGTACTTAGGCGGAGAGTCCCTTCGTGGAATGGCGACCGTGCAAGTGACGGGCTGCTGCACTCAACCCCCAAAACTTAAGCGTGTTTATGCTGGCCCCGGTCTCGCCACTTGCCCGGCCTCTCCGAGGGGTGATTCGGCGGCTGCCTCCCGAGGACGCCGCGCCTGTGAGATTAGCGCAGAGTCCTTCGGGACATCGCTGTGTTAACACGCGAGTGCTTTTTTTCATAAACAGTGCCGCAACTGCCCGTCGCTTTTGTCTCTCGTTCTCTTGCGCCCTCTTTTCCTTCCTCTCTCTCTCTCTCTTTCCCTCTCCCTCCCAACTCTTTCTCCCTCTCTCTCCCTCTCTCTCTCTCTCTCTCTCTCTCTCTCTCTCTCTCTCTCTCTCTCTCTCTCTCTCTCTCTCTCTCTCTCTCTCTCTCTCTCTCTCTCTCTCTCTTCCTCTCTCGTTCACTCATTCTCTCTCTTTTTCTGTCTCCCTCTGTGCGAATTATATTACGCCCCCGGCGGTTTGCTACAAGAGATACGGCTTGTAAGTCTTAATTTTACCGTTGCTTTACGAGTCTCCCAGTTTTTTTAGTATCTTCGTGAGACGAACAGAGAGAGAAGTTCCGCCGCGGACGAGATCGATTCGCGGTTCGTTAGGGGCTCGGGCTTAAATATCCGGCGATTCGTTTACGGGCAAGCGGGCAACGCCGGGTCGATTTCGAGTCGTTGAATAATCCTCGAGTCTCTCTGGCTATATGGGCCGCGACAGTAGTCGAAGTTTAGGATGAAACTTCTGATACAATGACAGTTGGTATTAACATTCGATATTCCGGAGTCGTAAACCTACGGAGGTCTGCGGCGAAGCCGCAGCCACCCCAGCTGCTTCTCTTTCTCTCACCCTCCACCTTTGTTCCCTCCACCTCATCGGTTTGCTTAGGTATTCGTAAGCGGCGCGTCTGTGTCGAGGGAGGGGTGCGCGCCCTTGTACAGCGCTCGCGCTATTGCGTATTAACGCGGCTTGACGTGAACTCAACGAAGTCTAGAAAGTTAGCTCGTAAATTCCGCTTGATATTCGTACGGGACGCGCGCCATAGTCCGCGTTATCGATGATACTAAATGAAGGCTTGTAACTTTGATAATAAAATTTCGCCCCATAGTCGTCTAACTCGCGCGCGAGCTAACGCTCGATTCAGAATCGTGCGTTTACACGCCGGGGACGAGCACGCGCGCAATATATCCTCCGTGCGTACGCGCGCTGCAACATAGATCGCCGTATCGCGCAACGAAATATACGACGTGCGCGAAATATATGACGGCGAATTTGCATCGCACGTTTATGCGTCTTCTGAAAAAAAAAAAAAAAAAAGAGGAGAAAAAGGAGAAGTGAAGCACGGGACACACGACGACGTATCGCATCAGTTGGCAAAAGCGAGCTCGACGTACGTTCTGTGCAAACTTGATATTTGTAGAAGCTCCTGACTTGCGTTGCGTAAGAACCTTCGCGTGTTGCTCCAAAATGGATCGAGGCAGATTGCCTGAAATAACAACGGTATCAGGAGATAAAGTATTACTGCCCTGGCCTGTTTTACCTTTCTCCCTTTTCCGTCTCTCTTTTCGCAAGCCTTTCGTACCATCGTTTAGGAATCACTTTGAGTCTCTTCAAATCTCGCGTTTATATATATGCTGCAAAAAACAAAGAAGAAAAAAAACAATATCCTTTTGCCGAGAGAATCCGTCTGTTTCGCGATCTCGTCGGAATTAATTTTAATTCCACTGACATTCTCGTCGGATCGGCTGTTTGCGCTGTTACTCGCAAAAAGGGTAGAAGGTCAGTTGCAATATCATTCTCAGGTATTCTACATGTCGGAATTCATCGTATTTTTATCGCGAAACGCTACTCGCTATTATATGCGGATGTGTTTGGCCAGGGTAATCAAATGTTTCCGAGGGTTGCGGTCGTTTCGCACAGTACTTTCATTTCTACCCAATTCGTCTTCACTTGATTCCCCGGCACGAGACGTAACGTCGCTACGTGACAGGATTTATTCGCGTGTCGGACGTTAAATGTTTCATTGCGCGTATCTTTAACGAGGTTGGGGCAATTTGAACGTTTTACTGGGGCCTTACATTCGCCTTTCGAATTTCTTGGCAGAACTCGTGCAAGTAATCAAGTTTTATAGACACGAACATGGGTCTCGCTCCACCGTTTTAGGATGGGGTGATTTTGCGAGGGTAACGAATGCATCGGTATTTTCATGTTAAGCTCAAATCGAATTTCAGCTGAGCCGTCGTTATCGCACACTGCGATAAGCTGCTCACTCTGGGTCGATCGGCGCAAATTATTTCATATCGCGAGATCGCGAGATCATTTCTGTTTGAGTTTGTTTGAGCGGCTGGCTTAAGAGCTCCCTCGCCCAGCATCTTTGTTCAAGAGTTGTTTGAGTGTTTTGATTTACGTATATATGCGCACCCCCATATGACGCGTAAAGTGTAAAAGTATGGGGGAAGTTTTTAAAGACTCTCTCGTTCAACATCGGGGTAGTTTATTCCCTTTTTATGCGCCTTCGGAGTCTCGTTGCTCCGGGCACTTGCGTTACACGGTCAAGAGTAACAAATGCCCCGGGTGTAAGTATACATCTTTATGTATGCTGGAAAAACGGGTAATGGAGCGATACGTAAGATTGATAGTTATTGTGCTTTATCCAGCCGGTCCGATCTTGCGCCCTCGTGACCAATTCCGCGAATGTGCAATTTTGATACTTTATTCGCGCACGAGATTGTACTGCGTTTGATTCGATTCCGATACCGCTGATTCGTATCTCTCTCGAAAAGTTGTCTTATTATGCGCGCCCCGTTTTTGCGAACTTTCGAAAGGAACGATAACACGCTCGCTCGACGAACATCGGAAATGAAACGCATATAATACGAGATCGCGAAAAACCTCGAGACCATAATTTTGTCCTGCTCTTTATACGATCCCCTGTCCTCCTTCTGTCCCCTCTTCCCCCGGCTCCTTCGCGATTTTTATTACTCTCATGAAAATATTTCGCGTACTAAATTCTCGAGATGATAATGTGCTCGTTCTCGAAGTATTCTTACAGTCTTCTTCTTTTTTATTGCGAAGTAAAAATTTACGCTCGACTGGGCAGCTGAACTAACTTGCAACTTCTGAATATCAGGACATCGAAAAACCAGAAAGAGATGTTGTATCACCTCAGGCGGGATTTCGCATAAAATTGTCATGTACATTGTCGAGACATTACTTCGCGATCGTTTCATCACTTCGTAGTCTGCTGCAACTACTAAACACTTGGGAAGTTTATGTAGACTGCTAACATTCGAAATAGCTCCTGCTCAAATTTGCAACACGTGCCTCGTGTAGTACGTGCTACTGTAATTTAATGTCTCTCTCTCTCTCTCTCTATATATATATATATGTGTGTGTGTTGTGTGTATTGTGTGTGTGTGTATAATGCCATTGCCTTAATCATATCTTGCAGCGTAGTCACTTGACGGATATACGTGGCTGCATTTCGACGATGTAACCGTTCTCAAATGCGAAAGTCTTTTTCACGGTCTTACGTGCTCTGGCGATCAATATCAGTGGCTGAAGCGTTTTTGTTTTTCAATCCGTTTTCGTAATACACGATGCGTCACTTTCTACGAACCGCGAAAACGCGCGGTTATTTTTCTTTCCTTATTTTCCTGTGTGTACTTTGTATACTCCGTATATCCGTGCCAACTGACTCCTTTCTCTCTCTTCCTCTTTCTCTCTCTCTCCCCCCCCCTCTCTCTCTCTCTCTCTCTCTCTGTGTGTGTGTGTGGCAATGTAAGCAGACAGCATAGAAAATTCGACGGAATGCACCAGAGCGAAATTCCAGCGCGGTTTTACGCGGGGGAACGAACATTCCGAAATATGCGTTAGATTATGGCAATGGCGGTAGTCATCGGGGTAAAAGCGAAATTTATATCTCTATTTCTCTTGTTTGCCGCGGCGAGACTCAGGGATTAAACTAACCCTGGCTCTGGCTTTTTCCTACATCGAGTTCGCGCCATTCGCTCCCATCTCCGATCCGGCGTCGTCTATCCTTAATAGGCTATATTATGTCCCAGCCGGAAGCTTGGGTAATTTTAAAAGTTCCCTCGTATCGGCCCCATGGTGACGCCCTTGGCGCTTTCCCGGATAACGATGGATAAAAGCGTGATGAGGGTGGACGAGAGAGAGAGAGACAGAGAGAAAGAGAGAGAGAGAGAGAGAGAGAGAGAGAATGCCGGTGCTTTTGCCGTTTCAAAAGAAATATTCGTATAAATTTCTTATATATGAAAAAATAAAAGAAAAACCTGCCCTCTCTGTGAACTTTTATCACGATGGTAGCAGGAATCCGTTGCATACGAAACATAGGTCAACGACGACAGCGAGATTCGAATCTATCGAACGATTACGCAAAAATTGCCGGTAAAGCGCGTACGCCAGAAATTTCGCAGCGCCCATACTTGTTGAATTCTCCGGGTGGGGGGGGGGGGTTGCGCGAGAAGATGTAGCTTAAGGTAAAACTCCCGTCGAAATTCCCTTTGTCGAGTAATTACGTCTGCTCTGAAATGCTAGGCGCGTTTAAAGCGCCCCGTGATACGCTAATGTTGCCTGGCCGGCAAGAAAGATTACCGTCCCATTTGTCTACATGATGTATCCTCTGCTGGCGATAGTCCTTCCTCGGGGTACCGGGGGTTACTTTGCAAAAAGCGATGCCAGGGATTCGTAGACGGCGGGCAAAGAGAGAAATAGCGTGTACGCTGGCGGTAGGTCTCGCGCGAGGTCGGAAGGTGCTGAGAAAGAAGAGGAATAGAAGAGGAAGAAGAAGAAGTAGCGAACGACGTGGAAGAAGAGGATCCTAGGTAGCTACTAGGCAGCACTTCCGCTGACGTTCGTACCGAGCTACATGCGCAAATCTACAAACGAATAGACGCATACAATACAAAGCATACGCTCACGCACGGGGCTGCTATTCCGCCGGCAATGCTTCTGCATTATAATGTTTGCACCCTTGTTTATTTTACCTTGTTTATGCCGCTGTGTAGTCCGCGAGCGGAGCAGCGGCTGTTGTTTTGCGCGAGGCAACTAGTATCATTTGGTTCTCTACCTTTCCTTCCTCCTCTCTCTCTCTCTCTCTCTCTCTCTCTCTCTTCCTCTCTCTCTCTCTCTCTCTCTCTTCCTCTCTCTCTCTCTCTCTCTCTCTCTCTCTCTCTCTCTCTCTCTCTCTCTCTCTCTCTCTCTCTCTCTCTCTCTCTCTCTCTCTCTCTCTCTTCCTCTCTCTTCCCCGACATCAATTTTCTTGATACTCTTTCTCGCGTTATTTTCCCGCTCTTATCCAGTTCTACGTTATTCTCGCTTTCTGACTATTATCCCTTTTCGCAAATATGAGCTCTCTACTTTTTTCTTATTATATTAGATTATTTTCTTTAATATTACAAACATGTTCGTGCGGTGTCACGGAAAATTTCGATTCTTAGGATTGTTGCGGTATGCAATAGATAATCATTTTAGAGAAGCCGCACCGAAATGCCACTTTCCTTCCTAAGTTTGTAAGACAACGTTCTTTTTGGTGAAAATTTAAAATTCCCGGTGATCCGCCGGGAAATCCTTCGCCTTCCCGTGAGATGCATTGCTACCTTCGTCGCGTCCATCGTGTCAGCGAAATGAGAAAAGGGAAACATTTTGAAATGCATTGAACGTCACGTACGGGGACAAATGTTACGTTGTTAAGTCCGTCCCGAGTCAACGTCCAGGGACATCGGTAACGTCGGCGAATCAACAGTTTCCCGCGTCATATTTTATCGTGATAAGATTTCGATTCATAAATTTTCCGCATGACGTGATACACACGCCAGACGAGTCGCATTAAAAATATACAAATCTGGAAATACGCTTCGCGTCGATACGCGGATGACACGCGCGCGCCCCCGACTCGTGATTTACAAATGATACGCCGTGTATGCATTTACATTTACGAGCGATGTGATATCGCGGTAGCACGATGATTTTTGCTCCACTACCCGAATGCAGCGTCGCCATAGTTCAACAACCAGGCGAGGTACGATCGTATATCTAGCGCGCCATTAGTTCCCGGGTGTCTAAACACTTTGGGACACAGTGGCAGATGGCAGACGCTATAGCACAATAGACCGTTTAACTAGGGTTTATCGGGAAGTAGGCAAGACCCATTAATATTTCATTCGCTAATGCGCGACGCTGGTCGAGTTCTCCGTGTTACCTCGTATCCTAGCAGCAGTCGTGATCCAAGTTGCCGAATATACGACAATGTCGTCACTTTGCGAGGCGATCGGAGCAGTTCGGGGGATCTTCCTTCAGCTAGAGAATTCAGAACTAATAGAACGTACACATTTTGCGTATGATTTTGTGTGTTTTGTCAGGATTAAATTTTACATTCACGACTTCTCCTAAAAGTGACACGAAAGTTAGAACTCCGACTTCGAATTGGCTCTCGCAAATTTAACACGTTGAAAAATGCGATATTCTTCTTCTCACTTTCTTTCCTCCGAATACGTATAATATATCGGTCCTAGGATAGCTCGCTAGATTGTAACCGTGATCGCATAATGGCAAATTCGCAGAATCCAGCACCAGTTCCGTCTCTCGTCTCGCCCTTTTTCTCGTATTAACGTCGTAACGTTGGCTCCAATCTTACTTATCCGTTCGACGGAGCCGCCGGCTTTTTCAGCCGGGCGGCACTTATTTAGCCGAGACTTAACGTGGATTAATGCGTCCCTTACGGGAACAAAGCTGTAGCCGTGGAGTCCCGCGTGGCCTTTTAGGCGACTTCTGTGGACGGCCGTGCACGCGACGACGTAAATTTTCGGAAGTTTCTCTCAGTTAAGATTTACCGGACCCATCGGGTCTCTCTCTTTCTTTCTTTCCTCCCGTCTCGTCTTTCTAGATGCTACATTGCGCTCGGACTTCTCCTGTATCATTCACAGAAGTACTGTTCAAATAGCGATTCAAGTGTCGTCGCGTTCTGACATGCATCACACACCGGCCGTTGCACGCGGACATATCGGCGAACTTTCCGTGACCCCCCGTTAGAATTCCTTATACGTGACTGCACGTGGAGTGACATAAATTTTCGCGAGTTTCAGCGCGTACATCTAGCGCCGGTGTTTTCGCGGAAACTTTCTTCTGGATTTTCTCGGCGCTCCGTCCGGGCGAAACTGATGCGAGTTTCATTCGCAGGCCCGCCGACTGTTGTTCGAGACTCTCCAGGCACTCTTCCCTCGAATATCTTCTTTCGGGGTACGTTTCAGACTGAAACGTTGAGTGGAAGGCGAGAAAAGTAGGGGAGAAGTGGTCGTTGCTCGCCGGAAAATAGAACGTTTCGCGCCGAGTGAGCTACGTAATAGTGTCTAGTGTCTACAACTTCGTCCGCGCGCGCTATCTTGGTTTCTGTCCTGACGTTTTACGGATTCTTTTTTTTTCCCCCAAGCTTAAACGTCGCGCAAGCTTCGCGCGTATCGTGTACATATCGTTTTCCATGGCTTACGTTTAACCGATCGATCGCCACGTTATCCGATCTTCGTCCTGCGAATACCACGAGAGTTGAAAAGTGGAGACCGGATATCGCTATCGAAATAGTCCCGTCGTAAATAACGTTACTGAATAGCTCTCCGAATCCCTTCCCGAATTGTTCCTCGACTTTAGATTTAATTGGTGTTAGATTAGCGCAATTTCGCTAGCAATCTTAACTCGTTAGGAACGATATCGCTTAACGTCCTTACACATACACGCACATACATACACACACACACACACACACACACGTGTACACATGTGTGTGTATGTACACATATACATATATATGTACAGAGGTAGGACGTGCTCTTGCATCTGTACATTGTCGTACATTATCGCGGACCAATCTCCATTCTCTCCGTTCTCTCTGAACCGCCTGCGGAACTTTAACGTAATCTACGATACGATTAGAATTTAGGTTACTGCCAACGGAGAAGTTCGTCGCGCGTGAGATCGACGAAAGGGATCGACTCCGTGCATTACTCCATCCGTTGCTTCTTCCGCTGCTGTTTCGTCTTCATGTCCGCTTGTTGTTGGGACGTTTCGAGCACGGTACCGTCGAATAAGCGGCGTCGCTCGGATCGCGAACGAAATGAATAGGAAAATTAAGTGATTCCGTGAATTCTCCTCTCGTTCAGTCACTCGTGCTGTCTCAGCCGAGCGATCGCTGCCACAAAACGGGCGATGCTTCCTCGTGGATCGTTAACGAAAATTGAAATTTGGAGGATGCGTCGGGAACGAATTGACGTTGCCGCGCGAATGCATTCGCGCAACACAGAAACATAAGAAGTTAAATCGTCGCGAATTTATCGGTAACTCTTTCTTTTTTGATATGAAAAACTCTTTCTTTTTTTCAATTTTGAGAAAAACGGCGGTAATAAAATAATTATTTATAGCAAGATGGGAAAATGACGTTTACATTGTTATATTGACGGATTCTTTTCTTTATTTCCTATACTTTAAGTTTGACAGAATTTACGTGGTTAACGTAGAACCAAAATCTCAATTCGGGGGATGGATTTATCTTTCGAAAGTTTATTTACATTTATCGGAACGATATATCTGAGGGAAGGAAATTCTCAAGACGTCGCTGACAGCTTCTCCGTTGAAGTTGCGATATTGGACGCGATTATTAGTCGCCAAAGTTTTCGTAATAGGTCAGCGAAAGATCAAGAGATGCAGTAGCGTTGGCGCCAAATATATCGTACGGACGGTACCCCGTGTATCTTCGCGCCGAGAACGATCGAGCAATCGCGCGTATCCTAGAAAACTGACTTGTGAAATATTAGATTGCTCACAGGAACTAGCGTTGTACTCGTCACGCCTGTATATCTTCGTCGTTTCGAAGTATATTTTCGTTAAATGAAAGTTTAATTCAGTTGACAGAGACACTGAAAAAATCTTGGTAATTCTACGTTTTAACGACGAGAAAGTTTCTCGTTTTTCTCTTTCCTGAGCATATCGAAATTAAACAGCAATTTTTTTTCATTTTTTCTTTCTTGATATTTTTTATTTCTTGATCTTTCTTATACGGGTACAAATCGCGCGCGCGCGCGTGATTGCCACAGACGGCCGTTTGTACGCTCATTATTTCTCGTGCGTACCGTCTCGCCGATGTGGCGTGAGTCGCGGAGATTTAAGGATTCCTCGTCGTCGCGCGCCTCATCCCCCAGCTTTCGAAACAAGATAGTCTTCTCGGATTCTCTAGGAATCCGGCCATGTTCGCCCTTTTTTTCGGATCTCCGGATATAACTTTCTCGTCGTTGTGGGTGGACGACGACGAGAAGACCGTTTCCTCCTTCCTTATGTTCGTCTTTCTCGTTTTTTCCCCGCGACTCGGCTTCCTCGCCATCTTCCTTTCCACTCCGGCGAGGAAACAGAGGGATGCGTTTATCTCTGATGAATTTATGCCCCTTTTTATAAGGACACGCCGCGTTCCCGTTCGCCGAAACCCCACTACACTCGCTCCTCCCCCCGCCCCCACGCTATCCTCCCAAGTAGTTGAAGTATCCGGGCTTCATTTCTTTATGCCAGACTATCCTTGTTTATTCGTGTTCCGTGAGGCGGATCGCGATTTCGAGATAAAGGCTCGGAAGCCGGATAAAGCTGGTCCACGGGATACCCTTGTTTTTCTCTCTCTGCGGATTCTTAAAGGGGTGAATTTATTATGGATGCTACTCTCTCTCTCTCTCTCTCTCTCTCTCTCTCGGCTCACAGCTTGGCCGTTTTGGATAGGCGGTGCACGGAATTGCTTCGGTGAAAATTGATGCATGCATACCGCGACACGCCACAAGTTTCCGTGGCCAAAAGTGACGAACTCCGCATAGCGTTGGTGGTCCGACGAGCTGACGATAAGCGATCGATATCTCGAACGGTGATGACGCCCGCTAACGATTCGAAAGTTAGTTCGCAATTCGCCGTGAGTTCGTCCTCGCATTAGCATACGCGGTGATGATCGTTACCGCGTCTAGGATTCTGCGAATGAATTACCGCGAGCGCGCGTTATCGTTTTATCATTTTCTCAATTAGAACTCCGCGGCGCGATATTTCCGCGGAAGAGAGGGCTTTTATCGGGTCAGCCCCGTCGAATGGCCGCATAATATCGCGAAATTTACATAATGCCGATAGCGGCTGCGAGAGCGAGTCTCTCCTTCTTTTTATACATTTCGCGATGCTCTTCTTCCACAGCAAACTGCCGTAAATGGAGCCCAAGTTTCGCGTGTCACCAATTTAGGACTTCTGCTACGTCCCATTATCGATAGTTCGCAGTCTCTAATTAGCGGAGGCATCGTTACCTTCGGTCCCTGTCTAGCCGGGCCAGATACGCCCCTCTCAAAGACGGGCTCGGCACAGTGACTAACAAGAATCTCAGATTAAAGATGTCGCGTATTCGAACTAATTAATAAAAAGATTAATGCGCGCGCGCGCGCGTAGTCCGGGAGCAAACTCTCCGGGGTTTGCGTTAACTTCGCCGGGGAGAAATCAATTTCTTCTTCCACCTTAAATATTTTCTTTTCGATCCTGGTATCTTCGTTAATTACTTGAGGGAGGGAATTGTTCGAGAGTAAATTTCTCTCTCTCTCTCTCTCTCTCTCTCTCGCTCGCTCGCTCATGAGTTTTAAAACTTATTCATTCGCCGCGAGTACGTATTTAAACGTTATTATCGGAAGAGGTAAACATTAAAATCTCGCGGACGTTTCCGTCGGCGATATTACATCTTCTTCGCGAGGAATTCTTCAGCGAGGGTTAGGCCGCACTGGCTCCTGATGACTATCCGTCACACGAGATTCCGCCGCGCGAGAACATTGCGGCGGAACTTTGTCTCCCGCTCTTCGTCGCGCATCGCGGAAGTTATCTCTTGCTGAGGATACGTCAGAAGAAAATAACATTTCCGTGTGCGCTCGTTCGGAAGTGCCGTCCAATCTGCTCCCGGTTATCGACTTTCTTTCGATTGCGACGCGAAAAAAGAGTGTGTACCCGCGTCAGTGTTTCGCGTTTTAAGGAAACGCACATTCGCGACGGATACAATTTCTATGAGGACGGTTAGCCTCCTCGAATACGATCCCGAATCGGAGTACGCTGCGTTGTCAGCATTGCTCCGTTGTTCAGTCGGATAGGATCACGGGCGACGGCGACGACGAGGCCAAGAGCGACCAAAAAGTGGCCGGTATTCCACTCGGACAGTCACGTACCACGTCCCCAGTACGAGGCATTCTCGTTGATTCGAGATCGTGGCGAGAGTCCGATTGGCGCTTAAGCGCAACCGTTACCCGCTGTCGGAATTACGGTCTGAAAATCGTTCCGGTCTACTGCCGCGTTCGTAACAATAATGGTAATGATATTAACCATATGCCGCGGATGGCAGTCGGTCACAGGTCGTGCCGTATGGCGAATATCTTTCGGATTAGGAGGATTGGATAATGTCGGGCGGTCCGGTATAAACGACCCCGGGAGCTGTATCCAATTTAGAGTCGGCCCGGAGTCTAGAGCATCTACTCGTCTCTTCCTCCAAGGATGAAACCTTGCCGCCGCGGAAAAGATTCGACTCTGTACCCACCCGCACAGGCGGTCACGATTTATTAGACGTCGATATTGTGTTTCGCGAGAGAAATTTGATCGTCGACGCTGATATTAATTTATCGGCTGTTGTATCGGCTTGCGGCCGCTACAGTTGGGTGATCAGCTCACCTGTTTAATATGAAAAATTATATCTCGTAATTAGTACTGACCCAGCTTTCGTCGTCCTCGTCCTCGTCGTCATTGGCGCTATGCAATTGTCGAGTATCGATCGAGCCTCGCTTTCGCCGCCAGCTTTCGCGGTTAATCCGCGCGTTTCCGCTCGGCGCACACGTACGCTCGTTCTACTTTTTCTCCCGACCTCTCGACCGATGTCGCGGTGTTATGCATGCGCGTTTCGCTCCGGCGAATGAGATTCGCATCTTCGGCTCGCTTTTGCTGCGCGAGCTCACTGTCCGTATTCGAGAATACATTCCTGACGAGTTTGCGCTTGTCCGGCGCTGGAGGAGTGATGCGCAACGCACCGGCGTCACCGGAGTTTCTCACTAATTACGCCGAGTGTGTTAGCGTAGTCCGTTACGCGAGCTCGGAATAACCCAACAACTTTGCCGTTGCATTGCGCCTCGCATTGCGGCTAGCGTCGTTGCTTTCCGCCGTGGAAGACCGCGGATCGGCGGCACGAACGCCGAAGCGAAGCCGTACGCGCCTCTAATTTGCAGTTACCGAGATTTAGGGTCCCGCGAGAGCGAGAGCGAGAGCGAGAGCGAGAGCGAGAGCGAGAGCGAGAGCGAGAGCGAGAGCGAGAGAGAGAGAGAGAACGAGAGAGCGATGGTAACAACGCGACGCGACGCGACACGACGCTCGGTGTTGGCGCGTGCGAGGGTCGGCAAACTGATTCTGCGCTAATTGAATCGTCGAATTTGACAAGGGCGCGTGGAGCGCGGGGTTAATCTCGCGGAAACCGCGAGATACAGCGCGGAAGGAAACGACCGTTGAAGCACCGCGGTCGCGAAACTTCGACGTTTATCGCACGGTTACGCGCGACGTATACGACGCGCGGGGACGGGTGACGTACATCACCGGGAAATAGTTAACGTAACGTATCACAAAATAATTGCCCCGTGTGTAGACGAGCGAGCGAGTGCCCTCGCCCTCCCCTCGGCTTTAAGCGACTGAGGATTTCGCATTTCTATCGCGTCGATCAATATTCGCGATTTAATGAATCCAGCGTGAAAGTCGCAATGTACGAGAGCGCGTCGTGTGCGTTTTGCCGGTGTTTTGCCGGCGCGAATATTATTCGGCGAATTGTTATAATTCTATTTACCCGTCATTATCCGAGCGGCGCTAATGAGACGGGCGAATCAAAATATGTTTCGGTAACAAATTGCACGCCGTGTAACCGAGTTACGGAATTATCGCGCCGCGCGAATCAGCACCGTCGTCCTATCGGATGCCGTGGCCGCGTGCGCATCCGGATGGTCGTTTCTATTTTACTCGCGAACGGCTGACACTGATTTAGAGCGGCGCGCGTCGTACCGTTGCGAGGTCCGCGAAGTACTTCTCTTTATCTTAATACCGGGCGTAACCCCCCCCCCCCTCCCCGTCGGCATTGCGCGCCGGTCTTCGTCGGGCTCGTCCATTGTTGCGATCGAACAAATAGCTTCCTGATGCCACGCGATCCATTCAGCTTAGCCCAGTTCGCCTGAATGGGCCCCGGGGTTCCTCTCGGCGGTGCGATACGAATGGGAATTGCTTACCGCATTCGCAGAAACGGCGGCGACGGCGGCGGCGACGGCAACGGCAACGGCAACGGCGGTCGCACATACAGGAACGTTAAAATCGGAGGGCTGTGTAATTGCCGTCGAATTCACCACGTACAATTGCACCGCCATTCGTTCGTTCGTTAGGGGCCTTCGGTCTCCCTGATGTCGCGCGCGCGCGCGCGCGCAATTTTCCCGTCTCCGACGTCGCCGTCGTCGGATCTACCGCACTGCCAACCCTTTCTCCGTTGTAGCGGAATCATCGGACAAGCTCTGAATTCTCGCCTTTGAATCGAATCGGACGCGTCCGATGATCCAGGAAATTAGAGGCGAATTACGATTCTCTGACGCGTGGTATGCTGTCGGCCGTAAGTAGCAGCCTTTGACCGTGCCGATCGACCGATTTTATTTCCACATCGTGTGACGCGAGCAATATGTCGCGCACATTTTACGATAACGTAAATGTAACCGATTTCTCGGTTACTTGATGCTACATTTTGCTTAGAGGCCTCGGCCTCGAGGCCACGGGGAACGTGAACGCGCCGCGCCGGTCAGCCGCAAATTTGTATCTTTTCCCGCGTGGATTGTAAAATCCTGGAGCGTGTAAAACACGAGATTCATGTGCACAATAATTTGGAAATCGAATTTAGGATCGAGAAGTTCGTTCGCCGGCCGGTGGGAAGTTTGCAATAGAGTAAAAGGTACGCGTGGTAAAATGGAGAGAAGATTTCCCCGCGAAATGTAAGACGGAAAAGATCGAGAGAGAGAGAGAGAGAGAGAGAGAGGGGGGGGAAGAAGAGAGAGACTGGTCTCGGAGGCCCCAGTCACGTGGAGGTTTAATCCTGTGCAATAAACTGGCCCGTCGCCCCCAAGACTGCCGGTATACCCGCGTCACTATCCGTTACGTCCGTCGTTCCATCAAGCAGAGCCGCCGTTATCTTTTTCTACTTACCCACGCCCGTTGCTATGTCTCTCTCCGTACTTTGCACCCTGTTGCGACGAATCAGTAGGTCCGCCGGTAGCGCACGTACATCCTTCAGGTTCCTCGGGTTACCCTCGCGTCGTTCTTCACCGAAAGATTTCACCGAGGTTTCGCATTTCATCGCTGTTTGACGCTGTTTGCTTAAAGACCTGTTTCTTGCGGGAGTTGGTTCGATTCGCGCGCGCATATAGTTTCGCAGAACAGTCTGCGATTCTGGAAAAAGCGGCGTGAAAATTTTAGACACGACCGTCGTACTCTTGACGTAAGAATTTTTCGTGTCTTTGAATAAAGAATTCACCATCTGCGACGCATCGGGGACCGAATGAAACGTTTACATCGATATCTCACTTCCAGAGTCTCGTGACCCAAAAGTCGTCCCGACGCCTTCGCCGATATGACTTAGCTTTCCCGTATCTAAAATTGCATTTTTTGCCCGTTCTTAAAAATTAATGCAAGAGACTCTCGAAAGCGGATCAACGTTATATAGCCTTGATAATCGATGACTGGCTCATGTGCGGACGCAGACAGTCCTAATACGAATAGGGCCGGCGTTGCGGCACCGGCAAAATATAATTTCGCTAATTGCACGCTGAAAGCACCTGTCATGGCAGTGTGATATTACGGATCGCTAGAATTTGGCGCTGTAATCCTATATCTTCGACCTTATGTAATATCATAACCCGTTCTCTCCCTCCCTCCCCCCCTCTCTCTCTCTCTCTCTCTCCGGATAGTAGAAACGAGACATGGCTTATCATTGCTTTGCTCCATACAGGATTATCGGGTTATACCAATATGTCGTAGCGGCGGTATCCGAACGGTTATCTCGAATTAATATGGATGCTCTACTTACCTCCTAATTCTCGTTAACATTAACAATATTACATGTCTTGTTCTGTCTTCTACGCGCGCGCGCGCTAGATAGTCTATCCCCCTCGTGTAATAGCGCGAAAGTAGACTCTCATGAATTCCTAATGCCGTGGCGCTCGGTAACAAAGGGATTAAATTGGATTTTGTTCTATTTGAGATCGTTTAATAACACTTAGACAATTATCTTCTCTTTCGAATGGTATTAAAGGCTTTAACGCGGTATTAACGCTTCGACTGTAAGTGCGACTCAAGTTCTCGTTAGTATTTAATAATAATAGCGGAGCACTAGGACTGCCCCCCTCTCTCTTTCTCTCTCTCTTTCCCTCTCTGAGTTGCCGCTTGTACGTTATTGTATCGCGAGTCACTGCGTGAGCGGGACTAATAAAATTGCAGAAAATCGCGAGCGTTACAGGACGTAATTTAATCGACACCCGCGACAAGCGATACACGAGCGTCGGCGAGTCGGTAATTTTTCGCGCCTATGAGGTAACTCGGTCTCGTTACAACGGCGTGTTGCAATATCGCCGTTGCAATATTCTGGATGATTGTACCTTAATAAACCGCCGACGCGTCTGAGAGGGAGAATCTCTTCCTTTTTTCGCTCTTCTTCTATTCGCTTAGTCGTTGTTGCGCCAGCTAGACCCGCCGGCGGTCGGCGAGTGAGAGAGCGGGGCGTATTTAATTTCCAAGAAATGGTCCGGTCGTTTGTCACGTCACCTGACATTTCCTAAGTCGCTAGAAATGTATCCGGCGAAAATAATGAAAGCTCTATTTCATCTCTTTTCATTTCATTTCATCTCGCCACTTTCTCCTCCTCCTCCTCCGCGTTAACGTCCTCCCAGTCTCATTCGAGCCGCCATCAGCGTGTGGTATTTCGGGTAGCGTGATAATCCCAGCCCTCCGCCGGTCGCAACAATATAAATATGCATCGGACGAATTAATCTTGACTGCTCTCTCCCCTTTCCTCATAAAATTAATACACTCTTTTCTCCCGTGGTGTCTCCACCCCCCCCCCCCCGTCTTGGGATCGCGCCATCTCCAAGGTAGAAGCGGGTAGTTTGCCGGCGAAAAGAAAGAGCAGTTGTAAGTGGCGTACAAAGTGATGCAGTTCCGTTGACGCTCGGCGGTTTCGTTTTGCCGTCCGGACTCCAAAAAGTCGCCGACATTGTCGCTTTATCGCTGGTTTATGGGCGCTTTTACGTCCGATATGCCGGAGATTGGTTCTTCGTCCTTATCGAAAGATGGAGGACGGCGGGGAGATAGAGACCGTCATAGAGATGCAACGAACAGACTGCAGTCCTGCCGGAATCACCCGACGATCCGATTTGGCAGTTTCGCGTGGGAAATGGGAATTCCAATAACCGTGTCGTCTTAGAATGCCGACATAGTGACGGGAAGTCGCTCGGTTTTAATGCGCCATAATTCTCTCGATTTATCTCTTAATTCGTCTTCATTATTTTTTTCTTTTTTTTTCGTGCACCCGCGAAGGTGTGCTCCTTCAGGCTCCTTCGTCATCAGGCGCGATCGTTGGGAGGAGCCGAATTTTCACTGGGCGAGAACCTCGCCTCGAGCGTCGACTGCTTTCTCACTCTTTCGATTTTGGATACGCGGATAACGCGGAAGGGTAGTTCCTTGTTCTTGGCTTCTTGGATTGGGAGGCAGGGGAGGCTCTGTTTTCGGTCGGCGCACATGTGTAACGATGTACATAAGCAGCAACTCCCGCGGAAAGCGGAAGGGAACGAGCGTGGAAGAGTAAGAGGGCGCGAGAGCTCGCGCTCTACGTATCTTGGCACGAACGTTGTGTGCACCTTTCGCGCTATAATATTTATAGTAATTTTACGCTCGAGTTTACACCGCGCCGTAATGGGCAATATGCACTCTCCGAAATTAGTACTATGCAGAACGCAAAACCATCTCTTGCTTGCCTCGCTGCGTTCTCTGCTCGGCACCGTAACTCTCTCCTCTCCTCCTCACGCTCTGCCTCCCCGGTCTCTCTCTCTCTCTCTCTCTCTCTCTCTCTCTCTCTCTCTCTCTCTCTCTTTCTCTCTCTTGCTGACTTTCCGCCCTCTCCGCCAACTTTCCCGGCGTGATAATGCACCCGCTGACGGATAAGAGTTTTACGCGATAGAGCTGTTTAAACTTTTATATTCCCGAAAGCGATGCCACTTCCGTTTCTATGCCCTCTCTCCTCGCGAGTCAACGCGAGAGTACCTTTCGGCGCAGCGTTAAATCGCGCGTATGCTACTCGCGGCTTTTCAGAGCTGCGCGGCTTTTCAATGCTGCCTGCACTATATCTTTCTCTCTCTCTCTCTCTCTCTCTCTCTCTCTCTCTCTCTCTCTCTCGCTCTCTCTCTCTCTCTCTCTCTCTCTCTCTCTCACTGTTCCCCTTTCCCTCTCGAAAGATTAAACGGTCCTGTTTACGACTTGTAGGCTCATTGGAAAGATTCACGGTCCGCTATTTTTTTCTTAACGAGATAATGCAGCGATCGTTTCTCGGGAGTTCGGTGAAACGGTTGCGAGGATAATCCCCCCTCTCCAGCCGGTGCCTGGTCCTGGAGTATAAACAGAGCGATCCTGTCGCGTCATTAGGGCGCTAGGTTTGAATAATGACCGAGCGGGCCGTTTACGTCCGGTTCTAATTCGGTAACTCAATCTTTGTCAAGTAAATCAATTTGGGCGTCGTTGGAGCCGCATCAGTTTGCCGGCTCATTGCATCACCCGGTCCCTTTTACCCTTTTGCTCGTTTACCCTTCCCTTTGACCTGCCGTTGACCACCGTCTGACCAAGGCTGCCGGATTCTGCCGGTATTAGCGTTAGTAATCCCTCGTCTAATCAAAGCCTTCGACAATCGCAATTATTCCCGAATTGTCAGACTTCGATCTCTCTGTCTCTCCGTTCTTTTCTGTTTCCGTCATTCCGACATTCTGTTCGACGTTTGGTAGTGTAATAAACTTCACGGACATATTTCTCGCTATACATCGATTTATATGTACACGCAAACGCTTTTCGTTCGCGATAAATAATGCGCGTTCGTAGAAACTGTATTTATTAATTAGTCGTCTCTTGAGTTGATTAATTTATTGGTAAACGCGAAATTTGCAACGGAATAAACGAGTGCGATAAATTTCCGCTCTTTTATTCATCCCGCTCCCGGTATTTATTAAATTATTCCCGTCTTCTTCAGAGGCAACTCTACCAGTACCGTCGGATTCGGAATATAGAGTTTCATTTAATCGTGAACGTAGAGTGGCGTGACGGTCATTAATTTAGATAGCGAAATGATCATCACAGACATAGCTAGCTCTTGACGGTGTAACGTTATTTACGCGCGCGAGTATCGCCATCGTTTCTTCGTTCTTTTTACCAACCTGTTAGCTTCGCTCGAGATGAATCCATAAAGCACCTCTAGACAGAGGCCGCTGAGTGAAGCTGACGTGCGCGAGGGGTATTCTGGGTGATTTACGACGTTTAAAATTAACGGCGAGTCTCGCAAGGTAAGAGACGGCGAAATGGCCATTCTCTCTGCGCGTCGTTGTCGGTACTTTTCTTGCTGCTCGAAATGTCACGCGGTTCTAATTGAAAATAAGCGGTCCGAAAAATGTGCGCGTTTTTTGTTTCCTATACAGCTCGCCTAATTGTGTGAGCGTGTTGCAATTTTAACGTTCAACTTTCAGCCACGCGTTTCGGCTCGTTGAAAGAATTAAAATGAAAGTGCGGAAAAATTAAACGAGGAAACGTACGGCTTGTACACGCACAAAGCAGCACCCGTACATACTTAACGAGCTAACGAGGTGAAAGAAATTTGTACATCTATATAATTTCGTACGATAACTTGAAAAAGCGCAACGCGGCTAGCGGAGCCTAGGCTTGGCACGCCAGTATTGTTTTCCCGAGCGGCTTGTATAATTCGCTATGCGTGTCTCGACCTCTCTTCCTCTTTTCCCCTTTTTCCCTTTTTCGTCGTCGTCTTTTTTTTCCGTCCCTGCCGGTAAAATCACGTTGACGTCACTATACGTTCGGATCCGCGCGCCAGACGCGGTGTCGATTCGATCGGCGCGCGATCGACGGCGGGCTATGTGTCTAAGTTAACGTTGTAGACAAGATACTGGACGCGCGCGCGGGTTAAATGCAGCCGTGCAGCCGTGCTCGCGCGTAAGAGGATAAAAGAAGCGGGAGAGAGAGAGAGAGAGGGAGAGAGAGAGAGGATGATCGATGGGCGAGGTGCGATCGTACGGCGCACCATGTGGGGGTTAACGAAACGAGAGTAACCCCCGGGCAATTACACCAGTTAACTCGGGCAAAAGCGTTAGCCCAATAAGCCCGTTGATTGTCTCGAGTTATCCCGGGCCGGTCCCGCAGGACGCTGGGGACGGGCTTATCAATTTTTATGACCTGGCCGGGGCAGTAATACCTGGCAACCTGATACAGTTGTGTAACAGGACCACGAATGACCGAGCTCCGCCCCCGCCGAACGGTATTCAGGGGCGGATAGCATAAAACAGGTACAATATACTTCCGACGAAATGTTTCCTCGGTCTCACAATAAGCGCCCGTACGCGCCTCGCCATTACGCTCTTCCGTAAATTTTCGCGACGCTTCGGTCACGTTTTATCGCCGCCCGCGCCGCCGCGGCTTGCGTTGCGCTTGTGTTACGCGTCAAGATAGCGAGATGTATCTCGAAACTCACTACAACGAAACACCGTATAACAATCGTGCCGCGGAACACGCGCGCGATTTTTTAATGACGAGAGAGGAAAGGACAAGGGAGAGCGAGAGATATTTTTAATTCATTCGGGAGATGTCACGGGAGGCGACGACTTCGTCCCGAGTTCGTCCCCTTTGAAATTAACCGTCCCTCCCCTCCTCCTCCCCCCTGCTCCTTGAAAACTTATAAAACGAGGCAACGATCGAGCGATCCGCGCGCGCGCACGTCCCGCTCTGCCGGCGTTGTGTACCGGCGTTGCCTTCGCGCGCACCATAAATTACGGCGTCCGAGCACGTACGGAGGCGTTTCAGAAATTATTCAACTGTCTCCGCGGGATTGCCGGGCAAAAATACAAAGGCATGATTTATATTCGATCGTGCTTCTTATGCATTGAATGTTTGCGATGCCGGGCACGTGCGGCCGAAGAAATGGAAAGAGCGCGTAGAACGTGTCCGCGTCTTCGTTCCCGATCTCCCGCCTTCCTATTACGGCGATTTCCAATATTTGACCGAGCTTATGCCCGGGCCAGCCGTGTTGGAGCGATTGGCTACGGCCGAACGTCAGCCGAGAAAGCCCGATATGTCGAGTTCTTAACGTATCGACCGGCGCGATCGACCGTGCGCGATTTATACGGCCGGGATTAGGAAGTGGCTCATGTCCCGTGGAACGTTCGAGCGATTCGGTAACGTGTCGGTGACTCGTCGGGGTTATCGCCCGTCGTCTCGCAAGAGCAAGAGTGGAGAATCCGCAGAGACGGAAGAGAGAAAGGGAAGGGAAGAGAACTCGCGAGGCGAAATAGGATGTGGTGAATGAGGGTGGAAACCGTGGTTGGAAACGGTGGGCGGTGTGGAGGGACATCCATCGAGCTTGCGGAGTGGCGTTACGAAGGCAAAAGTGGCTTCGCAACTTACATTCTGATTTGTTGCACTTTATGCATCGTAATGCTCGCTACTCTATAAAATGTTCACCGCGCGGAGAAACAACCGGCATGGAGATCCTCCGTCCGCAACGCGAGTCTTCCGTTCGCGGAGAGGGCCTCATTATTTACTTAAGGTGCACGACTTGCCTTTTACTCGCGCTCCTCGTCGACCTCGCCTTAGCGGGGGAAGTCGGCTAACGTCGATGTCGGCGAATGCAGACAAATTACACACGTAAAATATATATCGGATCTTACGGATCCGTCGAATTTGTCTTTGGAGGAAAAGAGAGAGAGAGAGAGCGGGCGGTTGGCGGCTAGGGTTGAGGAATATTTTCGGCGGCCATGTCGCGCCGCGCGAGATCGACGATTGTTTTGAAAATCTACGACATAACGAAATCGCGCGTTTCCGACGCGTCACTTTGTACATGTAACGTTCGAAGCGGTGTAAGCGGAAAGTCTAATTCGATTAGACGCTCATAAAGCTCCCGAAGTAATCGATAAACGCGTAAGTGCCTCCCGCCGCGTAGAAGCATTCGCAATTCGCGATGTGAATCTACTCGAAGACGTCACCGACGCGAATCCCATGTCGGGCCAATGAGCCATTTTTCCGAAAGCCTATCGCCGCTCGGACGCTCCCGCTGTTGAAACGGCATTACAGCGCTCGTCCGCCGGACGAGCGACATCGTCCCGCGTACGCGTTATGTGAGTCATTCGCATCTGCGTGCTATCAAACGTTAGCTCGTAAAATAAACTCGTGCGCTTCATCGACGGATTAGAGACTCACCGTGAATCGAAAACGATAGTAACGCTCGAGCGAACATGGGGGCGGTGGTGGTGGTCGCGTACAAACCGTGCAAATCGCACGGCCGTATAACAATTCACGGCTCGATATGCCTCTCTCATTCTCTCTTTCTCCCTGGCTGGCTGGTGTACGCTTCAGCTGTGAGCGAACAGCGATCCTTGCGATTTTTGACGGCGAAACATTACAGGCGTTGCTTATCGGGCCGTTCATCGACGAAAGCGGTCGACCTGCTCTCGCTCCTTTTGAGGCCGACGCGCGCGCGACGGCTCTCAGCAGTCACGCCGGGAGTGACGAACGACCCTCCTAACGTTTCATTACGGAGGAGAGGTACGTAGATACGATATAGCGCGTGATCGCGTCGAACATGCGATACTCACTCGACGATTCGTATCCATTAATTTCTCGCGAGGTTAGACGCGCGAGGTTTTTTTTTCGCCCATCTCGCTGCCGATCGGTCGCTGCGATATTGTTTTGCATTAGCGCGCGGTCATCGTCTCGGGATGCATTACACCACGGGAGTATAAGTCCGGTGTGAGACTCTCTCTTTCTCTCTCTCTCTCTCTCTCTCTCTCTTTCTCTCTCTCGGTATACAATTTGCAATTTATATCGCGCGATCGCGCAGGAATGGCGTAGGAATAGCGCGACGGGGAAGCGCGTCGACCAATCTGAGGGGGGGATGGCTAGGGCGCGTTCGTCACGTGACTTTTGTTTTAACAATTCCAATAATCGAGCGGGCCGGTAGTTAGGCAAACCGCGGCTCTCGCGATACGCGGTCGGCCGCGGTGGTCGCGACTCACTTTCTATTATTTTCTCTATGGTGCAGCGGGAGATTAATGTAGGTTGAGCACCGGTGCGGAGAGCGTGCCTGCACTACTAAACCATAGTCGTAGGCAGCTCGGGACCAGCTATAGACTCGTCTAGTTGGTAGCTGCGGCGCGTCTCGCTCGTTATAACCACAGACCTGCTGCCGGGGGTTGGCCGGGAGGGTGGGCGGATGGAAATACAGGGGTTGGAGAAGCCAACTGAGAGATGTATATAAGTCCTACATGCGAGGAATAAACGTTGCATGCTGGTGGCGTCCACGCCCCACGACCGAGGCCTGTAATACGTCGCGTCGGTCAGGCGGGCTTCTGTCGTGCGAACGAAACGCGGCGCGGCGGCTATATCGGGATAATCGCGAGGTGTGACGAAGCTGATATGATTTCGGAATGGTCCGGGCTAGTCGCTAATCATCCTGGCGACTTCTACGCGCGGCGATCTCGATCTCGATCTGCGGAGAGATTTCTTTCTCTTTTGTTATCGCAATCGCACGCGTGTAAAGTTCGTGTCGGGGGTGTGACTGGTCATTTTTCATTTTTTCTTTCGAGCCGAAATTTCGCCTTCGATCGAGACTTGTCGTCGTCGTCGTCGTCGTCGTCGTCGATTGTCGCGCGCGTCGAACCCGCAGCGAAACTACCGACGCGATAGAGGATCGGTAGAAATCTTCCGTACTATAAAGCACGGAAGCCTCGAGATATTCGCGTCGAACCAGCGCTCGTTACAGCCTGACGCCTCGTCACTGGCGACGGTGACGACGAAGGCGGTGAGTGGATTTAAACGTTCACACTAGATTACGCAAATGGGACGATAATGCGGCGAATCATTTCCGCGCGGAACCGTCGAATAACTCGATCTACCTTTTCACGATAGGTTTTCCGTCTCTCCTTGGACCTTCGCTCTCTCGTTCCATTTTCTCTCTCTCTCTCTCTCTTCCTCTCTCTCTCTCTCTCTCTCTCTCTCTCTCTCTCTCTCTCTCTCTCTGTTTTTCTCCTCTCGGCGTGCAGTGATCCCCCGTCTTTCGACAGAAATCCTCTCGATGTCGCACGGCGTTACTTACCGACTCGCATGGAAATGTCGCCCGGGTTGCTCCGGAATTCCATGCAAATGGTAACGGTCCCGACGTTCCTAGACCGTCCGAGATCATTTGGCCGGCATAATGCACGACCGAGACAACCTACGGTGTCTAACATTGGAAATCCAGTTGTCTTTATTTCGCCGGCGAAATGTTTCTGGCACGAGGGTGTGCTTTCGCGCTGATAAAAAAGACGAAGAGAGGACAGAGACAGAGGAAGAGAAAAGGAAAACGATGACGACGACGACGACGACGACGATGATAACTTCGGCGCGTCGTTTATGATAGGTCCGCGTTATCAGGCGAATCAAGCGGAACGCGCAATACCTTATCCTTTCACAGCGCTCTAACGATTTTACCTGACACCTCGGACGAAAGTTCATCGACGTATCCGTTTTAATAACTCGGGAATACACGTGTACGGGGTATCCTTCAAAGTTTGACGGGACATCCAGTGTAACGAGCCTTTTCGAAATTTGCTGAACCGCATGATATGGAGTAGGGTTACGAAGTTCTGGCGCACGTGCTGCTATCGTGTTCCGCACCGAAAGCGGTTACGATGGCATAACGGTCAGGCGAGAAAGGGTGGGTGGGTGCAACTAGAATTACGTATGCAGCTAGGTGTTCGTCGAAACGACTTACTTGCAATTTAACTCGCCGGGTTATCTTTTGGGAGACTCTGCTTCTATCACGTCTCACGGTCTGTCTTTACGATCGTCGCAATGACCGCCGGTGGTAGACGAATCATCGGGGCGATTAACGTTATGAGCGCTGTAGATGATATAATTAAGGGCGCGGGTGCGTTTTGCGCGGATAACGGGAAGTCGCGGGCCACGTGACTCACTCGCTGGTGGTCCCTCGTCTGACATTATTTTCGATCGAACGGGCTTAATTTCGCGAAAAATATAGGGAAGGTCGAATATGTGCCTTCGATCACGTAAAGACGTTACTTTGATCGAAGAAATGGCCGTCGACTTTGCGGAGAAAGCCAACAAGGCATTTTTCGCGGGAGAGCACTATTTCATGCAGATGGAAGACTCTCCGGAGGATGATTTATTCGTTGCACGTAGGAAATACCGAGGGAAATGGAACTTATACAAGCCGAACGATGAAACGTACCGTGAATGTTCTTTGGCATATATTTTTTTGATAGATTTACCGCCGGCTGCAGCTGCGCTAGTATTCGACGTTTCCGCTCGTGTGTCATGCAAATTGATAAATATACCTCACTTTCGCCTTTTTATTGTCCGAGTCGTCTTTATGTCCAAGGCCACGTTTACTAGGGCAGGCCGCTGACAGACAAACAGAGCGTACCCCTGATTTTTATGTTACTCGGCCACTCACACGACTTTCTCATTGTAAGTTAAAGAACGGGCTTTTCTAGTTATCGAGGATCAACGAAATCGTGCCCTCGAGTC
Source organism: Harpegnathos saltator (assembly GCF_003227715.2). Lineage (NCBI taxonomy): Eukaryota > Metazoa > Arthropoda > Insecta > Hymenoptera > Formicidae > Harpegnathos > Harpegnathos saltator. Next base: position 389,933 of record NW_020230005.1, on the reverse strand, counting down.
TCCCCTCGCTTTTCATCCTTCCTTCCTTTCTTCCTACCTTCCCTCCTTTATATAATACATTGTCAGCTTTGGCCATGACTGTATCGGAGCGCCGGCGAGTTACCCTCGCGATGCATATAAGTCAGAGACTGCAAGGATGATAAATCCCACACGTGCCTTTAGGTTGGCCGTGTTATCGCTGCCGAGTACGGGCGAGATGAGTCCGGGGACGGCGATGGTCTCGTGTGTCTTGTAATTCCGTACATTCGCGATCGCCCTCGCCTCTGCCTCCGGACCCTCTTCCCGTCTCTTCTCTCTGCTCTCGTCTCGTCTCTTCTCTTCTCTTCTCTTCTCTTCTCTTCTCTTCTCTTCTTGCGTCGTCCCTTTTCAGGGGCCTCCGGTTGCGGATGTGCCGGCTAACCATGGTATTCGTCCCGCGACACTCAAGCGTCCCGAGCACCACCGTGCATACACGGCTCACGTACTGGTTTAATATAGGCACGAAGGTAACTCGTAAAGAGAGAGAGAGAGAGAGAGAGAAAGACAGAGAGAGAGACAAAGAGAGAGAGAGAGAGAGAGAGAGAGAAATGGAACGAAGAGAGACTTCTCCATTTCGCACGCGACGTACATGCATCTGACAAGCGGGAGGAAGGCACGCCGATGTGTATGCTCGAGAAGCGAGCCAAAGGGCTTCGTTGAAGCGCCCGTTATTGTCAAGGGTTTCGACGGCTGGCCACGTACGTGTTCGTCCGGCCCGCGAGACAAGTATTTGACAGGTGTCGGTAAGGCGGCCCAGAGAGCGCGCGAGGAGGACTGGGAACAGAATCGACGGTGTAGAGACGCGGTATTTCGTCACGTGGCGCACGCGACGTGGCCATTGTCGAGCAGTCGCTCGCGAGGTGCTCGAGAATGCCGAAGAGGACGACGAAGAGGGGGTGTCTTTAGCGTCTGCAGGCTCATTGCTCGCGGCGATTCGGATAACGTGACGCGCTCACGTCGGCGACGACGGATCTGCGGTTTTTCAGGCAATAGGTAATGTCACGTACCGGCATTGTAAATCAGATACTGTCGACGTGACCCTCGCTTCTCGCGGCTCACGGAGATGGAACGCCGCATTGACAGCCATAAACATGTCACGGTGGAACATCTCTGGCGCGGGTTCTGATGTATTGCGTATTATTTTGGTTATTGGCATCCGCGAAGGGACACTTGCACGTGTGCGCTTCCAAGTACGATTTCCCAAATGGACTTGCTTCGTGCTTTCGTGCGATACGTGACGATTTGCGCAATGATGCCCGCGAAGAGAATCTATCGGTCCCTCTGCGCGACGACAGAACCCGTGCCGATTCGTTTTCCCCAAAAATCGAGTCCTCGCTCGACGACGGGCGAGGAGATTCGAGTGCAACGACGGGGGAAGGGGGCGCATTGTAGTTGTTAATTAGTTCGTAAACATTTCCGTCGCGCGTGAAAATTTGTCGCTAAGCTGTTTGCACGAATCCCGCAGATTACTTTTGAGAAACGGTCGCACGGGCGTCCACATCCCGCGGCGATTATAACACCCGCGGAATTAAGCAGTATGAAATATTCATGGGCGGCCTTTATGAGCGGGGCTGCGCGAGCGTATATTATTTTATTACCTAGTGGACGTTGCATAATGTCTGCGGCACGTAGGCCGTTCGCCGCGCGGGAGTGTGGGGTCGATTGTTACGATCCTCTATTGTTTTATATTATAATTTGTCACCGCTGGCTGACCGTCCGTAGCAGGGACTGAATACCGAAATAATTTCGCTGGCGATTCCGTGCCGCTGTATATACCGCGCATATAATCTTTGTTTTTATAACGCCGCAGTGCTAAAAACCTTTAATTACGCTGATATTGAACGTCAAACGTCGTTGTATAACCGTAATTTTCATAATAACGCTATAATGCCTCGCTGTAATGCCGGCATTACCGAGGATATATACCGGTATACACGTCGCTCGATAATGTCCTACCGGTATTTATTATAACAATCGACTTTTTTTCTAGCGTTATTGCGCAAAAGCGGAAAGTAGCGGTGTGCAAACGGTGTATTCTCTTATTGCGGCTTCGATCTTCCCATCCCCCGTCAGATTTCGTCAGATGTAATTCGTCTTTTCGACAGACACTCGTTATTTGTGCGCATGCGTTAGCGGAACATTATATTTATTCAAAATCTAATCCCGCGAAAACAAATCAACTTAATCGGAAACACGGTATTAAACAGTCGAGATAGATGAATACAGACCGCTGAATAGCAATAAATTTAGATATGTCGTGAATATTGATCAGCGAACAAATATAATTGCTCTGTGTGTTATTCAATACCATTTGTTATTAATGGACTAATTGCGGATATGAATTATTATAGCGTACGCGGGTAGATTTGCCTTGCTGGAAATTATGTTATTTCGAACATGTAGAACCGCTCGCTCGCGCGCTATCTCGTTCCCCCTTCTCTCTCTCTCTCTCTCTCTCTCTCTCTCTCTCTCTCTCTCTCCGTAAGTGCTCGATTTTAAACTTCAATTAATTGTTGTTATTGCGTAAGCGGTAGTGTCGCGTGTATTGAGAACGCGCGGGCGCTTTGCGGCTCGCGCGCGGACCCTCCTCGCCTCGCGAGTAACAAACATTACGCGTTTACTGCGTCTCCGTCAATGACTGCCGCGCGTCGATACCCGCAGGAACGCTCGCTAATATCGCAAACGATATCGAATCGCATAAATTGCTATCGCACGTATTACGGCAAATGACTCGGCCGGCTGTTGTCCATCGGCGGCGGTCGCGTTCTCTCGTCGCTTTCTTTTTGTCGCGTGAAATCGCCGGCTCGGTCAGGATGTGGCGGGCGGATAAAGAATCTCCCCCTCCCTCCCCGGACGTTGAGAACTGCCGCGCGGCGAGAGGGTGATCGAGCTGGCAGCGTCGAGACCCCCGCGCGATATGGGGGATGCGGAAGACCGGTGTGCAACGCGGCTGGTATGGAGGAACTTTATGTGCGTGTGTGCATGCGCGCTTACGTATACACCTGCAAAAGAGCGGGCGAAATTGTGTGCGAGTGGGTCCAGTTAGGTGCTACTTTACGGGCAGTAACTGCCGTCGTAAACATAGCAAACACAGGCAGGCCGCGCGCCTGGCTCCGGCTCGATCGGTACGGTACACGTTCTCGTGTGCCCCGCACCTTTTCCCAATTTTATTTTATCCCCGTGCACCAGCGAGAATGTCTAATCGCCACGTTCGACCGTCCGCCGTCCTCTGCCGTCTCTCCGTCACGGCCGATCGGCCGGAAGATATCGGGATCGAGAGCTGCACCTAGTGTGCGGCTGAACTGAGTTCGAAATGAACTCTCTCACTCTTTCACCCTCGGCCTCTCTCTCTCTCTCTCTCTCTCTCTCTCTCTCTCTCTCGCTCTCTCTCTCTCTCTCTCTTTCTGCCGACCCCTTTCGAACTGTCCCATCAGAGAGGATTAGATTTTACGGGTCGTTAGTCGGAACGAGAACCCGTCTATAATCGCCGAGAGCTTAGAAATACGTGGCTGACTTTCGAAGCCATTAGTATTTAACTGATCGTCATTTAGTACGCCGGTACTTTGAACGTTAAGAACGTGGATTTACTTATCGCGTCCTCCTCTCCTTCACGAGTCTTTCTTTCGCGATGATTGCGCGATCGAACGCTAAGCTGACCGCCGCGATGAATTGGAGCTGGTCGTGGGAGGGGGGGGGGGGACGCGCGCACACGCGCGCTTTGGGATTTTGAGTAGTAATCTCTCGGCGATATACCGTAATGGATATTACGCCGCTAAATCTTGTAATATGTACATCGGCACCGAGACTCGTCCGAGGGTCATTTATCGTAGTCTAAAACGGGGTCAGCGGTTGTAGGACTTAGCTTTCGTTCACGCGTTGAGTAAGCACGTGACGCGACGTTTTTAGCGCTCAAGATACGATAGCTTACCGCGGGAGTAACTCCGGCTGTGCGACCCGCCCCGCCGTCGAGTTATCTCTGCAGTATCTGCTGCATAAATCAGGAGCCGTGGATTACGAAGCTAAGGCTGCGGAAGTAACGGGATTAACGTGCATCGCCGGTCAGGGCGGGATGCGCTTCGTGGCGCGGCGCAAACTCCATAATTGGAAAGAGGATGGAGTGCGGCTGCGCTATGCGCGTCGGCCAGCTATCGTTTACCCGCTTGTCCGAATTATTACGCGCATATCGTAATTCGCGAGGTCGTTGATCGCGCGAGTGTCGCGAGAAAGAGAGCGGAAAGGAGGTGCAAAGACGATCGCGACGCGGTTGGAGCAGTTCGTAGACGACAAGGCTCGTAGACAAGAAGGCAACTCGGTACCAGGATCCATCCATCTATCCTGCGCGACGCTGGCGGGACGAGTTTGTTTTCTTACGTAAAGACCGCTTCGGGCGACCTACTTTTCGCTGGTTTCGTAGCATTCGCGTCTCGAAAGCCCGCGCGCGACACCTTGTTGGTTCTTGCCATTAGGCGGAAACAGCGGTAATTCTCGCAGACATCAGCCCCCGCTCTCTCTCTCTCTCTCTCTCTCTCTCTCTCTCTCTCTCATCCCAGCTCCCGGTTAAAGTAATTTTAGAATTAGCCTCCCGAACGTAGATCGCGAGGAAGCTCGTTCTACTTTAGACGGAGGAGTTTACAAACACATAAACTCGACCGGTTGTCAAGGTGCCGGTTCGGTCTTTCCCCGCTCTTTCGGCTGATGAGGAGCTCCCATCCTCATCCGGGCGCAATTTTCGAGAGCGCGAAGATCGGCGGTATTTTCTCAGGGAGACTAAATGTAATTAAAGTTTACGACAAACAAGGAGCGCGAACGAGTCCAACGCGGGTGCAGCGCGAATAAAAAGCTGGCTCGCCGAGCATCGATTATTCGTGCCGGCCGCGCGTTGCCAAAACGAAACTTGCCGTTTACATTTGCATCGTGCTTGTCTACAGCAGCGCCGTTGTGCTTGTCAACAGTGAAGAAATATAGAGCGTCCTCGCGGCCGCCGCCGTCGTCGTCGCCGTCGTTGCCGCGAGCGCAGGGCGTGGTCGGGCGACAGTTAATAGTTGAGTCACGTTGTTCTTGCAGTCGCAAATACTTTAATCTCGCGCTCATCCCACCAGCCGCTTCGCGAGCTTCCCGTCCGCGAGCTGTAAGAGGCTCTCGTTTCTTTCGCTCACACCGCGAGATGAAGTTGTCCTCGTACACCGGCTCGATGCCGTCTAGAACTCCGCTGGAAGCGAGGCTCCGCTTTGCTAAATCTCGCTTCTTAGCCAGTCCGGGAGCAGCGCGGCTTCCTGGGCTTGAAAATCCTTCTCGCGTGTATCGTTCGATTCCGGCCGGTGTGCGGCCAGAATTCGAGATTTACGCGAATTCGCCGGGATTTATGCGCGTCTTCGTGGAAATTGACGCTGAGTTAGAGCTCTAGCGGCACGCCAGGCCAGGCCGTGCAGCAGTTAGGGTGCCGTGGGCCAAGCACTCTAAGCACTTTCGGCGTTTATAGCGGCGCGACAAATTTACGATACGCCGCGCGCGTCGCGAAAACGCGACGCGTTGTCCCAGCGCCATAGCAGCGCCCCCGATGTGTGATACTCAAAGCGCGGGGGGTTTGCCGCTTAATTATCAGGATCTGCGTCCTCCCTCTTTGAGCCGTGCACGATACTTCGTACGTCGGCGAAAAGTGGATTGCGATGGTTTGGACGCTTCCCAAGAAGAGCGGCTACGGAACGCGCGCGAGCGTATAGCGACAGCAAATAGATCTGGAATACGCGGCGACTGTACGGCCGGCGTGTAAACCGAGGCTTTGCTTTCGGCGGGTTATTTACGGCGGCTCGCCGTAACATTTTTCAGAAGTTTAATGTGGCGAAATATTCACGATTCGGCGCACTCCCAAAAACTCCCAGTGGCGGCTTCGCGCTCGTGTGTTTTCGAACCTCCGGCCGCGTGAAGTCTTCTTTGTGTACAGCGCCGGTGCCATCGCCGCCGTGTCGGGCTAGTTTAATGCGTGCGACGATCGACTGGAGGATAATTAATCGGGACACGTAGCGCCTGACCGGGTACCTCTCTGCAGGCGCGAGCGTCACTTTGAAGCGTCGCGCGACTACGTTCTTCCGGGCCGAATTTTAGCGTCGGCTCCAAATTAAGCTGAACAGGTAAACCCCGGCGTCTTAGAGACAGCGAGGTAAACAAGCAAAAGCAATGAAGCTCGCTTCCCCCCCATCCTCCCCCCCCTCCCGGTCTGTCGTGCTCGGTTTCCCTGTTCGTTCCCTCTCGCTTGCCGTCCTTTGCTCTCTCGCGCCGCAAACCGACCACTTCTATTTCTCCGGTCTAGGTCGGGCTCTATTTTCCAAGACCCCTCCACTCGTGACGCTTGAGAGAATAATTTAGAGAGCACTTTGGTGGTGACGGCGACAGCGGCGACGGCGGCGGCGGTGGCGGTGGCGGCGACTCTACCCCGTCCAACCAACCAACCACCCACTCACCCAGCCAGCCAGCCAGCCAGCCAGCCAACCAGCCACCCACAGCCACGACCGAAGATATCTTTCCACTCGCTTTTCCACCTTCTTCCTCTTACCGTGCCGCGCCCGCTTTATGAATTGTCTGGTCCGAAGTTATGGCCGGGCCGGGCACCCGTAAACTGCCGTCGCGAGTCGACCGGGAGTCGACTGCCGGTGACGTCCACGGGGCCCTTTCGCGAGAATCTCCGACAGACTTCCGGTTACCACCGTCCGGTTGCCTGCACCGGGCCGATGTCGCAGTCGCTCGTCTTTCTTCACCCTTACCGAGGATTACCCAGGGCTCTACACTCACATTTGGAATCGAGCGCTCGCCGACCGTCCTTTGACTTATGGACAATTCGCGCGCGACCTCTTCTTACTCCTCTTCCGTCTCTCTCCGAGATAATCGCGGTCCTAACGTTTATTCGCGAATCACTTCCAATATGTGCCTTCGCTCGAACTTAACGGCTTAGCCGCCGGTGTCGAATCGATCCCGATCGTCGACGGTGGAGAGATGAAAAGGAGAGGGAAGGAAGATGCGCGCGCGCGCGCTCGCGATCGTGCCCGGGCGTTAATTGCAAGTGCAAATCGCCGCGTTGCACGCAGCGATGCCGAACGCGTGAGCGTTTTCGCGTATCGATCATCGCGCAATTAAGCGTAGAGCGTAGGGAGATGACATCTGCACGCTGTGAGCTTTCTCTGATGGATGACAGTTCTTGCTGCCTCGGACGACGCGCCGATACTCGATGATATTTTGATGGCCAGATCGACGCTGACACAATGACAAGTTTGCTTCTGATTCGCGCGAGGACGGCGATGCTGCAGTATCGCCGGCGGACAAGAGAGCGGTGACTAAACCAATACTTTGATGGATGATGCCATCGCTCGGGCTTGGCATCAATATGAATGTTTGAAGGAGCGCGTTGACGACAAGGCATCACGGGACAACATCCTTATTCCGCGCGGCGCGTCCTAAAAACTCGAGTGACTCTGCGAGAAGCTGCAGAATTTCGCTTTACATTCCGCCTCTCGTATCGAAGTGTCTCGCATATTTCCCTCTTGCCTCGCGGACGCGAGTGCGGCGACGAGTGACTTCGGAGAATTCTCTTTGCGGACACAAAACGCCGCTTTTGCCACAGACACTCGTGCTCGTGCTCGCAACGTCTCGCGACCGAACCGCGCGGCTCGAAAATTTATCCGATTCGGGCGCACTCGTGAATTAACCTTTGTCTTTGCACTCGCAATTCCGCGAGCGGCCTCGACAGGCGACGTGCCTCGCCTCGATCATCGTGGCGCGGAAGTGCGTGACACACATCGTGACACCGCTGCCTCGCTCTCGTTGAAGTTGCGCCTCGTCTGTTTTCTCTATGACAATTCCCGTTTTACGAGCGCTGGAAATGAGAGTGGTCAGGAGGGGAAGAGAGAGAGGGGGGGAGAAAGAGAGAGACAAAGAGAGACAGAGAGAGACAGACAGACAGAGAGAGAGAGAGAGAGAGAGAGAGAGAGAGAGAGAGAGAGAGAGAGAGAGAGAGAGAGAGAGAGAGAGAGAGAGAGGAGGGGAGAGAGTGAGAGAGACGGTTGCCGTGACCACGAAATATAGTCGGGGCCCCTTTGTCGCGACAAAGAACGAGCCCGCGGCGAGGAGCCTGGCGGAGCGAGGGGCGCGTTAATACTAAAAGCAATAAGCAAGGAGTGGTCGCGGATGGGCGGCGGGGGTGATGCAGGGTTTTCCGAAGTTATTGTTGTGACCACCACTATTCCGCTTGGCTACAGCTCGGAGCGCGTGTCCACCCTCTCTCCTGACTGCGCCTTGCTAAATTAAATTTTGCTCAGCGTGCGGAAGACCGCGTAACAAAGACCGGAGCAAAGTTTGCCGGGGCATCGGGAGAGAATTATGCAGAACCGATTCTCTTGAGCACTTTATATTGCGCATTTCTTGATTAGGAAAGCGACTTTCCGTCCGTCCGTCCGTCCGTCCGTTCACACCGGTCCGCTCGCTCCGCGGCGAGAAGACGGCAGTGGCCGCGGCGTTATTCTTACGAGTCGCGCCCCATCGATCGATCCTCGCGAAAATTTCGAACGATCCCAAAGCGCCGGATCGTCCATGGATCTCCCTGTTGCATCGTAAACCGTTGCATAGAACGGCGGCACTCGTTCGCATTTGAAAAGGCATCTCCTCAACGACACGGAAATGTTCCTTCATTTCGGTTTATTCTTCTTCGTACCCGTTCCTCATTTTATTTTGAACCAGTTTAACAGTCGTCTCTCCTCTCTACAGTGTTCTCTCCCCCGAGAGACCAATTTTCTTTCTCTCTTTTCCTCTCTGCTCTCTCTCTCTCTCTCTCTCTCTCTCTCTCTCTCTCTCTCTCTCTCTTTCTCTTTTCTTTTTATATCGCTACCGGTGTATCGTGCTGCGGCGATTCAGCAAGCTCGACGAGTTACTACGAACTTGTCTGTCATAAAGTGCAGAGCGTCGAGCTCGCACGACGTGCTCAGAAAAAACGATCTCATCAGGATGTTTCGATTCGGGGAATTGCATTTGGCGGCACCGTGCCCGGGATTAAGCGTCGTCCGATCCCGAAAGAACTGGGTCATCGATCCTGCCCCCTCCCTCGGCGTAATTTTAAATTAGCGCACCTGGTCAGTTCCGCTGGGCCCACCCTCGCGCGCTACTCTCGTAATTCGTCGAATTAGCCGCGGCGAGAGGTTCAAAGGCGGCTGGCGCGGCGGCGTTGGTTCGGGGGGCGTCGCCGCCCTCGTGTCTTTTCTCCCTTCCCGCCGTTCTCTGCTCTCTCTTTTCTTTCCGCCGCTCGCATCCGCCTCTTTCGCTCATTCGCCGCACGGCATTCCGAAATTCTTCATTCGTGCGACGATCTATCAGCTTAATCGGCCGCCGTCCGATTCATAGGGTACACAATGAATCGCATCACGGCGCCGCTGTGTAATCCTCGCGCCGGCAATTTATATTAATTAGCCTGTTCGCGCGCGGCCCATTCGCGCTCAACATAAATTACCGCCGCTAATGATGAATGTCAGGTATAAACGTAATATTATGCAACCGTGCGGCTGTGTACGAGTGCCACGTCCGTCCGACCGACGGACCGACGGGAGGGGGGAGGGGTCTTCTCTCGCGCCCGCCGCCAGGTAGATCCGGGTCGTTAGAGGTACACACCAGCCAGCCAGCCATACGTGATGCGGCGCGTACACGTAGCCGCATACATTCGTCGGCGAAATCAACGTGACGTGTCCCGGCACGGTGATTACAAGCCGTCGCGAGGCGCGCACACGACTACGGCAACGGCAACGGCAACGGCAACGGTAACGGGGCTGCGACTCCGTCATTATCTCCGGCCGCGCGGCGTGATTACAAATTATTGATCAAAAATTAGCGTGTCGCGCGATGATTGCCGTTTTAATAAGCGGTCGCGCTATTTGCGCTACTCGCTCCGTCTCATTTGCTCATTACACGAGCCCCAGCCGTGTCGTCGTCGTGCGATTTTGAAACGAACGCGAAACACGACGCGATTACAGAGCGACGAGCAATTCACGAATACGGACGAGGCGGGGCAGCGGGAAGGAATGGAGAGGACAACTCTTGTTGTCGAGAGAGAGAGAGAGAGAGAGAGAGAGAGAGAGACCTTTCGGCAGGAGTGAATGAATCCTCTCTGCCGAAAACACCGCTCGCTGTTTCGCCCATCCGGAAATGCAGCGTCATCTAAGATTCTACGCGGCGTACGATTTTAGCCGTCGCAATCAACTGCAAAACTTCCACCTACGTCGTGTTTCAGTGATTTAATCTGGATTCGTCTGGCGGAGCAATTAGCGGAGCGTTTCTGACTCGGCGAAAATCAGGAAACTGCATGATAAACTCGCGCGAACGCAGGCCCTAGAAATCAGGGTGGCGCGGGGGGTGGCGTTGCGGCTGATTGCGAGCTGATCCCGCTTCCATCGCGCGTGTGATTTTAACGTATTATTTCGCGCTCGCGCTTCGTATAATCGATCCGGCGACCTCCGGGCGAGACGACAGACGACTGATTCTTAGCACGGCGTCCTCTCTCTCTCTCTCTCTCTCCCCCTCCCTCCCTCCCTCCCTCCCTCCCTCCTTCCTTCCCTTTCGCTGACGAGCGAGCGTCATGAATGCGCGCCTACGCGAACGTCTAAAGAATCGAATACCCAGTCCGAGCACGATCGGCGTAACGAGTTAGCCAACTCTTGTTTTTAGCACTTGCCGCTTTTACCAGCCCGGAGAATCGTGCAGTCTCTGCACTTCCGCAGTCTGCACCCACCCGGCCCTTCCCCATCCGTTCCCCGTAGGCAGGCGTCCGGGTTCATTCGTACACGACCCGCATACCAGTCCTTGTCTTTGCAAGGAGGCACCCTTACCACCGCCGGTCCTCCCGGCCGGTGCATCGGCCAAAGGAATCCTCGGGCCTCCTCCTCAAAAGTGGAAACTGGAAACGGGTGGGAAAGGTTGGTTGCAATCAAGCGCGGGTGCGGACTTTGAGGGTGCTCCGCTCCGTTTTCTCACGGTCTGCATTATCTTCCCAGACTCCCGCTGCGGCTCCAGTTCCTCCAGCCCGAGCGGCCGGAGAAATTGGAGGTTGAGGAGACAGAGGAGGCGGAAGAGCGTCCCCGTCTCCTTCCGTTTCCCCCGTCGCGCACTCGTTCCTCCTCGGCCTCGGTGAAATCGTCATCGATCGCCGTCGCGAGAAAGGAGTTAAGGTCGTTCGCTCGGTCGTTCGGTGCATGACGAGATATGCGGGACGGCCGGCTTCTTCGTGATCCGCTCCTATAATAGAGAGAGGTGGAGAGATCTCGCTCGAGCGGACAGTCAAACACTGCGATTCAACACTTGGCGCCTCGTTCGGCCGGGTAAACGAAAAAGGATCGGCCCGTTTCGCGCTATCGCGCGATTATCGCCCCGCGGTGCGGCGCGGAGAACAGGGGGTAGGTGTGGCTCGTCGCGTAACCGCTCTCGCGAGTTAACCTAATCCGAGTCGCGTTTGTTACAAGAAGCGACGGCACTTGGGATACCATTAGCTCCTGCTCGGCCAGCGACGGAAACAAGCGCGCGCGCCTGTGCTACGGCGGAGCACTGCATTCGCCAGTCACGTCGAATGACTGCTCCGATTTCGAGTGACGGCGCTTGAAATCCAAGTTTGCTCAATGTCTTGCCGATGTCTTAAAGCTCTCATTAGTGTAGCTTGTCGCCTTCGACGAGGCAAACGGCCGGGGGAGAATTAGCGATGTCAATATTTGCGCTGCAATCAACCCGCCTCGACTTTCCGTCCTCGTCGATCCACCCGCGCGCTCGCTCTCCCTCGCTCCCTCCCGCGTCCTCCCGGCCTCGACACCGACGCTGATTGTCATCCACACTTTCATGACCGGCTTCGAGCTGCTGCTCAGTCGTGTTGTTGCTGTTGTCTTTTCTCATTTTGCCGGCTCGTACACCTGATCTGTACACAGCGTCGCCGATAGCAAGCGAAGAGCAACACGGGCCGTATCCGTAGCCGGTACCGAATCAAGTCCGAACAAGGAACAAGTTTCTCGCGAGCGTTTATTTGATTCCTCGGGCGCAACTCCATCGTTCTCCATTTATCGAGTAACCAGTGATATTACCCGATACCACAGTACTCGCTCTCGGTGGCGCGTTGTCCGGCGGACTCTACAAGGATGCGTGACAAAGCGTCCGACCTGGTAAAACTCGTGCGCCGATCATTTGTACTTCTTACATTTGACAAGTCTGCGGCAATTTGTCGGCGATAAGAATGATCGAGCGTCTCGAAGCGAATCGCGCGATGGGCTGGAGGATGGCCAGCGGCGTTGAATCCCGGCAGCGGAGGAAGCGGTCGGCTCGGAAGGGTGAGACGTCGGAGAGAAATGTCGAAATTAAAGTTTTCGCAAGTTATTCGAACGCTACCTGCGGTGCGCTCGGTATGAATCGAATGTCATTTGTTGAACTTAAACGAGGAGGCGGCGGAGAGAGAAAGAAGGAGAGAGAGAGAGAGAGAGAGAGAGAAGAGAGAACAGAGAGATATAAAAGAGGGGCGGTTCGCAGAGGGCGGAGGGGGCCATAATGCAAACCCTTTCCCGGAAAGAACGATTGGGACGTCGAATGCGGCGGAAAGACCGCGCGCTGGTGAAGGAGCGCGCGTCAGCGTCGCAAATTGAAAGTTCGCATCCAGAGACCCACTATTTTCTCTTTCCGCTCGTACAAATCTTCGCTCGGGACTGGAGCGCGTTATTTTCGGTCAGAGGGGGTTGTCCGTTACCGCGAGAATAGATAGCGACTTTTATCGGAATGTAATTTAGCGGCATTTCTCTTAAATTAATTCTCCGCGTGCGTTCGTTCCTTCATCTACGTTGCAATTTTTCCCGAAAGCGACGAGCAACTTGCGATGCGGAATCACATTGCGCTTGAGCGCGCCCACGCGTGCGGCGCGAGTAATTAGCGTTGGCCTCCGGCGTGAATAACGGCGTGAATAACGAAAAAATAATGACCGAGATTCCACGATCGGTTAAATAAGACAGGGTCCCGTGGCTGTCGCGCGATCTTTGCCCCGGCCTAGTCCCATTCACCTCGACGGTAGGTTTTCCCTCGGTCCCTCGCTTCCCCCTTTGCTTTAGCTTCACTTCCACCCTCCCCCATCTCCTTTTTCCCTTCTCCATCCCTTTCGTTTCCTACTACCTTTCTCTGTCCTTTGCTCTCTCTCTCTCTCTCTCTCTCTCTCTCTCTCTCTCTCTCTCTCTCTCTCTCTCTCTCTCTCTCTCTCTCTCTCTCTCTCTCTCTCTCTCTCTCTCTCTCTCTCTCTCTCTCTTCCCCGTCCCTTTTACCCTCACCTAGTGGCGTGACACATGGCCAGCATTTATAGCGCGAGATAGCGCCGGCGGTTCTCGACAGCACCGGCAGATTTATCCTCCACGGTTATTGGAGTTATACAAAGGATTTTTCCAACTGATCCCATAAAGTATCTGTGCCTGATGCCCTATTATTTACGCAGCCGGCAGCGGCTGATGCCGCGAAAGCGCGCGCGCTCGCTCTAGCTTTTCGTTCCTAGTTTTTTGCGCCGGAATGCGGAGCGTCGTCATGAGCTTGTCGCGGATGCTATTTTACGCTCCGTCGTTTCTCGATACACCGCGAAGCCGGTATCTCGCCGATATCGTCTTTTCATTGAGTGAATTATTGTCGTCGACGAGCATCGATGTTGCTGCGGTGCACACTGCGCGAAACCAGCGGCGAATATCGCACTCAGTCAGTGTTTTGATATCGGTTGGCTCGATACTTTGTTTTTCACGTCGTTGCATACTACGTTGCATTAGTTTAGCCTGCGGAATAATTGGACACGCAGAGTCTAATTGGCACTCGTAAGTCGATCTATCTGTGTTTAAATCATCGAGTCTTCGTCGAAAGTCAGTCGTCGTACGTTGAAAAGATAACCGAGAGCATGTATCGTGCGAAGACATATGCCGAGACACACAATTTCAAAGTCAAATCTTTTCAAAGTAGACCCTTTTTTATCCCCATTATAATTTCATTCCCACACATTCAATTCAGTTGAGTTTCATCGCTGGATTATCTTACAATTTATTGTAATTGTCCGCTTTCCGTCGTAATTTCCGTCGAATTTCGCGAAGCTTTATATGCAAAAGAAAAAATGTAACGATATCCACAAGTGAAGGATAAAAAAATTATAGTTCGCCGAGATAGTTCTTACTTGCGAGAAGAAAAGCCAGAGACAATCGTTAAATGAAATCGCGTCGTATTTTCGCGAACGAATACTTGTGCGCTGTCTGTAAACTGAATGCATACGTTACGTTACGCCGTTACCCATCGTTGTACCGTTTATCCCTGCGCTCGCTCGTTCATTCGTTCATCCATTTGTTTGCTAGCGAGTTCGCACCCGCGTTGTTCGGCATTAATGGATGGCCGCTGTTTCCGTACGTTTTATCGCCGACTGGAGCTCATGGGTATCGTCCGAGTGGTAACCGCCGGGGCCAAAACTGGCCGTAGCATTGATCCAGTTCTGTAGAATTTAGGTGAATGGTACGGTTCGGCTGTGCGCTATCTACGCTGATCCCGCCTTCGGATTTTCTCTCTCTTTTCGGGTTAAAAAGCGATTCCGATTCGGAGAGGATTAACGACGTTAGTAGAAAATGGTGAGACGATATAGCACATCGTGTGCAGAGTGTGACGAAGTGTACTTTCGGGTTGAACCTCAGATCAAGCTGCATGTGCGCGTATGTTTACAAATGTAAAACCGAAATTGTTGAAAATCAGTTGGTTGTCGCACGTCGAACAATCAACTTGCACCGTGCGTACGATTTATTCATTATGGGTGGGAAATATTTTTCATTGAAGAATAATCCCCGCGTTCATTGTGCGTTGAATTGTAAACGTCAGAATCAAGTCGAATCAAGAGTTGAGATATTGAGAGGATCGAGAAAGTTACCTCTCTTCCTCCGTTCCTCTCTGGCACGTTTCTCTCGTTTCTGCGCAATTAGGCCGTTAGACAACAGGATATACATAACAGGGACGGATATTTTCCTGTTCGCAGGACTCGGAAGGCGACACACCCCTTCACGACGCGATCTCTAAGAAACGGGATGACATGTTGGCTCTGTTGTTGGACCATGCCGCAGACATCACCCTCACCAACAACAATGGCTTCAACGCTCTGCACCACGCTGCTCTTCGTGGCAACCCAAGGTGAGTGCTTCGCGTTTTCAGATGTGACGCTTTTGTCCGCGGCGCTGAATGCGCCGTCGTCGTTCCAGAATTTAACCGTCAGTAGCGAGCTGCGGCGCGCGAGCTGACACGTAGACACCGATAAACGCCTGGCGCCGGATAATAATTACGCGCGCGTCTCACTTCTCGTAACTAATGGATAGGTAGGCTGTATCCCGAGAATTTCGAGCGACACCCTGAGACGCAGCAGCGTCTCACATTAATCCGGCGAGGCCGGCTTGCTTGCGACGAGACAAATCGCTCGCGCGCCGATACTTATATTTTGCGTGTCCGACTACGTCCGGCGATCGACATCTCGATCGATAGCTCGTCGGAGAAAGAGTCGGATTCCTTTTGCCCGAGACACGAGCGTTTAAGCTAAACGTCGCTACCGAACAACGGACTTTCTTGGCAAAAGCGGGCTTTTTCCCGCGAGAAGTTACGAGCGAAAAGATTTTCCAACGGCATGTCCAATCGGCCCGTTCTTCCTTCCGCCTTCTTTGTTCCCTTGTCCGACGAATCATAAAAGAACGTTGGACCACAGATGTTCCTCGAAGCCGTCGTTGTCGTCGACGTCGTCCGCGCCGTCTTGCCGTTTTCCTCTTTCCCTCTCTCTCTCTCTCTCTCTCTCTCTCTCTCTCTCTCTCTCTCTCTCTCCCCCCCCTTCACCTTTCCCCCTCCCTCCCTCCGCCCCGTGACGAAGTCTAATCGACCCGGTCATTCTCGAGAGGTAGCGAGTCAATTTTACCTCGATTCTCACCTCCCATTCTCCCGTTCAATTTAGCCGTGCGGACTCTCAGGGCTTTTCGAGATTTGCCCACTTCTAGTTATTACTTCAAGGCAAAGACGGAGTAATGGGGCGAGCGACGATATCCAGTTGGAAACTATATCACGGCTAAAATAACGTTATCTTCTAATGACGTCGGTTTGCATATCTGTGCCCGCGCGCGCGCGCGCGAAGCGCGATCTCCGTATCTCTTCTTCGCAAAGTCAAATACTTACCAGTTTTGCGAAGGAAGCAACGGTTGAAATTACTCTCGTTTCCGCGACGCTTGAGCGAGAGAAGGCCCTCCGCGACTTGTAAATTAACTCGCGGCGTTGTTTCGCGACGACTTTGCGCTTCCTCGTCGTCCGTCGTGTCGTACTTTTTTCTTTTCTCCGCGCGTTTTCACGCGCGGATTTCAATAGATTTCGAAGCTCCGGGCTTGCGCCGTGCTATATCGCTTTGCTTCTGCTCTCCTCTCGCATTTTTCCCTTTCTACCGTGTTTCTGCGCTCGCACGAGAGACTCTCCTCGACATTTCGCGCCTGCTTTCGGATCTGGAAAACGGAGGCGCCGGCTGCATATAGTAGTTCTACAATCACGGTTACGAGGCACTTATTCTCGACCCCACGCCACGGTCGCGCCGTGCCGGGGGTCGAATCAGCGATTCGCAGTCGCTTTCACTCCGTGACGATGTTATCGCTGAAATAACAGGAAAATTTTCATCGTCTGCCGGAAGAGAAAAGATATCGGAACTCGTAGATTGCTTGGACTTCCTTCGGCTTTAAGCACGTTACCACCGCGGCGCCGCCGTGCAAAATGGAATTAGATTGCACGCCGGAGGTAACCTCGCGTCGCGGTGAGAAGGCTCTCGAAATGCACGGAGGAATAATCAGCGAACGAGAATCTCGCGAGCGTCGGAGAATGAGCCGCGAGACTTCGAGAGGGCTCGCTCGCGATACCGCGAGAGCGATACTTTTACTCGTCGGATCTTTATTCATCGGACCGTAAAGTTAATCGCGCCGACACGAACACGCAGCTTCACCGTGCGCACGGCATATTTCCATCTTGCAGAAGGAATTCCTCGAAGCCCGATTGCGCGATAAATTCCCACGCGGCCGTATTGTCGTGTCCTAATTGGCAAGGGGGAAGGGTGAGGGCGTGGAACAAATTCCTCTGATAAATCACCTCGCATTTCACCTCGCTTCCGTTACTGCCGCTTCCTGCGTATACACACACGTACAGGAAAATGCGCGTCGCCGTACGCGAGCATACGCCGTCCGCCTCCACGTCGCCACGTCGTTATCTGCTGGAAAAACAACGAAAGCGATGATCGGATGACGTTGCGCGCGCGCGCGCGCGCTGAGATTCGGAGGCCGATAGAGGCGGTCAATCGATCTGTGCGGATTCGAGTGTCGCGCATCGATCGTACGCGCTGGCGATTCAATTTACCACCCACGTCATAATCCGAGATACGAGGACTTAACAGGAGAGGTAGTGAGAGAGAGAGAGAGAGAGAGAGAGAGAGAGAGAGAGGGGGGGGTAGGGGAGACAAGGGAATTCGATACCGTTGTCTATTCCCAGCTCTCGGAGCAAACGACGAGGATAATCCGAAGAGTATCGACAGCAAGAAACGCCAACCTTACTTACCGTTAACCTCGTCACAGTTGGCTAATTATAACGGCAATCTAACGTATAAGAAAAACGCTCGAGGGTGACTTGAAATTAACTCGGGCTAGAGGATAGTTTGCAGTAAGTGAATACTCGAAACCGATGAGATTTACTTTGCCCGTCATTATATAGACTACAGAGAGAACAGTTGTGAACAAACGAACTAGCGAGCGTTTCGGCGCCGCGCCGCCTCGAGTACAGACGCTGTAATCACGAAACGTATCAACACGGAGGTAGCTGACGTGCTTTGAGCGTGCCGCACAATCAGAAATCAATTGCTGTTCATGAAGAAACAGCCGAGAACTTGTGTATGAAATAAGCGTCACGAGTGCTACACGCTGCACGCGGCAGCAGGGGGTTGTTTCAGCCTGCCCGCGGCGGTCGCGATTTCCTCGGCGATTACTCGGCCTGCGAATGCGAATTTAAAGCGTCAACGAGTCGTTGTTACCCTCGCTGCACCGGTCGCATTTCCCAAAGTACACTTAGATCATGACGAATGCACCGGGTATATTCGATGTAGTCCGGAGTTCCTCTGTTCTCCTTCGCGCCCCGGCATTCTTCTCTTCGGGTCTCGTTCCCGGCCACGGACGGGCCGAGCGGCCAGTCGACCTTCCTTCCTCCTCCTCCCCCCCCCTCCTTTCCCTTCCCCTAATCTCACCGTGGCCTGGCCTGGCCTGGCCTGGCCTGCCTTGCCCTGTCGGCCTTTCCTCGCGTTTGCGCTCGCTCTCTGAAGGAACCGCCGGTTTCTCTCAAGACCTGTGAAGCTCTGAAGCCGAACGAACGGACGTCCGGAGACGTAATTTCCTGCTCTCCTGGTGCGGCGGCCTCTCGTCCTTTCCTCGTCTCTCCTCCCCGAACCACCCTCGCCGCGTCTGCCGCTTTGTAGGGTACATTCTGCGAGGGTTGTCGACGAAACTTCCCTCGTTTTCCATGCTTCTGCTCACAGTCTCTGTACGTTCCCGAATTAGGGTCGACCGACGGTCGACGCTCGCGAGTGCCCGCGAGTGCCCGCGAGAGAACACTCGTACGGAAGGCAACAAACCCGTAATTATCTGCGTTCCGCGCGTTTACGGTGAATCGTCCCGTTATTGACGATTTATCCGGAATCGACGGCGGTTGGAGCCGGCCGTGTCCGTTATTCTTGCGACACGCGACACGATTACGTATAACGGGGCTTTTCCAACGGGAAGAGACAATGCCCTCACGTTGTGTAGAATCTGACAACCGCAGCGTGTTACGTCGAATGCCAGTCACTGAAAAATATTTATCGTCTTCAATCACCACGCGGTCGGATCGTTTTAGCTTATCGTTATCGCCGAGAGCCGATGCGCGCCGCTCTGTTAAATATTTTTCAAGGGATTATTACCGCAACATGTAATAAATTCTCACCCTCTGTTTGTGAGGAGAGCGCGGCAGTGATAAAGCGATCACACGATAAATAGCGCATCAGCGATGCATTATCGTCGATGAGTATTCTATGAGGCATAATATTTTTACGCGCGTCGAAACTGCCTGCCCGATTGCAATCAATAATGCTTTAACGTTGCAAAAGTAGAATACGGTCAAAGCGTCGGTCAATATGCCGGCGTTACAATGAAAGGCCACTAAAATTGGTCGGTTATAGTGTCCCCTTTTGTGCCGGCTCGCAATAGCCTGTTATCCGACCGTGATGGTTAAATCATTATGCTCGCGAGCAGAGATATAAACACGAGTCATATACTAAATTCTACCACATGAATCGGATCGTCCCGTTCGCGCTAAATATTGCGGCACTATCTGCGTGTCGCTAACTGATTGACGTAAATCATGAAATTGATGGTTTAAATCGTCATCCTTTGTAACGGTCGTCATCACAGCAACAAGCCGGAATAACAACCTCGCGCGCGCGCGCGCGCGACGCGACACGAGCGCAACGCAGAGACTCTTTCTAGAGAGCCTCACAGGAAGAGAGTAGCAAACTGATCACGTGACCAGGTCTCTGTTGATTCGATGGAGGCACAAAGTCTTCTTGACCAATTAGAATATCGATATAGCAAGGTTGATTTTGCAGTGAGTTTTTAAAGCAGTCTGACGTACATCTGTCAATCATTAGAGGAGGTTGCGACGAGTCGCACAAGATATTCGCCTACGAATTAATAACAGTAATAAGAATCCGTAAGTAATCCGTAAGTAATAAGTATTAATTGTGAAAGAATATTTGTCGCTTCGATTTACACGGAATAAGATTCGTAATATATATCATTTACATAATTTTGTGTCTTGTGCATAGTATAAAATGCCTAGACTGCTTTTAAAACTCATTGTAAAACCAATCTGTCGTCTTGCTATATCGATATTCTGATTGGTCAAGAAGACTTTGCGCCTCCATCGAATCAGCACACTGAGAGAAAAGTATATGATATTTGGAGCTATAATGATATAGTAACTAAATTATAGTCCGAAATATCATATTTATAGTAAGTATTACCATAATATCGGTAATAATTACGATATAGGCATAGTATAACCAACCGTATCATATTTTTACTAAGAATTATAGTAAGTTAAACTGAAATTATTGTATGGATACAAATATAAGATGGTAGGTAAAGTAACTCTTTTATATAGTCAATATTAGCAGAATATTTGCTAAATGATGACAGATGTAACTATATGAATATTAAATCTCACTGTATCTGTGAATGAGAAATTATCATATATGTGGTAAAAGTAACTGAACAATTATTTAAGACGATCATTGACTATATATTTGTGTTTATTCTACTATATTTTGCAGGCTCCACGAATTATAAAAATATGGTTGAGGCCAAAATGAACTATAAAATACAGTGAGATTATAGTTAATTCAACTGTATTTTTCTATCAGTGCAGAGACCTGGTCACGTGATCATCAGTTTGCCACTCTCTTCCTATGAGGCTCTCTGACTCTTCCTGATTATCCAAAGGCGGAAAAACGCGCGCATTTCGAATCATCCTCGTCATTTTCTCTTTCTCCTCGACAACCGATCGCAACGTCGACGCGTCGACGCGTCGTCGTTTCCCACTATCGCAGTTCTTTGCCGACGCGGTCTCACCGATGTAAGCGAGACCGCGACAACGAATCACAAAGTTATAACGCTAATTCGAGCTCGCTCTGGTGTCTCGGCAGGCTTGATTATGTTAACCGCACACGCTCTCGGTGTCGCTGATCCAGTAACGTGCGCACATCGCACAACCATGAAGCCGCTTTGATCTTCCCCTCGTAGCCGCACTCTGATTGTGACACACCGCTTGTCAGAACGACCGCGCAAGATCCCCGCTACGCCCAATTCCGTTTGTTTTGTTTCGTTTCGCCGGGACGACGCCGGGACGACGGTCACGTATGTCCACTCGGAGAGCTTTACCGAGGATGGCCAGCAGCAACAGCAGCTCGTGATTAAAATTTCGTTACGACACAGCTCATATCAGCGATTGATTTCGAACAGCTTTGTGCCTCAACCTGTGTGTCGCCTGTTCGTCCGGCTAAGTTTACCGGTTATTGTTTCTCCTTAAACGTCGGACCGGTCGGCTTGTTTCGTGCCGTCTCCGCGTGCATTATCATAAATCCGGAGGACGGAGACGAGAGAGACGATTTCTCCCACGCAGATGCACTTAATCGTCGGGGAGCGTCTGCAGTTTCTTTCAATCTCGCCCGCGTGGCGCGCGCCTCGTTTAAACTGTCATCGCCGCTTCTCTCCCCCGAGGGACGAAATGCGGAAGAATTCCTCGCACGGTACGGACTTTCAAGTTCTGGCAGGACTTTCGTGCCGCGCTTCGATTAGGATTGGTATTCCCGGGCATGCTCGCGCGAGCAAGTAGTAGCAGAAAGTACTAGGTGGGGGAAACAAAGAAGAAGAAGAAGAAGAAGAAGAAGAAGAAGAAGAAGAAGAAGAATAGGAGGAGGAGAAGGAGGAAGAAGCAGTGGAGGAGGCAGCACGGCGGTAACAGAGGGAGACGCGGCTGAAACTCGCGGGCATCCGGCCGTACATTTCGCGCCGGCGGCGCGAAGACGTTCCGATCGACACTGACAGCCGTAAACTTCGGAATAGTTGTCGGAATAATTAGCTTGGAGCCACTCACTACCGGATGCTGAGTTGGGTTTTGCGAGCAGGGGCGAGGGGCAGACGGAGAAAGAGGCAACGGTGCTAACGATAAAGGAAAGGGGTTGCGCGAGTAGGGGGGATAATCATTTAAATAGCTCGTTGAGCGCAAGCCATTTAATTTGCTCCGGCGAAGATCTAATTACTCCCAATAGTTTGTTAATTTCATTCGCCTACTTTGCCGCCATTAAATAATTATTACGGCACAACGGCGAGCGCGGAGCGTGAGTCGGGGGCGGGGGGAGGGGCGGTGAGAGAAAACGAAGGCCATCGTAGACGATGCGAAACGCTATAAGAGAAAGCAAGTTCGAGGAGTTCCGAACATGACGACGACGACGACGACGACGACGACGACGACGGTAGCGGCGACGACCTCCATTTCCGCGTACGACCCCCGTGCGCCGCGTTAAGGAGTAAGCACACTGGGTCCGTCCGCGCTCACCTCGGTTCGGTTCACTTCAGTCCCGGACGAAAAACTCACGTTGCATGTGTATTCAACTTATGTAAACTGATCCGCGCCGAAGTGAACCGAGTGAATGCAATCTACTCGGGCGCTTCGGAGCGCGTGGGAGCGCCGCGCGCGCGGAAGTAAGGGAGAAAATTAAAAAGAAACGCCTCTCGAGCGAAATTCCACGTGAGAGCAGCAGCGCTCGGCATAATGAAACGTTGTGTTTCGTATGTAGCGCAGGATTTCACGTATTCCGCGTCTTTGCGAGCTTCGCGCGAGCGGCGCGCCGGAAAAACGCCCGCTCTCGCTGCCGCTTCGTATCGCGTGCGTTCGTGCGTGAACAAGCGTGCACGCGTCTCTTCTTCGCGAAACGAGTTCGTCGTGTCCGCTTCGGATCACTTCGCATTCGAATTCGCTTCGAATTCGTCGGTGTTAGTCGAGGAAAGACGACGGCGAAGAGGTCGAGTTGAGGTGGGTAATACCTGTTCGATACTCTCTCCTTCTCTCCTTTCTCTCTCTCTCTCTCTCTCTCTCCTCTCTTTTACCTTTTGACGTGCGACGCGCTTGCATGTGTAGAGCTCTCATACACAGACGTGAGTGCACTAGAGCTCGTGCTCTCAACGATCGCAGGCAAGCAGGCAGGCAGGTAGGACTTCTTCTTGGCGCGCGTTCTCCGAGGCTTAAACTATAATGGCGCGCTAACTATAGTCATATCCACGGCACATAATAATGCGACGGCACCGCAGAAACGTGCGCGACCGATAATGTGTGCCGCGAGCGCGCCTACGCGCACACACACACATGGGCGCCACGCGTCCACACACACGCACACACAACGTACATCCGCAAGCACGCGCGGTTATATACGAGAGGCGAGCGAGAGAGGCAGAACGCGGTGGCGTTATATCTATATCGAGTTATAATAGTCCTCGTGTTAAATCGCATGAGAGCCAAATCGCTTGGAACTAACCCCGAGTGTTCCCGCACCTCCTCGATCTCTCTCATTGTCTGCCGGGCCTCGCCCCATCCCCTCCCCTTCCCTGCCCCGATCCTCCGCGCCGGCCTTAGGAAATAACGTCGGCGATTCCACGAAAAATTATGCATGTAACTGTTGTCGCTGGAAGCTCCCTTCTTTTTCTCTCCGTTCTACTACTTTTTCTTCCTTTCTTCTTCTTTACGCTGTTCCCGATGGCCTCTCCGCGCAGCGGCCATTAATTAGGAACTGTAAGGAAGCCGCGACTCTTCTCCAGATTCGATCGAGTTACAACGTTATATCCTCGAAGATATATCGTCGGAGAAAACATAAAAAGCGCGCGGAGCTCTTTCGCGAAAACTTTTTATCGTCCCCTAAAACCGTCTGTTCCCGGTGGGGAGGTGTGAAATATCGCCGCGGCAGGAGTTTCCTTTTAAGTGCAACGGTAATTTTCTAATGATCGAAAGATTCCCGTGTTTCTCTCTCTCTCTCTCTCTCTCTCTCTCTCTCTCTCTCTCTCTCTCTCTCTTCTCTTTCTCCATTTCTCTTCGCGCGCGCTTCGACTTCGCGCCTCGAAAAAATTTCGGAAGCTCAGGTTCTAATTTATCACGCGTCACTAATCCGCAACAATAAAGCAGCGATTTTTATCCCCGCCGCGCGGTAGTTAGACGGAACATCGAGTTGCCGGGCTCGTATTTCTTGCGAGGAAATTTATTTGCGCTCTTTAGCAGGACGACTAGCTGGCCGGATCCGCGCGTCGAGAATTATTTCCCCGGAAATGTTCATTACGATGGTTCCGCTATCGCGAAATTGATGATGGATCGTGCCACTCCACTAACAACCTCGCGTCTGATTCTTCTCTTGAACGAGAAAAAAGAGAAGGATTTGAGACACCTATTGGGTAAGAAATCGCGCGGTGTCCCGGCTGTCGTATTAATAAAGAACGCGCGTTCTCCCCTATTCACTTGGTGTCGCGAGTGGTTGGCGCGCCGCACGGGCTGGCCATTACCGTCTGTATCTACTTAGCGCTCCCGTTTTAATAAGCATCTCTATTAATCCGCGACCGAAATAATCGTCCCTCGCGTGCATCGTCGGTGTACTGCAGCGGTAATCGAGGGCCTCTCTCTCTCTCTCTCTCTCTCTCTCTCTCTCTCTCTCTCTCTCTCTCTCTCTCTCTCTCTCCCCCTCTCTCTCTCTCACTCTCTCTCTCTCTCTCTCTCTCTCTCTCTCTCTCACTCTCTCTCTCTCTCTCTCTCTCTCTCTCTCATTACTCGAAGCGAAACAAGCCGCTATTTCATTGCGCTCAAGCGGCTTCTCCTAATTTCCTTCCGGCGGATGCACGCGCCAAGATTTTCGGCTCGAACGGCGGGGCGCGCGCGCTGATCCTTGAAAGGATTCACAGGGTTAGAAAACATTCCGCGAAATGTACGAGCCACGACACGGCTTTCGTGCAAGGATTTGGCTTCGGATTAAACGAGCTCCCCTGAATTCGCGGCGTTCCCTTGTAAATTGCACCAAAGAATCCGATATTAACGGTAGCTCGAGCCGTGCGTCGGATGCGGCTGGGTTCCGTCGGACCGCGAACGCGGGCTTGTGATGGTCGTGGATGCGCGAGGTTGTACCGAGGTCGGTGATGGCGGCGGGGTTGCTTGTTCCCCTAAAGAAGACGAGGGCGGGGAGGGGTACGTATTAATGCTGCGTTCACCTCAGACGCCGACCGAGCTGACAAAGCTTCGCTCCGCAGTCTGGCGGGCTCGAGGCATTCCAACAAGAGGATCGCGATGTTTCGGTAGCGGCAGAGTACGGTACCGGGCGCGCTGAAGAACGCGCTCCAGCTCGCTGTGTGCGCAGTGTACACTCGTTTAGTAGCGAACGCCGATGGTGTAAGCAATTCTTGCGATCGGAAATCGGAAGGTTCGGATGAGATATCGCGCGCTCTGCGAGATTTTACAAAACGTGGATCATAATGAGTCATAAGTACTGGACGAAGCGACTCTTCGAGACGCGCCTTACGGTCTTGTCGCTCTCGGACGATTGTATGTAATAATATTCCAACTGTACTCTTTCTCTAATATTCGCGATAAGCTTTCTCTGATATTCGCGTCTGCAGGAACTTGCCGAGGCGATGACATTTTCGCCGAACGCTGGAGAGAGTAAGTAGTTCACGTATGCTCGATGTCATCATACCTCCGTGCTCGTCGGCGCCCACGTCCTACGTACAATTTCGCGGGATGATCGTAAGAAGTGACGTCAGCGTTTATCAAATCTTTCAAAGGTTTCGACTCGGCAAGCCAGAGTTTCCAGGTCGCTGGACCGCTAAGCCGTATCCCACCTCCCGATTCCTCTTCCGTTTCTGTCCTCTTTAACTCTCCTTTCCTTCCCCTCCGTTTTTTCCTTCCCCACTTTTCTCTCCCCCCCCTCTCTCTCTCTCTCTCTCTCTCTCTCTCTCTCGCTCGCTCGCTCTCTTCATTCTCGTTCTCTCCGTTCATCGCGTTTCTTTTTCTTCCCGCCGGAAATTGGATAGTTGCTTCCAATTCTACTCAGGACTACGGAGAGGAAGCGAAGCGGCATTCCTTTGTTTCTTCTACTTTCTCTTCGATCCCGTCGAAACTTTCGTATCCGTACTCGCCGTAACTTTTTCTCCTATGCCTCCCGCCAATCCCGCTCTTTCTGCTCACCGATCGCGGGATCGCCGCGAAACTTATTCGGTTAGCGTTTTCATCGCGTCCGCTTGATGGTCCCGACTACGTCGAAACACCACCACATCGGGACCGAATTATCTTAATGGCCCTTGCTTATCAATATCCAGTGAACTTTGCTATCGATTTTGCAAAGTGCCCGAACGCCGATAGGATAGATTCGAACTTTTACACGATGAGTAGCGACTCGATATCGGCAGAATCAAGCCCGAAGCTCCAACTCCAACGGGCTCGAGCTTGTCGTGGTCTCGCTTGCAGCGCGGTAGCAGCAGCAGCCGCCACGGCAGGGCGAAACCCCGGATAATTTTTCTCGAGCTCTCGTCGCGCGGCGGCGCTTCATCGCGTGTATCGCTCCACGTGCGTCCGACGCAGAGCCGTATTTCACGTCGCCGCGCTGCACCGGCCTGCCGGATAAGTGATTTCGTTTTAAATTCGCCGCACGCGCCCGTAATTAGTTTAACTCCGTTCCGAGAATTTATTAAGAAGAGAAGAAGGTGGCGCGAGACACAGCCACCACCACCACCACCCTCGTCGCACCTCCTGCCCTCTTCGCTCTTTTTCACCCCCGCGCGCATCGGCCCGACGTTGCTTCAACCCCTCTGAGGGTAGGTAGCTACGTGCTCGGAGATTCACTTCGACCTAGCCGGGTGCGCCACCTCTGTGCGCTCCGCTGCTTCTGCCGGAATTATCAGAAAGAGAGAGAGAGAGAGAGAGAGAGGGGGGATTGGGGGGGGGGGAAGAGGGAGAGGGAGGGAGTAGGGGCGGAAGAGAGATTTTTAAAGTTCGAGAGCACTTTGGAGTCCTCGTTGCCGCACACCGGTGTTCTCTACATGCTACATCCTCGCGCACGCGTGGCCTCGTCCGCGCGGCCATTTTGCTCCCGATTGTCCTTCGCTTTCGTCCCCGATCGTGGATTAAGGGGGCTGAAGAACGTCGCAGGAAGGACAGGGACGAGGAAGGAGGACCAGAGAGGACGACGATCCACGCATTTCAACTAAGCGAGTCAGAGCGACGTCGACATTCTCTCCTTTCCACCCTCGTCTCTGTGTTTCACCTCGACTGAAATCGCGAGTTCTTCCGCTCGACGATCATTCGATCAAGCGTCTCGCATTATCCTTCGCGCTTTTACATGCTAATCTCCCTCGATGTCGGGGGCAGATGCGGCGGGAAGGATTGAAATAATTTTTCGTAAACTCTCACGAGGAACGCTCGCGCGCGCGATGTCACCGCGCGTTTCACGTTTCAGTCCTTCCCGCCGATCCCAAGGAAAATAGGTTGTCGAGTGTTCGCACGGAACATCCTCTCCAATATCGCTCTTTCTATGTACCCGGTAATAAATCGCCGGCGAACTAATATTCCTGCGGCGATATTGCCGGTAATATTACCATGGTAAATGATCTCGATCACCGTCCTCGAGGGAGCCCTCCACATCGATATTAAAATAGGAATCCATGTAGCCCTCGAGGAGAAGGAAGTGGAGCAGGAGGTGGAGGAGGTTTAATTTAATTTAACGTATGCAACGCTGGTCGTTCTCGCAATACTCGATTTTACACAACGGTGCCTTTAATCGGGGATCTTTTTGCTTAATTAATTAATTAATGCGCGTGCGCAGCGCTGAAACTTATTTACTCGTCTCTCGATTCCCTGCTTCTTTTTTCAATTCTCTCTCTCTCTCTCTCTCTCTCTCTCTCTCTCGCTCTCCGAGTATTTGATACGCGCGCTCTAATTAGCCGTTATTTTTTAAGACAGAGAGCGTGTCCTTATTAGATATCCGGCTAATATATTCTACGAGAGGAACGATTAAGCCGGTAGCGATATTGCGCCGCGTGTTCGCGAGGTAATTGCATCCCCTCGACGGCGTAGCGCTTCTTGACTCTAAACGGATCGGTTTTCGTTCCTGGTCTTCTCTCCTCAGGATACATTCAAGTGCCTAGTTAAATCCTCGTGATCTTAAATTTAAGTGCAGTACCGGGAGTTGTTAAGCCGCGTTTTATAGGATCCCCGCTGCCTTTACGGAGGCGCCATTTACTGTTCCTCGAATGAGAGGTGCGGAAAGCGGGTAGTGGGCGGCGGGAGTGATGCGGCAGAGATGTTAGGTGGCGAGGGACCCTCGGCAAGGGAGAGGACGGCGGAGGTAGACGAGGGAGACGGAAGACGACGGAGAACGATAAAGGGTGTAAGAAAGGGAGATCTAATCTCATAGAAATATCACTCCGCCGTTGCAATTTCGCAATCAATCGCTAATGCTCAAAGGGAGGACGCTCTGTCTATTGGCTGATCCTTTATCGTCTCCCGCCCCTCGTCGTCTCTCCAGGCTTCGTGCTTTTCTCACCGCTTCCTGCTGCCATCTCTTCTCGTCCTCTCGAGTGAAACGATTATTTATGATGCGCCATGTTAAATCGATGTTTCTCGTCCGTCGCTGCGGAATTTCGGGCGATTTCAGCAAATGTGATTTCACTCCGACGTTTTCGCGAACGCGCGGCTCTCCGAGGCAACGTGAGCGACGACGATTGTTTTAGGTCAGCGTGTCTACAGCTCGCGGTTCGCTTAGACGTGCACACGCAGTAGGTGTTCACGCGAGATTACGTTGTCAAGCCCGGCAGAATGGATGACTTTCGTTGCGCGCTGATTTCAGTTTCGCGTGGTGTCTGGCCGCGGCAATTACGTTATTTGACGTTTAACGACGCGGGCATCATGTTGCCGGACAGAGACAGAGAGAAAGTATCAGGCTACCGGTTCGTAATAAATGAAATTGCCCTGGTTGTCCCGCCGGGCTCGTTATTTCATACGTCTATTACGTCAATGGCGAATAAATCTCGCGCGCTAAAACCAACGAGCGGCAGTTTTATCGTGCAACTTTTTGAGCGCCGTTGCCGTCGCCGTCGCCGTCGCTGGTAGATTCGGCGATCGTTCCGAGGGGAACTCGCGGCGGCGAATTTTCCGCCTACACTCGTAGATTTTTACGTCATCTGAAAATTCCGGTTACGCGCGTCTCCTGAAATACTGGCATCGTCGGCGAGCACGCGCGCTCATCTTTCCGCTCGAATGTTCCTGCTTACTTGTTCGTTATCGCGGAAAGCGATATCCGCCCGGAACGACGCCGAGGTGCGAAATGTAAAATGGGCCATTTTATCAAAAGCGAAATTCGCCCGGAGACTGAAATTTGTCCAACGTAGCGGAAGCCCTGGATTACGGTGGCGAGCCTGCCTCCTTCTCTCGTTCTGTCTCTCCCTCGGTCTCGGCAACTCCGCTCGCATCTTGCTCGCCTTGATCTTCATCCCCTCTCTCTTGCGCTTTCTTCCGCCCTCCTACCCCGCGAAAAAGGGTAACAAAGTGTTAAAGTTTTAATCCGAGAAGGAGTGCACCGCGCGCGCGCGGGCGACGAGCGAGGGAGCCTACGGGTAAGAAGAACCGTCGGAGTGCTGGAAGGAATGAGAAATAGAGAAAAGAACAAAAAGGTAGAAGGCGGAAGGAAACGAGAGAAGAAGAGGAAGAAGAAGAAGAGGTAGAAGAAGAAGAAGAAGAAGAAGAAGAAGAAGAAGAAGAAGAAGAAGAGAGAGAGAGAGAGAGAAGCGGCTGGCGGGGGGGTTAGGAGGGGGCAGGATAAACGAAGATGAAACGACGAAAGAAGTAAGGAACTGCGATAGGACGAGGTATGGGCGGTAAGGAGGGCAGGAGCGGGGGAGGGGGATGAGAGGATTGGGCACGGGGGGGGGTGGCGGCACGACGCGCGACGGGAGGGGATGGGGGTGTGCAGGAAAGTCTTTGTAATCGCAGTTTTCTACTTTTTCCTGGAGTCGCGGCAGCGAAGGGTGAGTCGAGCCTGGGAGAGGTGAATCTAGATTCCAGGTGGGTGGGTGGGGTAGATGGAGCGACGAGGAACGGGCGAGAGGGTAGCGCCACGCTAGTGCCGGAGAATAGGGACGGCGGGAGGGGGAGGGACGGAGGGGAGGCCCGGTAATGGTAAGGGTAGATGGGTCGGTGCAAGGGTGTGCTTGAACAGGGATTTACGGAATTTATCACTTGAATTCCCTGTAAAGGATTAGCAGACATTCCCTCCTCTCGCGGCACGGGGACGTAGGGGATGCAGTGGGTTACCCTACGAACTTCTTGGGGCGATGGCGCCGCCTGCCGGCTTTGCGGACCCGACTCGCCCCACCCATGTGTGCCCTCAGACCTCGATTGCGGTCTTTGAAAGCACATCGCCACCCGTCTCGTCCCGTATTCTTCGTGTGCATTAGCTTTTTTTCCTTTTTCCTCATTCAAAAGTCATCGGGCGATACGACTATGTCCGCTTGATTTCGCTTTCATGACATCGTTGTAGCAGGAACTCGAACTCGAGAAACGCGCGACTTCAGTAGCTCCTCACGACGAGCTAACGTTTATTTTTCTCAGCATAGGTGTGCTCCGCGTATAAGGCAACAGCCGATATCGTTAATCGCGATCGAATCGCTCATGGTGTGCCCGCGATCTCCCATCGCGAAGAACTGTTGGTCGCGAGAAGCAGCAGTACAGAATATCTCGCGATGCTATCTAGCCGTAGATATAGCCGTTCTCTCCTTCCGCGCGCGATATTCTTCGCATGGAACGTTCGCCACCAGCTGGGTCTCGCCTCGAGACGACCTTTTGCGCCGTATCGCCTGTATTTTACGAGCCTCGAATTGTCCGATAGGGCCCAGTACTCTTCGCTGAATTCCGTAACACACCAGGAAGCGGCCGCGCGAGGTTGTGAAGGGTGCCGAACCGCCGGGATTTTTCTTTACGATCCTGGAATTAGAGACGATGGGTTGCGACGATTCCGCGATTTTTCAATCGCATCTTCGCGTTCGATCTGACTTACGATGTCGACCTCGACGTGTCTTCGAAATAATATATTTTATGCTTCGATCCTTTTTCCATGCCAACGCATTGTTGATGGATCCTTGCTTGTGCCCAAAGTTCGAGGTTTTTATCGAGATTTCGGAAAACGCACGATTGCTTCGCGAAAATATCAAATTTTGCGTATTTCAAATGTCAAGTGTCAGATGTGCGATATTTCCGAAGAATCTCTCGATGCTGGGAAGATGACTGTTTTATATTTCCTTTCTGTGATACTACAGGATACAATTTTAGCTCTTAAGACTTGAGTCGAAATTTTTTATCTGTATACATATTAATCCTGCAAATTATATCAAACTTGAAGAACCAGTAGAATATTTCGAGTAATATATTATAAAAACTAATATCCTCACATGTTTGATGTTGCAAATGGTAACGCATTGCTATTTTCGCATATAAAGAATTTGCAGAAAACCTAATTTAAATATATTCGATTTTAGTCCTCTCTTTTTATTTGCATTTCATTCTTAGTTTCAATGAATATATTAACCATACCACTTACCATTTATAGATGGAGTAAACAAGTATTAAATAATTAATATGGGTAAAAGTGCAGGAATGGTATGTAAATAAATCAACAAGTTTTATTTTTCACTAGGAATGTAATTCCCATATTTTTATTGACGTTAAACATTTTAATATAGGATTTTTAATAGAGATTCAAAAGGAGTAAAAACTGTAAGAGAAAAGATGATTAGTGCACAATAATATGTTGTGCACTAATTAATATTCTAACATATATTCGATGTAATGATAGTACTCATTTAAGTACAATTGACGTCGATGAATTAACCTTTAAGTAGGAGCACTGGCAAAATCACACAAGTGGGCGTATAATAAGTGGGCAATTTGATAATGAAAGTTTATTATTTGAAAAAAAGCAAAAAATAATTTTTTTTAAATTAAAAAAAATAAATACTTTCCTATACATACGAAGTACTTAACCCCTTGACTGTGGATGACGTGTATAGCCGCATGAAAAAGTCATGCCACCAGTGTGGATGACGTGATACATGCATCGAAGAAAAAAAATAGTAAAACTATTGTTTTTTGCGTACAGGTGGATATCTATATGTTTTTGAAGTCGCTGAATCCGAATTTGATATCAAAATTTCGAAATTCAAAATGGCGGATCCAACATGGCGAGTCAAAATTATAAAAATAATCGAATTTTTATGAAAGTGGATATCTATATGTTTTTGGGGTCGCTGAATCCGAATTTGATATCAAAATTTCGAAATTCAAAATGGCGGATCCAACATGGCGAGTAAAATTTATAAAAATCATGAAAATCTGATTTTCAAAATTTAGATCCGCCATCTTTTATTTTAAAATTTTGATATCAAATTTGGATTCAGCGATCCCAAAAACATATAAATACCGACTTTCATTAAAATCTGATTATTTTCATAATTTTGACACACCATGGTCGATCCGCCATTTTGAATTTTGAAGTTTTGATATCAGATTCGGATTCAGCGACCCCAAAAACATATAGATACCCACTTTCATAAGTTACTTAATGGTTAAAGACGAATTTGAGGGATATGTTGAGAAGTTAAAGTTGAGACGTTAAAAGATCCCTGGCTGTCGAGATTATGTGTTTGTTTTGATTCACGGCGATGCTTGGTGAGAGGTGACGTCACGCTTTTTGCTCATTGTTTTGATAATACTTGACGTACCTGTGACCGTGACCGTGAGTCATTATGTTTCGAGCCAACGAACGGTGCGCGCACATGCCGCGACGCGGAGCGCGTATATCGGCGCGTGTAACGGTGCATTATCGTTCCGATTGATTCTTAATATTTGTCCACGGACATTTTTGTTGACTTCGCGCTTATTAACACGTGTTTCTCCGGTCAAATTGCGTCTACGCGAGTGTCAGTGCTAGCGAAAGAGTATCCGATGTATCACGATGGAGCAAGCGGGATATTGGATCAAGAAGACAGGGAACATCAAGGCGTGATAACCGATACATTTGTTTTAAGGTGCGTAGAGTCGCTAATTATATTACGTCCAATATTAACGGACATTTGATGAAATTACCGAAAATAGAGATACCCCGAGTCGAAATTGAGGTCGGCGTTTGTAGATCGTCATCTTTTGATAAATAATTATAGCTTTACAAATCTCTGGTTATTCGTCAACCTCTGTATCTCTGTGTTTATTTCATACAACAAGATCAATATTTTGGCCTAAACAGCCGAATAAATGGTTCATGAATATAGATTTAACATTAATTATACTTGGAATGAAAAATTGTAAATAATTTATGAATACCGGCCTTAGAATCTTTAGTTTAATTTCTGTGAATTTTTCATCTAATAATGCTTCTTACATTGCCAAGGTCCCGTCTTATTTACATCTGTCAACGTTTTTCTTTTCATCTCTGTTCATCATTGGGATGAAATTAAATTAAAATCCGGAGCACCGTATTATTAGATACATAATTGCTACTTTTTTCTTTGCAACTACTTTTCAGCCCTCTTAAAGGCCCTTTTCAAGGAAAGGAAGAAATGATAAAAGAAATATGAATCGAGAAAATGTGTCATTTTATTTACCAATCCCATTATTTGTCTATATTAATTATTTATTATACGGGCTTCCCCCATTAACCTTTTAAGTTCGACAGAAATTGCTGGGTCAATGCAGAAGTAAGATTTCGACTCGGGGCAGCCTGTCACGCACGCTTTGAGAAACACGCTTCGCGTTTTCTCTCTTTCTTTCGTTTTGGATGAAAATATGTCGTCACGCGGCACAAGGACAAAGTCACCACTTAGAGCGCGTATGATCCTCGGTGGCGTCATTGTGTGTACCATCGATTCGATCTTTCCTAGCTTCCTAGCTTTCCTTCCCCGCTTTCCTAGCGATTTACTCTCACAACATAACGGAGAGAAAATATCAGCCGGGTATAAGCGTCGAGTCGCCGAGTTTCCCTTTTTTTCTGTTTCCTCAGCGTGTCATCTCTCTTCGCGTTCGTATCAATCGACGACACTCACGTGGACGCTTCTGACGGAGGCTAAAGCAAACCTTTGCCCGATCGGTATGTGTGCGTCTCTCTCTTTCCGCGTGCCATCCGTCCCCTAACGTAAACGCAAACACCGACGTGTATACATATATGTACGGGGATGGCTATTCGAGTCGGGGTTGCACCACGTGCCGGGGTAATATATCGCCGGCTAATAAAATATGAAAGGGCCCCCAACGTATACACGATTTCTCACCTTTCTCTTTCGCCGCGCGGGAAAATCGAGGGTCGAATGCGTAGGCGCGACAGGTGCGACGGCACAACACTCTTGCCAGAGGTTTCTCCCTTTCTCCCGCGGAGATATGTTGAAACGTTGGATATATTGTGAATTTTACATCTCTCTCGGTGGTTTCCGCTCTTGGATTTTGGCGGAACTTTCGCTCATGAGACGCGACCTCGCGTCGATATCCCTCAAATTCGACGCGACAATTTTATCACGTACCGGATAAACTTTCACGACCACACGTTCTTCCTTCACCGTGTCTTGCCTGTCGAATTTCACGAAACTTACGAAGGCACGGTGATTTTCGAAACTTTATTCTCTCCCCGCCCTTTATTAATCCCGCTCCGATAACGACGATAGGTATGGGCTTTTTACGCATAAAGTAGAGAGAGAGAGAGAGAGAGAGAGAGAGGATGAGCAAGGGAGAGAAAGAGACGGAGGCGTTTGCTCGTTCGGGGCAGGGTCCTCACCCCAGTTCCTCGAGTAATCAGGATGCGCGCTGCGAAATGTAGCGGCTGCAAATTCCGGGGTTTCTTCGCGTGGCAACCTCGGAAAGTAACCGCTCTGCCGCGCGTAGCAACGCACGTTCGAAACTAACACAATGCACGAATACTACTGTCCCGTGCATTCGCGTTTACACAGCGGCGGGAAGATGAGTGCCGCCGCTACCGCTGCCGTAGCGGCGCCGGACGGGGTCGTGAAGTGGAGGGCGCGTTACATATATACGACGCGTATATAAGAGGAACTCGAAGTACGGCCATATCGTGCGCAGCACGGCAATTCGAACTCAAAAGCTTCCAAACATCTTCAATATAAGTTAGGGAACTGTACTTAGGTTACCTTCGTAACCAGGCCCGCATACGAAACAGTCCTCGAATAGTTGCGCGGTATTCCCCTTATTGCAAATAGTACATGGCTTCTTGCCGCTGTAGCCTCTCGCTCGCATCTTCACTATCGTCGCTGCCACCTCCTCCTCCTCCTCCTCCTCGACCTGCACTTCCACCTTCTCTCCTTCTTCATCGTCGCCCTTGCCCTCGCCATCGCCATCGCCGCAGCCACCGCCTCTTCTAATTAGCTACCGAATTGTGTGCGCGAATTAATCGACCGTCGCGCTTCAAAAACGACCGGAAGTTTGCGAAGATGAAGGGCAACGCAACATCGCGGCCAAACGACGCGATTAGCTCTCGTCGACGGCGGCGGCGGCGGAAGTCGCGCGAGATTCGCGATTTCGACCAGAGTGTTTAACCGCGATGAGCTGATCGACTCGCGCTAAAGAGAGAGGAAGGGGTTAATTTGGCGCGCCGTGCTGCGCCGGCGATCCGAAACGCGATGCGTCGAAATGGCGTTGATGATGTTGAACGCGCGTCGAGTTCATTAAGTTTGACGCCCACACCGCCTGATTACGGACGAGCAGATTTAATCATCGCAATTTCACGGCCGGCCGTCCGTCCGTCCGATCGCTGTTATCATAAACTATCGGAATATTCGGCATTTTGATGCGCGAACGCGTACGCACGCGATCCCAATCCAAGATCCACCCATTGTACGCGCGAGCGGACGACGCGTCGAATTAATTGGACTCCCGACGAAAGAGGAATGTTAATCGCGATCAACGCGACGAGCGCGTGCGCCGGCGTATAAGCGCGAGTAGGCGCGAGACCAGCGAGACAAATCGGCGAGTTCGCGTCGAACCGATGATGCATCCGCCGCAAATCGTTAGGAAACGCCGTCCTCCGGAGGCGAATTCGCCGCGCCGCCCGCGACCGGCTGCCACAGGCTGTGCGTCGCGCGCGCGCGCGCGCGCGTTTCCGCGGATAATTATAATGGTTTGCACTTTAGCGAGGTAGCCCTCGTGAGCCTCGGTGAGGCACACGGGCGCGACAGCGGACTCTGAGGGCGGTTGCGTTCGCACCCTGCTCCTCTCGCGATGCGTGTAGCTTATGCGCGCGCGACTCGCTCGGTGTGTACACCCGCATTTGCACGGCTATGTAAATATACATTATAATGACAGCCGGCCCCGGCACACGGTATTGTCCCCCGGTACACGGTTACGCTCCCCCGGAGCAAACACGGCGACGGGGCCGTTACACTGGCGTTCGCGCGCCGCCGGAGGTAAATCGGAAATCTCACCGGGGAAATGGCACGAGGGAGGGAGGGAGAGGGAATCACGCCTTCGAGAGCGATCTTCCGTTGTTTTCGGCGTGAAAAAGGCCGCCATTGACGCGATGCAAACGCGCGATAATCTCGCGCCGTCCCGTCTCACCGGCTATCACTTATCGGAGCGCCGCGTGCTGCAAGTCGCGTCTCGCGAGTCTGTTTCTCATTCCGCTCGGGTCGGTCTCTCTCCTTCTCTCTCCTTCTCTCTCTCTCTCGCTCGCTCGCCTGGTTATCTGTATTTTTTAAGAGAGACGGGCAATACTTGGCGCTTATCTTTGAAATACACAGAGGTGCACACGCCGGGCGAAGTCAAGAATATTTAATGGAGCGTGGAGAAGCGGCGGAAAGCGCGAATAAATTCGCGGTGAGTTTATCGTCTGTGAAAATGTACTTTCGATTCCTCTCAATTTCACGAATCCCCCCCCCTCCCAAGCCTGGCCTCTCCTGCATTTCCCAAGCTCAAGGCTGCCGGGCGGCGCGACGCGGCGCGGCGCGGCGCGGCGCGTTTTCGTATAAAACGCGAAACGAACTTTCATTGTCACGCCCGGCGGGCACAATGGTCTCGCGATCGTGATACATTTTCCGTGGGACCGGGTGTGCACGCCGCTGCTACCCCCGGTGGATCGCGGTAGTTTCGCGGAACGGTGGTGGAGACTGAAGAGGAGGAGGAGGAGGGGGGGGGAGGAAGAGGCCACGCGTGTTCGATTCTTCGCGATCGTTCGGTTGCACAGTTAGCGATCCATTTCGCGCTGAATTCCGCGTCGTGAATCACCGTTTGATCAGACGACGGCGATTTGTCGTTTCGTTTGCTGACCACAGATTCGCCGGAAGAATGGCCGCGGAAGTGCTGCGGTGGAGTGTCCGTCGATTCCATTGGACCTTCACCCCTATTTATCTCCCTCAGGTTTTTCAAGCGTCTCGACGGGTCGTCGTGGAGAAAACTTGTCGGGGGAAAACTCGCTCGGCCGTGCTCGCTACACGAGCAGAAACTGTTTTCCCAGCGTGTGGGATCCGTGAGCGCGAGAACGGCGGCATGCGAATCTGCGGGCTCGCACAATGCCTTTCCTCACCCGCGCTCTCACTCGCGAAAAGTTTTTCCGCGTACCAGCTTTCGGGGCACCACGGCCGGACGGACGGCGGCAAAACATCTCTCTGCGCCGTAGATGTCGACGTCGACTCCGACGCCGACGCCGACGCCGATGCCGACGCCGACGCCGACGTCGGCGTCGGCGTCGGCATCGCGGGCGACGCGTGCGAGTTTTCTGTTTTGCCGGAACTACTTCCCCGGAAAAGCTTCTTGTCTCATTTCTCTGCCCCCGCCGCTCGAAGCCGAAATCACCCTCTCGCTCTTCCGGCCCTCTCGCTCGGAAACTCGGCGAGTTTAAGAAAGTTGTTCAATTCCTGGCGCGAGTATGACACAAGTGAATCCACCGAACCTCCCGCGAAAAAGCACGGGAATGCTTTTCGCCGGCGCTTCTTGCCGTCCCCGCGTCTCACCGTCTCCCTTCCTTCCGTCTCCGCCTCTTCGTCGCGCTAATATGTCCGACGTTCCCGCGAAAGAAATCGTCGTGATGACATATTTCAGCCGCCGAGATGTACTCGCTGAGAGAGGCCGCGAAAGTGACTCGTAAGAATGGACTGATCCTTTCGTTTCGATCTCGATTTTCTTCGGACGATTTGCTTCTCTGTCGTTAACGACGGAAACATCGCGGTCGAGCCTTTCGAGGAGAGCCTGCTCGCGCTTGGCTTTAAATTATATCCGGCGTGACGACGTTCTCACCGCACTCCTCTCTCTCTCTCTCTCTCTCTCTCTCTCTCTGTCTCTCTCTCTCTGTCTATCTGTCTGTCTCAAGTCTCATGGTTTCGTCCCCCGAGCGGGACCGCGGGATATCGCGCGGGTGCTTGGCTTATCGAAGTTCCATTTCGCGGAACTTGGAGCACAGCTCCGCCGTCGATAGGAATATCCGAAGCGCGGGAATGGGAGCGGCCAAGGGGCAAAGCACAACAGGCAACTTGCGAGACGGTGCAGCCGGCAGTTCCACACAGAGCTTGGTGAGAACTTACTTTCGCCAGTTGTTTCTTCCTTCTCCCCCGTCCTCTCTCGGTCGCTACTAGGCCCCCGACTCTTTCATCCCCGTGTCTTCTTCTTCGATTTGTCCGTCGTCCTCTTTCCCTTGCCGTCGGTGAGACACCGGTGCACTCTCGACGTCGACTCGTCGTCGACGACGACGACGACGACGAGCCCTATTTACTTTGGAAAGTTTCGTAGCGCTTTACGACTAATCGTTGTGTGTGTACGCGTTGTCTCGCTTTAACGAATAACTCGGAGTTATGCGCAGCCGTGTGTATGCACGGTTAACGGTCCGCGATTCGCGCAATTACGAGTTCCAGCGTTCCGCCAATTTGATCGCGTGCGATCGTCCAAATTACTTCGAAATGGCGCGCAGAATTACCGCGTCCGATTTACATGTAAATCGCGGAACACGGTGAATAGTCTTCGTTTCTCCCATCGCCGTCGTTTTCTATTTGTTTCGCCGTACGACGACGACAACGACGACGACGACGACGACGACGACGACGCTTCGGTTCCGTTTCGCTCTGTTCCGCTCCGCTCTGCCGTACTCCACTCTTCGCTCCACTCCACTCCGCGGGAATGTAATAGCGTGCGAATGGAAAAAAGGTGTACTCTCCACCTCGTCGTCGTCGTCGTCGTCGTCGTCGTCGTCGTCGTCGTCGTCGTCGCAGCGCGGGCAGATTTTCTCGTGCGATCGCGATTACGCTGAATGTTCCGCGCGTTAAAGCCGCTCGCGGTATCACCCGCAGTGATTTGCGACGAAGGATTCCGGCTCGCGCGGGTCGATGCGAAGGCGTATAATGGGCCCGTGGAAATTCGCCGACGTTACAGAAATCTAGGACGAGTCTTAGGGAGCGGCTCTAGAAATAAGTGTTTAACCTCGATCCTTGCCATATCCAACTATTCTAAATCCAGTATGCAAGTGGAGTAGATAGCTGATAGGAGATACCAGATAGCGAAGTGCAGCGTTGCATGCATCCACCTGTGACGGGGCTTTCGGGAGGGGGGGGGGGGCGCAGAGAAGCGAGACAGACGCTCGAAGTAGCCTGAATGGACACGAAATAGGTCGAGTCGATGTTGCCTACGTGAGCCGCCTCAAGGAGAAACATTCGTAATGCTCGCCTTTGAGGTTACGTACCGGGCCGGCCGGACGCGGAAATAAAAAAAGCATGACGAAGGTTAGTTAGCGATAACGTATCGGGGATGCCTTAGTGCATTTATCGCCAAAGGATTTCTTTCCCTCCCTTTCTCTCTCTCTCTCTCTCTCTCTCTGTGTGTGTGTGTGTGTTCCTTCCCGTTTTACCTTCTCGCTTTCTTTCTCTTCGTTAGTGTATCGTCGCGGTGTTTATTCAGATTCCTCAAATTTACATAATTCGCGGCGCGCAGTAATCTAAGCGACCTGAATACGTAACCGACGAACGATAAACAGCCTTTTATACAGCGCGCGTTTCGCGTTTCGCGCGACAAGAGAGCGGGAAAACAGCATTTTCGGATGATGGTGTTTCGCCCGGACGGAACTTGGGCGGATTCGAGCGCGGAATTGAAGGTCTCGTTCTCGTCCTCGAGAAAACCCCGACTCCGCAGATGTATCGTGAAGTCGCGTTTAAACTTGGCGTCATTTCGCAAACGTCGCGAGGATAAGACAATGAAGCGGAAATAAGAGGAAAAGGGTAAGGAGAGCCGCGCGAGAGGAAGGAAGTTCGTGCTGCGCCCTGTGATCTGTGGTAACAGTCGCTTCTCGAAGCCCGCGACTTGGACCGCGCCGGAGGAATTTGGGAAAATTCGGGAAAATTCGACTGTCTTCGACAGTTCCAAAGTTCGGATGGTTCCGCTGCAGATTGAACCGTATATTATCTCCGAGCGAAAGAGGAGCGATCCCGCGCGCGATTCCCGCAAACGTCGCTTCTCCCGAGAACTAGCGAGTTTCGAAACGACGAAGACGCCGACGGGATATCGGCTATTTGCTCGTAACAGAGCGAAAAGAGAAGGGCGGGGGAAGGAGAAGCGCGCGACTAGGAAGATTAGAGAGCGATAAAAAATAGGAAATGATAAAATCTTAGTGGTGAAAGTTCCCTCGGCGAGATTACGCCGTTACGGTGCGCGCGTTGTGTCACACACGTGGCGAACTCTCGCCACGTTCTCATTGTTGTTCTCTATCGACAAAGAGTCTCACCCCTCCCCCCTCTTTCCTGAATTGTCCTCCGATGTATTCCATATACTCGTCGATCCTCGCCGGCTGCACGGCGCGACGCGACGCGACGCGACGCGACGCGTCGCGCGATGTTTCTTCAACTAATAGGGTAACCGCCGTCACAGGTAGTGGACGATCGTTGATGCCGCGGGCGAAACGACAGAGGCGGAGGCAATGGCTGCGGTCGCCGGCATTAGGGGTTTTAGGGAGGCTTTGCAGGTTCGGTGGCGCGGGCGGGTGCAGGCGGACGGGAAGGTACGATGGAGGGCCAGCCTCGGGATTTTGGTCGGGCTCGGACCGAGCTTGCACTGTTCACGGCGATTAATTCATTGCCGCTTACCGCATCCCACCGCATACCGCTTTTTGCTGCCCCCTCTCGTCCCATACTCCGTCCGCTCGTGTAGTCCCTCCTCTTCGCAGTCTCCTTGGTCCTCCTCCTGCGATCGATCTTCTCCCGCTCGCCCGACGTCGCTCTTGGAAATTGATCTCGCCGATACTTTCTCAGGCCTACGCCGCGCCACCGCGCCACCGCGGACGCTCTGTTCGCGGGGCCGCGTTAAGCCGAATGCGGCGACGATCGATGCGGCTCGTCCGTCGCTTCGCGGCCACGGCGCGGTGGCACGGTGCTCGTACACGCGTGTGCATTCGCGTCGAATTTAACCGGCCGCTTTGCTCGCGGGAATTTGAAATGCAAAACGGAAACGCGAGCGGCGGACGCCCGGCGGCGCAGGCTGCCGCGTGGGATTTTCTGCGGTCGCGGCGTCCCCCCCCCCCCCCGCCCCCCTTACGCTTTGCTGTATGTCGGTGGCGGCGGTGTTGCTGCCGCTGCTGCTGCTGCTGCTGCTGCTGCCGCCGCCGCTGCCGCTGCCGCTGTTGCTGCTGGGTGATATCGCTGCGGTGCGTTAACACTTTTTGGTTTCGCCGTAGCTGTCGCAATTGACGAGAAGTTGATTGGTACAATGTCCACAAAAAGCGACCGGCGTATATCGCGCTGTTCTGCGGTAAATTGTACTTGTCTCGTTTTCCGTTTATTTCTGCCTTCTTCGTCTCGCTGCTTTTTTTCTCCACGCCGCGACGCGTCGCGTCGCGTCGTCTTATTTTCGCCGGGCTTCGCGCTACCATTGTCTCGCGCATACATCGACGCGCGAGACAATATTTGAGATCGCGCTATCGCT
This sequence comes from Harpegnathos saltator, assembly GCF_003227715.2. Lineage (NCBI taxonomy): Eukaryota > Metazoa > Arthropoda > Insecta > Hymenoptera > Formicidae > Harpegnathos > Harpegnathos saltator. Next base: position 348,320 of record NW_020230005.1, on the reverse strand, counting down.
AGGAGAGAGACCGCTTGGGAGCGTAATTTTATTACGTTTCGCGGGGGGGAGAGCGCAAAGAGGGAAGGGTTAATCGCTCGCTGCCGCGCGGAACTTTCGGTGGACTGGCTATCGATTTTTCTCAATAGCGCTCGTATTCCGATGGAATTTTAAGGGCGCTAAAAGCGGAGGCAATGAGAAAACGCGCTCCCGACGACGTATCCGTCAGTCGCATTATGGAGTAGTGAGCGTAGCCAAGGTGGGGCAGGGTGCGAGGGTGCCGGGAATTACGGTTTCATCCATCGTGCCACGACCAAGTCAAAAGAGAGAGATTTCCGGTAATTTCCGCGCCCTAAAACGTTTCCGCCAATGGCGGCAGATATCGCGGAATAGTGCGAGTGTGGCACGACGTGAGTTTCCTAAGGCCGCCTGATTTCTATGAACCGTGATTTATCGCCTTTCACGAGCCCTTCCCACGTCTCGCGGCGGCGACGACAACGAGGACGACGAGGACGACGAGGACGACGAGGACGACGTCGACGACGTCGACGATGTGATTCCACAGCGAGCGGAGCGTGAATCACTTCGAAATTTTCGTATCCTCGGCCGAACAAAAAGAGAGAAAGAGAGGTAGAAAAAGAGAGAAAGAGAGGCAGAAAAAGGAAACGCCTGGGCATCCCTCTCTTACGCGTTTCGTCATTTTCGCGAGCGCGGTGATTCTCCGATAAATTCATACCGTTCTAATATTTATGACGTCCATAAATAAATAATCTCTCGCGACGCGGCCCATCCGAAACGCGTCCGCCCGACGCATAAATAATCGACGCGAGAGAGGATATCCGTTCTGCAGAGCGGAACATCCATCGCGCTCGTACCCATTGAACCTTATTTCGAAAAAACAAAGAGGCCTCTCTCTCTCTCTCTCTCTCTTTTTTTCTCTCTCTCTCTCTCTCGCGTGCGCGCATGTGAATGAGCACGCGAGAACGGAAGGCGACGGGTTGGCTGAAAAGCGAGCCGACAGATCCGCCCGCGCGCTCACGCACGTGCAATAATCGCCGAATTGACGTTAATCGAACGTTGTTTACGAGGTGGCGGGTCCGCGCTATATCCGTTGAGCGCTTTCATAAAGGTGATCCCGGTAATCGGCAGTAAAAAAACCGCGGTAACATACATTAATTTCGTCCACATAATGGCACCATGCTTTTTATTGCCCTTTACCCCTTCGCGCCTACCCTTGGGCGACTATCAGCAGCCGTCGACCCTTCGGCTCGCTCGCTCGCGCGCGCGCCTATTTTCAACCAATGGAGGGGGGACTTGAATCCTACCCTCTCGCCCTTTTCTCGCTCTCTTCTTCTCCCTCGCGCGCTTTCCCGACCTCTTTCCGCCTCGTTCGTTTTGTTATCGTTGTGTCCCTCTCCCTCTCTTTGTCCCATTATTCCAACCAGCCAGCACTCTCGCGCACCTTTTTTCCCTCTTCAATCGGTCTTTCGATTTCTGGGCAAATATCTCGGTTAGCGCGTCGGCAACACTTGGGCCGGGCGGCAGTACGATTTTTCACCCCTTTAGAAACAACCCTGATAAAAACTATCGGTCGTACCGTGATCTGTAGGAACGCGCCCCGCCGGGGCTTTGTGTCCGAAGCCCTTTAGTCGAGCATATTGCCGGACTCGCGTCGGGGATTTGACAGAGTAACGCGACCTCGCGCGCAATCAGTCTAATGACAATGGATTAATTAATCACCGGGTCGCAGCAACGCGACATGCGCTCGGGAAAGTCGGTCGTTAGGGGAATCGATTTTGAGGGCTCCTGTCCGCGCGTGTTGCGAAAAGTTTTTCGCGCTTGTCTGCCGCTCGCTCGCGAGACCGTGCGCGTTTGTGCGTATATTCGCCTCGTGAAATATTTAAACCGTATGAAAGCGAGAAAAAAATTCTCGGCTTGTTTCCGGCCATGAGCGTGGACGCGTATCGCGGAAATCATATCGGAAGTCGTCTCGCGAAAAATGCTCCTCGCGAAAAGAGCGTCCGGAAATCCGGAGGGAGGTGGAGCGGTGGTGCGATTTATTTATTTATTCGTTACATTCTTAGCCCTCGAATCGATACACCTCGGCGATTGAAGGATGAAACGCGTAATATCGGGGATCCTAAATTATTGATTTCCACGGTATCGCGGCTTTCTTTCGGCCTCGGGACTTATATCACGGCCACCCCGTGAGGAAAATTGGTCCGCGGGGCGTACGTCGTACCGCATCGGCACAAAGAAAGGAGAGAGCTTCATAAGGCACACCGCGGAATATCTCATAAGATAAACCAATATTATAAATTATTCGGATCCATTTCAAGGAGGAGAGCCGGCCTGAAGGAGCGGCGGCGAGGCACTCCGGAGCCGGCAGCTTTCGCATAATGTGAAATGGCATAATAACTGGCACGACGGCGACCTTCCATCAGCCACTGCCATCTTGAATTTACGGAAAAATTATCTTATCGCCTCGCTTCTCATCTCTCGGCGCGCGAAATGAACCCCGAGGCTCGCGGAACACTCAGTCGCGCATTTTCGAAGGCGCCTTCGCGTCGGACAAGAACGGATGCTCGGGTGGGAGCGAGAGAAAGAGAGACAGAAAGATAGAGAGGATAAGCGAGAGATGGTGGAAACGTATAAATTTCGTTGCCGGTCCTCTATCATCTCGAGACATGCCACAAATGAATATAAACCGTCGCGCGAAAGGAACGACGCGCCCGCGAGGGAAAGGGACGGCCTCAGAGGCATCGGAAAAAGTGCGTGCGACATCCGTTGTCCGCGGCAATAATCTCGCGTTAAAAATGACAACGACCGATGTTGATCGAAGGAGACTTGCTAACGAATCTTGGCGACGCCAAAGTAACCTCCGCGTGCACGCGCGCGCGCAAAAGAGAGAGAGAGAGAGAGAAAGCGAACGCGATTCCGAGACCTTTGGGTACTGCGGACCTTTGGCTGTTGCGGTGAATGCACATTGAACAGTATTCAGTTAACTACGAGGGACGGCGGGAGGAGGTTCTGGTGGCGTAAGGGGGAGGATTTCTCAAGATAGATCCGGCGGAGAGGTCGACCAATGCCGCCACAACACCGCAAGGCTCAACTCGGATGGTCGCATGGGGATTTGGGGTTTAACGTTGGTCAGGTTGCACCAACAAGCCTCGAAACCTTATCTCGAAATCGCCGCGATCTCGTGCGCCCGGGCCATCCCGGAGGATCGGCCAACAGCTGCTCCGGGGTTCGCCGCGATTAACGACGGCTTATAAAACCAATGTTCCTCTGTCAAATTAGGGAACGAAGTACGATCGGACCGCCGCGAAACTTTCCGCCGGCTCTGAAATTGGATCCGCAGCGAGCTTGGAAACGGCCCAATTATATGGCTGCTTTCTGCCCGTCTCTCTTTCGCTCCGTCTCTCTCGTTCCCGACCGCAGTTTCGTTAGACCGGTTGTTACGGATTATCGAAATCGGCCGTACGAAAGTCGGGAACGTTGCGGCTCGCCAAAGCGATCCTTAGCCGGGGACGTCGCTTGGTCATCCTCAGCCGGCGCGCGTGTACCCAGCCACCCTCGCTGGAATTCGGAATCTGATTAATCTCCGCGAGCCGATTCAGGGTTAACGGTAAATATTGTCCTTCCGTCCTACACTTTTGTAACCCTTGACGCTGTGGAGCGAGCTTTGAGTACACCGGGAAGTAGCGAACGGCTGATTAAACAGCACCGCGTGTTCCGCCGCGAGTAATTAAAGAGCTCCGCAAAGCCTTCAGCATGCCGAATAAACTTCGTATCCCAGTCGCCGGGAACGAAAGGTATCCATCGACTGCAAAGACTGCGCGGTGTCTATCTGTATTCTCGTCTCCCTCTCCTCTATCAATTTCTCCTCGCCCATCTCGTCCTGCCACACGTGCCTCCGTCTGCCGTCGCTGCCGCCTCTCTTTCTTCTACTCACTCACTCACGTGCGCGCGCGCACGCGTGCGAGAAGTTGGATTAGATAAGTTTGCCGTTTAGCTAGTTGCGGATAGGATTGGCTTAGCTGATTCGTATCGAAGTCTCCGTCTCTCCTCTCTCCCTCCCCTCCTTCTCTCTTTCTGTGTGTGTATGTGGGGGGAGGGGGTTCGGTTTTGTTTGATTTGCCTCGGTTTGGCGCGAGGAACGAGTGAGTCCCAGGTTTGTCTGTGAAGCGCTGCTCAAGTGGTTCCAAGCGCTATTGGCTCGTCGATGGCGACGGCGGCGGCGGCGGCGGCGGCGGCGGCGGCCTCGCGGACGCCGCGCGCGAGTTTTCAACTTGACGAATTCCCCGCTTCTGAGCGGCGCGGCGGCGACCGGTACGCCGCGATTCAATTTCCATCGGTACGTAAGGGCCGCATTTGCCGAGTCTCGAGTTCGCCTGATACGCGGATTGACCGGGCTCTCTCGGCTCACGTGAAACGAGGTCGCCCACTCACGCGGATATATAGAGTGTGATTTAGGTTTCAGCGGCTCGAACTTTCCAGCTTTTCCAAGTGACCGTTGCCGACACCACTCTCCCCACGCGTCGAATGTAAATGTCCGGGCCGCTTTGTTTCGATTTCCCTCAGTCCGTCTATGATACCGTCGGAACTTTGCAATCGCGCGTTCGAAGCTCGCCCTTAGATGTTCCAAATAAATGTCAGCCGAGATCATTGACATTGTGCACCGGACATTTGTACTATTGAGCACAATGCGCGCGTGAACAAGGGAGACCGTTAAAGCGCGGGGATATTTCCGCTTATTTTTCTTATTTCGCGCGATGAAACGGCGCGCATTTCAGGATAACGCAGGGCGGAGTATTTTGGTGTAACAGCGAGAACACGGAGAACATGGATATTGTTCATATATTTTTCCCTCTTGTATACATGTTTCTCTCTCTCTCTCTCTCTCTCTCTCTCTCTCTCTCTCTCTTTTTTCGTCACAATGCCAAGGTTGGCGATATTTCCGTCTACCCGCATTGCTTCCGCGAATAAGGGTTTTCCTTTCTTCGAAGACAAGAGAAGCAAAAGGGTCTGAAACTCGTTGACATAATTAATCCCACGATCGGGCGATTAATCTTCTCAGGCGTCCTCGAGCGCGCGAGGACGACCATGTGTAATTTGCGAAAGAACTGGAGGGATCTAGCCGACCGTCGAGCCGGGATCATTCTATGCTAACTAATCCCCGTGTGGTGGATCCTGTGAAGATGTCGACTTAATTTCCCGGTCCCCCGAGTAATTTGTTCCGGATAGCGGCAGGCATTAAGTAGATGTAGACTCATCTAGGCCCCATGACGGGCTCTTCCCCCTTATTCCTCTGCGCTTCGGCACGAAAGGGTCTACGGTCTAGGGTCTGCCGGCGGTCTCAACGCATCCGCGGAAGTGGGGGAGGGACGAACGATAGCCAGGAGTAATTTTACGGGGGCCGAGCAACTCACCTTACCATGACCTCTCTCTTCCCCAGGACTATCCACTCTCCTCTCTCTCTCTCTCTCTCTCTCGCGTGCGCGCGCGCGCGCGCGCTTCCTCTCCATGTTCCGTCGTCTCTCTTATTCTCGGTCCGCCCGTCACCACCTCGAGCTTCTTTCCCTTCTCGTATAAGAGCTTAAGTGGTTATTTTCTCCGGAGATATGGGACGTGCACGAGCGATAAAAACCCCCGGCAGCAGCCATCGCGCGGGACACAACCGCCCTTGTCCTTACCGCAAACAGGTGAAGACAGCACGTGTTGCCATCACGTTCGTCCGCGAGTATACACAGCGCGGCAGCGAATGCGCGAGATAGAGATAATATTTCGTCGGACATTTGTGTGTCGTCCTCTCAAATGTCCGAAAATACTCTCCGGTGCGAGGTCTTCTATCGCGACTCGCCTTTCGCCCATGGTTGACATTGTCGCGTAGCGATGAGATGCAAAGCTCAAGGCACATGCTCGAAGTGAAGGTTTGTGGCGAGCGCTTGCTTCAAAGACGTGTAAGGCGAGGACGTTCCCTTGCTACGTCGCGTCGTCGTTCTCGTTGTCGAGACGCTCGTTCGCCGCGCGTAGGTGATTGTCCCGGTTAATTGTCTCACGACATGTATCTCGATATCGTATTAATTAGCCGCGGTATACCGGTTATACCGTGGCTATCATTGTATCGCGCTGGCGATGGCGAGACGACGCGGTATCGGAAACGACCAAGGCCGCATCGAAGCCCGTTAAACGTCGTCGACGGCGAGGAAGGTCGGCCGATATTTACTTAGCATAATTACCCGCTCGTAGGCCGAGCGCCTATCTGCGGCGGATCTCCGAGCTGGTGATAAAGAGCGAGCGGAAGGAGCTAAGGGAGGTCAGAGCGCGCAACGGCTCGAGAGGAAGCGAGAGCAAAGGGGAGGGAGAAGGAGAGAGAACGGCCTCTTATCGGCCTCGTATAGTTGCCGTTAATTAGAAGGTTTACGGGCGGAAGGTCCGGCGACGGCCGGCAGAAGAAGCGGGATGCAAAACGTGGGAGGGGGGCCGGTCGTTCCGCTAAAACACACTCATTGGGAGGCCCGTAGTTAGGCCGCGAGCCCGGATACTTTTGCGGCGCGCTACTGCTGCAAACGTTAAAGTTAATAATAAAGAACACTCGCGACCCGCGCGCAACCGAATACCGCCGCCGCCGCCACCGTCGTGACCGATAATAACCGGGCATTTCGCCCGCAAAACTAATTTCTCCATCGGCATAATAGCGAGGTCGCACGCCAAATCGTTAACGGGAACCGACTCCGCTATGCACTCACACACTCACACACACACACAGTACAACGTATGCTTGTGTTACAATAGCATGCCGGTTATGATCTTTTTTATACTTTCAAGACCATCGACTCCTATACCTCTCTCTGCCCCCCTCCCCCCCGCCCCGTCACCATCATATCGTGAATATATTCACGCGGAATGTCGTTGGACTTTAACGGGCAGAAATTTGCTGTCGTATTCCCGTGTCGAGAGACACTCTCTCGGCTGAGATATCGAAGCGTTAACACGCTCCGCGGATTATAAACGACGAACAATTTTTAAAGATCTTCCACGTGCGAATGGGTGCTTACGGGGCGAGGGAGGGAGAGGCGCGCAATACACACTCGACTCGATAGATCCTGTATATGGAGGAAGGGAAGTTTTATTATCCTTACTGCTTGCTCGCGGATAATTCTGTTTGACTTGATGTCCCCGGGAAACGATATTAAAAGTGGGAAACTCGATAATCGTCTTGTTCTTAGGTGGAAATACGACGGAGGAGAGGACTACAAACTATCGCGATAAAAAAGTTACTGCAAAACCGTATTTATGCGAGTTTCACGCCGACTTTACACCGATGGGAGTTTCAGTTTTTAACATTATCCGGACTACCGAGGCTGCTCCTCTGTGCCGAGGAGCATTAGAAACTTGGAGATCGCGACGTCTGCGCGGATTTACCATCGCCATTATATTTTAATGTTATTACGCGAGTGGGCGGCGCGTTATTTATGGTGCGTCGCGGGGAGCGTAATATGCGTATTCATGGCGGTTTAATGATTAATTCGATTATTACGGCAACGGTATCGACAACGAGTGCATCCCCGCCGCTGTTGTCACATCGTCGCCGTCGCCGTCGTCGTCGACGTACAATTAGGGCCGCGCGTGCGCGCGCGCGTTTGAAAACGGCCCCGCTTTCTTGCATATTAACACGGCTCGCCGCGGAAGGAACGTTAATAATCACTTAACGGGCTTTAAAGTTGCATCGCGCAGGCTGGCTGGGAGCTTAGTTTTGTTCGAGATTTATGGGCTGCGCACAGTTTCGTGAACACCCCCCGGCCTGGTATAGCCATATACACGCGCCGCCATTTCGGGCCAGAGCCCGGTTTTCACCGTAGCTGCAACGTAGCGGGGGGGGGGGGGAGGGGAGAGTACGCACCGGAACATTCATCGGGATTAGTACGGTCGGTGCCACGTGTACGTACTTGCCGAGACCGTGAGAGTACAGGCTTCTCCCGTTAATGTATTAATTTTCACGTGCGCGCGCGAGAGACGTCGATTATTTGCGATTACTCCCGGCGACGAGATAAAATGCGCGCTGCACGCTGCCTGTGACATTCACGGTTGTGTCGATAAGCAGCGGAGCTTCTTTGCGCGCTATCGCCGGCTGTCGTCGGCTGAATTAAAGCACCCGTCGATAAACTTATTCATTATTCTCTCTTTCACTTTAGAGTTTGCGCTCTGAAATATTGTCAAAACTACCAACACGCTTCCATGGAGCTCCCGCGATTGTGTTTGCTTGCTCGGATTTTCAGCGTGACAGCGTTTCAGGAATCGCGTATTTACTTTCTCTTCCTCTCTCTCTCTCTCTTCCTCTCTCTCTCTCTCTCTTGCTCTCTCAGCATAGGGAAACCCTAGGGCTAGCCGCGACAGCACTACATCAAAACGGATGCATGCGAGATCGCTGGTTCTCCACATCGCTCTCCTTCGACGCTGTGCAACGCGTCTTGAGAATTCAACGAATACCGCGAAGGGATCCCTTGGATGACATTCGCGTTGAGGAGAGAAAGAGGGGGAGAGAGAGAGAGAGAGAGAGAGAGAGAGAGAGAGAAAGAGAGAGAGAAGGGGAGAGAGGGAGAGTCGCGGTTTTCTCGACTGGGCGTTTCGCATGGATGTGAGATGATGCATCGTGGACCGGTTAGGTAAACGTTGCATTTGCATCTAAAAGAGTCTGCCAGTAGTTTATATGAAAATGTAAAATGAAACAGTATTTCACATTGAATCCCTCCCGCGCGCGCGTTCGCGTTTTCTCTCTCTCTCTCTCTCTCTCTTCCTCCCTCTATTTCCCTCTCTCTCTCTCTCTCTCTCTCTGTCTTTCTGTCTCCCTCTTGTCCGTTTCACTCGCTCTTTCTTCCTCTCTTGCAATTTTCTTTTCTCTATGCCTTCGCCGTTCTCGATCTCGCCTCTCTCTTCTAAGCCGCTCGCCGAGCACTGTCTGCACGAACTGCACCACAAACGTAGCCGCGATAGAATCAATTTTCTTCCTTCACCGAGAGAAATTGGAAGGTTACCACAAATATTTGCCCAGACCTATTAAAAGTGTGACGCAACGTGTGTCGCAAAAAACGATTGGTTGTTCGCGATCGATTGTCGTCGATCGATGTTACCCGCGTGCGCGCGTAATTTCGGACCTGACACGTTTTGGGCCCTCCACGGAATGGGTTGGCGCCATGACGCGATCTGACTTGCTCCGTCGTCGTCTTGGTTCTTCTGGTTGTATTATTATTACACGGTAGTAGAGAGAGAGAGAGAGAGAGAGAGAGAGAGAGAGAGAGAGAAAATAGAGAGAGAAAGAGGGAGATAGAAAGAGAGATGAAATGTCGCTCTGAACGAAATCCATCCGCGCGACGCACAACGCGCGCGCGCGCGCGCGGAATGGAAACACTTTGCGTAGTATAGCTAGACACACACCTAGGTCGAGATGGAGTCGTTACCGGCGAGACACCATCTGTTGCCGGCAGAAATTTCATCCCCGCATAAAAAGCGAGAGCGCCGGGTCGGAGGGGGTAGATATAGCAAGCTACATGATGACCCGACAAAATGTTGTTGGCTCTGTATAGCGGCGCGGTAAATCCACCGGTTCGTTGGGTGCTACCTGATCCGAACCAAGTGGCGGATTTACTCTTGGGTTCTAAGAGGCGATAACTTGCGGTTATGTTATCGGAATTGCACTTTAACGCGCAACCACCGGAGCGCGAATCACCGGTACCTCATAATAGAAAGTGCGGCGGGTTTCGTTGTCCGCGGCGTTGCCGATAAATCGATACGTTCTCGCGGATCGCGTTGTCTACACTCTACACTAATCGTTGTTGATATGATTAATCATAACTTTATACGTACGTAGAGCTTCTCACGTCGACGTGAAATTTAGAAGGGAGAAATCTTTTCGGAGAATCTCCTTTTCGCTTTGCGGAACTTTGGACGCTCGCAGATATCACTGAATAAATATTTAATTCTTAAAACTGACGCCCTCCCACCTCTTCTCTCTCTCTCTCTCTCTCTCTCTCTCTCTCTCTCTCTCTCTTCTTCTCGCGGGCTGATTCAAGAAGGATATCTACATTTTATACATAAATTTGTATAAATTTTCCAAATTCCCTCTTTCCGTTTGCAAGAGGTAGAATCGCAAAATCGCGAAATATATTCCGACCCTGTGACGTCTACGGTACAGACAGATCATTGAAGTTAACCGGGCCAGCGAATAGTGCGGGTGTTTGGAGCATAATTGCGAGATGGCGTAGAAAAATAGTGAATGGAACGCACGCGAAGTGGATACGGCGAGAAGGAAAGAGCTCTCCCTGCCTCTCTCTCTCTCCTTTCTCACGCTCTCCGTTCTCTCGGCTGCCCCTTGTCGACCGTAGCAGGAATGACCCTCTATTACCCAAAAGCGCCCGAGGTAGCGCGACGAGAGCGACTTTGATAACGCGCTTAACTAAGCGACTAAACGGATGTAAATCTATGCAGATTGCCTGCTGACAAAAATCTCGCGTACTCGAGTCGCGCGGGCTCGCGCGTCCGCTCTCCGGCACGGTAGTTTCCTGCAGGCGGAGAGCACTTAAAGGACACTCTTGGGACGAATTAGGTCGCTAATGGCGCGTCGTCGGGTCGCGATAGGTACCAACTTTGGGACACTCGTCGTTGTTTAACGGCGCGTCTATTCCAAGTCCGTGATACTCGCGTGAATCCGCACTGCCGAGTCTGATTTTCGCGTTTGTCTTCCGCTTTCGAGAGTTGCTCGTCTGTGCGCGCGCGCCAACGCGCCCTCACGACGAGTTATCGTCGTCACGAGATGGGACAATGCTGAAAGTACGATGATATTACCATTCGAGTCACATCTTCCATGTGCTCTTCTCCCATGTTCGGCCCAGAAGAGTCGCTGCGTGTCGTTACGTGTACGACCGTATATTTCCGGACCGATTGTCGGGCGTCGCTCCGACACCGCCGCGGCGCGCCGGCGATCGCGCGAACGATTGAAACGAAGGAGGCGCTCCTTTGTCCCCGGCGAAATAAAAAGGCATCGCGAATCGACGGTTGCCCACGGGACCCAGATCCTGGGTGATCGTTTAATTGGCAATCCACGAGGGAGAAAGGGCGCCGCGCGCACCAACCGACGAAATAAAACGGCCGCCGGCAACCGTAGATACCGACGGCCCAACCTAACTTGACGGCTCGTTCGGATTGGCCTGCGAGAATGGGACAGACGAGGAGAGCGAGAACGAGAGAGAGAGAGAGGAAGAGAGAGAGAGAGAGAGAGGGGGAGAGAGAGGGGGAGAGAGAGAGAGAGAGAGGGAGGGAGAGAGAGAGAGAGAGAGAGAGAGAGAGAGAGAGAGAGAGAGAGAGAGGGAGAGAGAAGGCCGGACTGGATAACAAAACCCGTGCAATGTAAATGTATGTAGATTGGTCGCTCTTTTTGCGGCACTGTGTGTGCAATCTAGCACCGCGTCACTCTCCACCCTCGTCCACCCTGTCCCTATCCTCTTCCCGTCCTTTCTTCTCTTTTCGACGCACATCCTCACTCTCTCGTTCTCCCTTCACCTTTCTTTCTCTCTCTCTCTCTCTCTCTCTCTCTCTCTCTCTCTCTCTCTCTCTCTCTCTCTCTCTCTCTCTCTCTCTCTCTCTCTCTCTCTCTCTCTCTCTCTCTCTCTCTCTCTCTCTCTCTCTGTCCCTCTCTCTGTCCCTCTCTCTCTCTCTGTCCCTGTCTCCGTCGCTCTTTTACCTCTCGCTCGTTCTTTCCCGTTGTCTCCGAATAATCACCTTCTCTGGTAATTACACCCCCACCTATCGCCGACCCCGGTCTGATTTATGCCGCTCTGCACGCTGACGTCTAACGACCCTCTAACGTTACATATCGGCATTTGCCTCGACGCTTTCCCAATGCGGAATCAGCGGCCAGCTACCAACGCTCCCGTCATCGTTCCTATCGGAATGCGATCATTCATCCGCGCGGCTAAACGCTACCATCCGCGCGCGGCCGTTGAACGCCCGGGCTTTATTCCATCTCGGAACGTGTTCCGCATTTGGGACGCGACTAGCCTACGAGAGCGCTACGATGATACACCATGAGCGGATGTGGGAGGTTACACGCGACATTAGTCAACTTCTGCGGATTAAATTGCTCGTGGTGCTCTCGATCGTTTGTATCGCGCGAAGAATGGACTCTCTCTCTCTGTGTGTGTTTGTGTGTGTGTGTGTGTGTGTGTGCGTGTGTGTGTGCGTGTAGGTCTCACTCATCACACGAATCTTACCTCCCGGCGCATACGCGTCGTCGGCGATTCCAAGAGAGAAATCCAATAGTCCGAGTTTGATTAATTTCTCTTTCTGTGGCTTATCTCGCTCTCCCCGCTTTCCTTCCTCCTAATCGCGAGCGTGCGCTATAAAATAAGTGTGATAAAGAATTAAATTTCAGTCGACTCTAATCAGCTTATACGAGGACCTCATCTTTCCGTATATCTGTGGTCGACGACGACGATAACGACGACAACGACGACGGTTCCTCCGGCGAGCCATCGATTTTTCGAAGCGCACGGGAAACTAACGAGCGCTGCACGTGACGTGAAAATAAGTTGTCGCCCGGTCTTTCTCGATGGTAGGCTGAGAGATCGCCGCGCGGATCCTCCTTCACGGAGTTACGACGGCGCGACGGCGGTAGAGGTAGCCGCGTTTGAGGATAACGCCGGTTCATTAATAAAACCTCGTCGCGGAGAAGTCTGGCGGGAGAGATCGAAACTCGGAGATTCGAGCCCGGTAATCGGCAAATAAACGACGAGGACGCGCGCGCGCGCGGCTAACCAGTAATAACGCGCAAGTGGGTTAATCCATCACTGATATCGGTGGGAGCTATATTAATGACCGGCACTCCCGCTGGCTGTAAGAAACGATCATAATGAAGTAAGTGGCCTACCCCCGTGGAATCGTTCATCATGGATTGCCAACGGTTAAACTTTGGGCCGCTCTCTCGATTCAGGAGGGTGGCGAAGGCACGAGGGAGGGAAAATAAGTCGCGCTAAAAAGGCAAACAGGCGTCGTCGTAGAGACGTATTGAGATTTGTCGTACTTTCACCCTTGCGAAGCGCAGGGCCAACGCCCTTCTCGCGCTTTCCTTATCGTTGCATGTCTGGCACGAGTCTCATTTTTCTTCTTTTCTCCCTTCCTCTTGTCTTATCTTCTTTTTTCTTTTTTATTATTATTAAAGTCGTCCATTGTTCCCCGTTACGTGGATCGGATTCGGAAGCTTGAAGCGCGCTGTAAACTCGCGGAAAGTGTACGACATAAAAAAATATTTCTCCGCGGTATACGCGCAAAGAGAACGTGGAACCGCGTGTCGAGTAAGCGCGCTCCGCTTCGCTTCGCGACTCCGCAAGCTTATTTTATCACCGAACTGTCGCAGCCGACAGGAGGGTGCCATCGAAAAATCGCGCGTCCCGCCTACCCTCTCGGGAGAGAAGCTGCCGCCTCTCGTAGCCCGTCACGGCGTCGCGGTTATTCGTCAGGGACAAAAAGCCGTCGCCACCGACGCTGACGCCGCCGCCGCCGCCGCCGCCGCCGCCGCCGCCGCCGCCGCCGCCGCCGAAACGTGCGTGTTTGCGTAATAGCGTTGCCGCGCCTAGTCGTTGGCGCGGGGTCGGGTGTACGCGGCCTCCGCACGTCGGCGGTTGCGCTCGAGGTCCCACGGAATCCCGGAGTATGCCTAGGAGGAAGCAATTCGGTCCTAGGAAACTCCATCAATCAGCCCGCGGTGCAGACGGTTTAAAAGCAGTCACTTTCCCGACCGGCGTTACCGGCTCGTACTTCACTCAGCCGACTCACCGACGCCCTCCTCGTGCTCCTCCACGATCCGCCTTCCTCATCTACGCGCACCAAACGTTGCTCCCCGCGACGGTCCCGCTCGCCGCCCGCGCCGCCCTTGCCCGTCGTGCCTCTTCGGCAACAAAAGCAGCAGACGAGAACGCGATGGTTCAGATGGAAGAATAAGAAGAGAAAGAAGAAGAAGAAGAAGAAGAAGGAGAAGACTACGCGCCAATATCGGCCGTCTGCCGGCGACGTGTACGACTTTATTCGCGAGATTTAAGCCTCGCCGGGGAGGGGGGGGGAGGCTTCGCGCGCGATTTAATTTCGGCTCGGTGGTCCGTTCATTTTTGCGCTACTTGTTATTCCGCGGGTCGCTGCAGACAGTATCTCCGCTCGAGCGCTTTCGATAGTTCCAAAGGCCTTCGCTAAAAATCGAGCCAGACTTGGGAAATTGTCCTCCTTTTTTTTTCCTCCACGATCGACGTTGTGCGTCGAAGGTTCTTCCTCCTCGCCGCTTCGTTCCGTTGCGCCAATTCTGCGCGACCGGACGCGGTGGAGAGGACGCGCGTTTCATTCCGACGTTTCTCGGCAAATTATTTTCACTTTTCCCTCGCGCATCTACGTGAGAGAACGAGAGACGAAAATGCGCGACGGATGCGAAGACGAGCGGGAGACGAGCCAATATTGGCTGCCTGTCGCTGACGTGCGCGACTGCATCCACGAGGCTTAATGGAGGAAAAGGTTGTTCGAAACGCGCGCGCGCGCGCGCGTGTGTGTGTTCGCGTATATTTCCCCAGCGCCCCGCACAGCGCGATAGAAATATATTTCAATAACTTAGCGAAATCGAGATCGAAAATTTAATCTGTTTTAGTGGAGCGCGAAGATCCGTTCTCCGATTTGCCGCGGCGATATCCATCCCCAGATAAACGAGGTAAATATCGCGAATGTAAATTCCGCGGATTAAGGAGTCGATTTGAAATACGGTTCTCGATATTACCGGATTTAAAACGAAAGCGCGCCGGCAGATCAATGAGCGGCCGTCGGGGCACGCGGGCGGCGGTGACGGGCCGCGGGAGGGCCGCTGGGGCTCGGAGGGTGAGGGCGGCAGCGGCGGGGGCGGCGAGGGGAGGGAAACGGTATCGAAATTTTGATTCAAAACTGTTGCCGGCGAGGGTACAATCTCGTTACGTCGATCCATTCGGAATCGCCGTGTGCAACTGCTGCGTCCCTATGCACGTAGCGGCTGCATATTCTAGATAAATATGAGTTTGCGAGGACTGCGCCTCGCACTATTCGCGGACCGCAACAAAAGCAATTACATATTGCTGGACGGTATGAATGGACAATGGACGCGCATAATGAACATATTGCGCCGACATCAACGACGGTCGGTCGCGACGGACACGCGCAGAGTAGCGTTTTGCTGAGCCGCGCTGCGCCGCGCCTCGTCGCGAAATGAGTGCGTGCGTGCCACATTTATGCGGATTCATGGACAATTTGACCGGAAACCGCACTCGGGCCCCGCGCGGCTGCAGAATCTCGTAATTATGCGATTCACGCGCGTTGAGAGAACGCGCGCGCGCCTTCACATGCTTTTTTGCCGGCTATATTTGCTCGCTCTCGTTGCGTGCGCCTCTTCTTGCGTGACGCTTGCGACAATTGGCGGCGGCCGGCCGCGTGCACTCCTTCATCGCGTCACACGCGATGAAAGTTCAGACCTCCCGTCGACTCTGCCCGTGCGTCCGCCGCGCGGTCGTCGCGCCGAGCATCGTCCTGTTTCACTAGTTCCTCGCGCCATCGCAGCGCGCCGTAATATCGCGCCGGCGGATCAGGCGCGTAAGCTATAAAAATCTCGACCGGGGCGAGAGTACAAAAATGAGAAACTGCGCACCCTCGGAGATGGGATAACGAAGAAGCGCGATCGAAGGTCGGAGAAACGGCGAGAAACGAGAGATGCGGGATCTCGAGCAGGGTGGAAATTCGATGGATGGCAGGAGAGAGAATGGGAGAGAAAGAGAGAGAGAGAGAGAGAGAGAGAGAGCGAGAGCGAGAGCGAGAGCGATGAGGCGCGTACGACGGCGAAAGGAATAGGAATGCCGCGAGTTGTCAATTCTGCGGATCTCTTTGGCGGGTCGAAGGGCTTTCGCGTCTCGGGCACGGTCGTAGTGACGGCGGCAGGAGGGGGAGGAGGAGGAGGAGGAGGAGGAGGAGGGCATCGCGCGGAGCGTCCGATAGTAGCGATAGCGGCGGTCGGAGACACCACGGGGCCGAGGGTGCGGGCGCGGCATAGATTGTAGATAACCGCGGACGAAAGGAGAAGGAGGAACTCCTCGCAAGAAAACCACGATAAATCTATCGGCGGGACACTCCTACGGCTGCCGAGGATGGAGAGGCTCCCCGGCTATCTTACATCTATTGTAAGAATCGGAACAGCGCCGTAGCCATTGCCATTGTGAACGCGATTCCTTAATTCCATCCGATTTCTAGCCGGCCAAGCAGCCAGCCAGCCAGCCCGCCGCCGAATGTAAAGAGAAAGAGTCGCGTAAAAGGGGGCGAGAGAGAGAGAGAGAGAGAGAGAGAGCGCCGCGCGCGAAATCCCCAAAGCCAGTTTTCCTCACTTTCGAATGAGACGCGGCGCGCGGTCTAATCAGCGGCCGCCGGAACGCGTTCCGGCGGCGTTGGCGATTGGGAAAATTAGTTTGAACGTGCCATTGATCCCGAACGACTCTCTTGCGCTCTTTCGTCCGCTCGATTTCACCGCCGCCGCATTGGGTGGCGGAATCAAACGATTCCGCGCGCGAATTTAGAGACGACGCTCGAATTTGGGCCTGCGGCCTCTCTCTATATCAATGCGAAAGTCGTTCATTTATTTCGTTATCTCGTCCGCGGCGGTTGTAACGACGGGATATCGCAATTCCCAATGAATCGTAATCGTCGTATCGTCCGCCGCGATCTCGGCCAATTAAATTTAATCGACCGTGCCGTTTTATTAATAAGAGATCGCGCGGGAACGGCCGAGGTCGCGCGACAACGTCGACGACATTTCTCGTCTCATCTTACGTTTCATCTTCGGGATCTCACTGCCCTCTCCTTCTCTCCCGCTCCCCTTCCCGCCTCCCGCCTTACTACCCTGCACTAAACGGAGAAGCAGCGCCGATGAATATGCATTTTGCTATAACTTTAAAACGGTTTATCTTGCACGAGTCTTCGTGGATGTTCGTCGATTCGAAGTTTTCAGTGGGGAACGATCTAGCAGTTTGTAGAAACGACTACCTCTTTCTCTCTCTCCCCCCCCCTCTCGCGGCAGGTTAGTTCGCGGCGTTCGGTTCGCAAAGATGATATACGACAGAAGTTATCCGAAGTTTGGATATTGGAATTTTAATATACGTTACAATCGACCCAGCTCGCCCCGCCACCGCTCGGCATTACGTCGTCCTCCGACATTAGTTTGCGATCTTCCATCCTCTCGATCCTCGCGTGTGCACATCCTCTTTCCATACCGGCCGAAAGTAGGACGCCATTAATCCCAAGGACTCTTTCGGCCGAGCGCAAGTTCGGCCCGAAGTGGGAAAGTCCTTTCGCTAAGCGCGGCTCTCCGGACTGTTCCGCGACATTCGACAGCGCGGGCGCAAAAATTTATCGAGGATTTGGCGAAACACACGCGCTCACGGAGAGAGTGCCGGGTGTTAAAGTGTCGCTAAACTTTGCAGCGCCACCGACCGGCGCGCCATAAATACAGCGCCGCGGGCCTCAAGCACCCGCGCCTCGCCTCGTCTCATCTTTTCCTCTCTTTCCCTCTTCCCCTGGAATCGGTGCTCTTGTTACTTCCTCCGTGACGAATTCTCTCGGTATCGCGCTGGAGAACGCGCGTCGGGATCTCTCGTTCTCCCTGCGCCCCTCCTGCTCCTGTGTGTGCACGAAGATATCGATTTCAGGATGAAATGTCCGATTTGAAAGCGCGATTCCGCGCTTTCCTGTATTAATATTTCCCCGGATTTCCGTCGTGGCGAATCCTAATTAACGTTCTGCGTCCGTCAAAGCGTTTATCGGGCTGGAATGGAGTCGTGCGCGAGACAAATCCCCGATCCGCCGTATCGCGCGCGCGATGTCCCTTCGATAAATTCCCGCCGGCCGGAGCTTACGCACAAAGACGCGTGAATAACAGTTTTTATATTGCGCGCGGGACGCGCGTCCCGGCACAAAAGATCCAGTGGTTCGCGACGTTATGGGGTTTTCTATTTATCGAAAAGGCGGGCGGTTTATTTCGGCCATAAATCAATTGTCCATGCATGCGATGCATCAGAATGGTGGCTATGCATTCGGTATGCATAAAACGGCATTGGCTACCTCTCTCGCGCGTCCCAAACCCCATTTCCACTCCCGCAACAGTCTCCCGCCTCTCCCTCTCCCCCACCCCCGCACGGTTCCTGCCACCCTCCCCTCGGCAATCCTTTCCGCTGTTCCGGCGCGTCGACCTTGTTATACCGACGAACGCGTACAGCATCGTCTAACGCCTCCCTCTCGCTTGCCGGAACGTTACAATCTCAGGACTCGCGCGCGTCTCCGATTTCGCCAGGACTGCGGAAATGCAGGCGAAATTATCGCGACGCTCCGCGCGTGCGCGCGCGTCTTTTGCATTTATCTTTCGAACACCTTGAACGTCCCACGTCCATGACGGACGTTGGAGAGATCACACGATTTTCGCCACTCCAACCGCGTTGGGTCAAAGCTCGAGGGCGAGGGAGCGCGAGCGCAACTGTACACCGTAAATATTTCGTATTCGTTGCATCCGATGCACCGCGCGCATGTATATTTCGTTGGCGTATTCGGAGTAAAAAATATTTTATATCCATAAGAGCGCCAGCAGCGCAGTTCCGAGTCGGATAGCTAGCTGCTGTCTGGGCGCTCGTCGGCGACGCGCCCCTTTCAATCCACCGCGGCGCTGACTCTGGATACGAATGACGCGTGCATGGATTGCAATATGAAACGAATACCGGGTCGACGTTTTCTCAATGACCATTTATCATACGTGAAAGGGCGCCGAGGCGACGAGGGAAGATTTCCCGTCAACCTCCGACGCCGTCGAGGGGACAATCTTCTCTTTCTCCTGTCCTCGCGAGACTGGCGCGCGGACGGCCGAGCGAATCCGAGAGGTAGAGAGAGAGAGAGAGAGAGAGAGAGAGTGTGTGTGTGTGTGTTTGTGTGTGAGGGAGGGAGAAAATCAGGGCCAGGAGTACGTCCCCTTCGATAAGGATCGATATTTTTGCGAGGCGTGTGCGTCAAGGCGCCGGTGAATTATGAGCATAATAACGCGGCGCCATCGACGACGAGAGCAGCGGAGAGAGAGGGAATAAGTGTTGTCGAGCCGTGGAGCGGCATATATCAAGCGTAGGATCGGGCAGGTTAGCGGCTCCGCGGCTGTACATCACTTTAGGTACAATAAGCAAAGCCGGGCAGGGGCGGGTGATTTGATGTCCTTCGTCGGCATATCTGGAATTGCGATTAGCCGGCCGGTGCCGGGCGGCGGCCTCGGATGCCGGCTAGTGTCCGCTTGAATTTGCGGTATCAAGAGCCATGCGAAAACAATGGGCGCATCTGGGGCAATGGGCAATTTGTAATTGCACGCGACATCTTCGCGTACTTCGTTACGCGGCGCGCACGACCGCTCGATTAATTTCCCATTCTGCCGATGATAACGTTCCCCCCTCCTCCCCCTCCCCCCTTCTCCTTCACAGCGGCGCCGGCGGCGGAAACGTTCGGTTTCGGCTCTTGGCCGGCGGGCGCTCCTAAATTAACCCAAGCTTCTTCCTCTTCTTCGATTTATGTCTCTGGCTATCACATGTTAGAATACGAGGCTGCGGAGATCGAGAGAGGAAGAGAAAGAGAGAGAGAGAGAGAGAGAGAGAGACTGAGTACGTGAAGGAGGAAGAAAGGGAGAATCTCTGGCGAGACGTAAGAGAAGCCAAAGTATACGAGGAGGGTAGTGAGTGGGTGGGATGGATTGTAATAGCGGTATAATGAGTTTTCTTCCGCGGCATTGTTTTGCCGCGAGTAATTCTGCACCGCTCGAGTTCTCTCGGGTGTGTGGGATTCACGTTTGCGTATCGCGCGCGCGCGCGCGTGCGTGTGGAAGACGGAGGAGGACCAAAAAGCGTGGAATTGCCATTCGGGAGTTGTTGGTGATGGTGATGGTGATGGTGATGGTGATGGTGGTGGTGGTGGTGGTGGTGGTAGTGGTGGTGGTGGTGGTGGTGGCGGTGGCGGCAGCGCTAGAGCGGCGCAAAAGCGAGGACATCGCCCGCGCGCGCGCGCGCGCGCGAGTTATACCTAATGAGTAATGCAGGTAATCACCATTATTTTTAAATCTCATTAACGCCTCGGTGTGTACATTATTCTCCGCGGTTGAGCAAACACACATGGGGCCAGTTTGTTCCCCCGCTGTTCCCACACCCCGTTCGGCGCCCCGTCCTCTTCCACCGACAACACGGTCCCATCCCCGGCCGAATCCCCGCCGAATCCGAACTCGAAATCTCATTATTTAATACCGAGGCTGCGACGATATTAAACGCATAAATCGCGATAATGAGCAACCGGTGTTTTGCCAATAAAGGCGCCGCGGCGCGGCGCGGCGCGGCGCGGCGCGGCGCGGCGCAGCACGGCGCGCGCTGATTGGTAATCCTGCTATTGCCGCCGCGAAATCGAACACCGAAACATGAGATGTGCGCTCGTTGTTCCGAT
Organism: Harpegnathos saltator; assembly: GCF_003227715.2. Lineage (NCBI taxonomy): Eukaryota > Metazoa > Arthropoda > Insecta > Hymenoptera > Formicidae > Harpegnathos > Harpegnathos saltator. The sequence goes on along the minus strand of NW_020230005.1, from coordinate 327,791 downwards.
CTGCCGATAGTAGTTCAGAACTCGATAGCTCGAGGATGCAGCTTGAGCTTCAGACAGTTGTCGGTACGGTCGGTAAGACAAAATTTGCGCGCGCGAGCGCGCCTACGTTGGACTAAAGAGTTCTCGTCTCGCGGCCGACCACGTCGATCAACTTGCCGCTGCCTCGCGGTGTTCGTCGAATTGCTTCTCACCGCTGCGCGGAATCGCTCTTACCTCGCCGGCTGATTAACGGTTAACGGTGGTTAATTGCGAGCGACTCGCCGGCGCGGCGCGCCGGCCTGTTGAAATTATTGCAAATGGAGTGTCCCGCGTTACAAAGGGCGAAATGTTGCACGCGCGTGCGAGACTCGGCTCCGATTCTCGTATCGAGGATCTGCGTGAAAACGGAGTTGAAACGGAGGCGACTCGGCGAAACGATCACGCTAACAATGTTTTAATGAAACGACCGTCCGGCCGCGACACAATGCAGCCGCGCCATTGCGCCGAGCGCAATGTTCATCGTCACGGGCTTCCGGTTCCGAGCGCGCGCGCGTTTGTTAGGTGATCAAGCAGCGGTCAACCGGGCATCCAAGTATCAAGGATCAGTGTAAATGTGCGAGAGCGCGTCGGGGCTTTATCCGGTTAATTAACTGCCGGGAATTGCCGGCTTCTACGATACGCATGAATTTACAGCCAATTTCCAGCAATATTCTCAATTAGGACGGCCAGCGGCCAGCCGTGAGCGCAAATTGTTGCGCCGGGACTACACGGACTCGATCAACGTCCGATGGTCGAAAATAGCCGGGCCGTCGCTCATGCGACGTTGATATCGTCGGCCTCGCTTCTAATTTGCATCCGCCTCTTATCTGCGCCCGTATCGCGCCGGCGACCCGCTCCCGATCCCAATCCCGATCCCGATCCCGATCCCGCGATCGTTTCACGCGCGGCTCAAAGTGAACTTTGCGCGGCCGGCACGAGCGCGATAACGGAGAATTTGGGCCCAAAACGAGACGTCCGCGGAACGTCGAGCCTTTCGTTCATTTAAAATCGTCTTAGCGACGCGACCGATCTCAATAATTAAGTCCCCCGCCACGGCATTATATCGCTCCATGCCCGACGGCGAATCTCTCTCGTCCGCGACCGAGTTCCTCGAAGAAACGTCCCGTCGGCGTCGCGAGAAATCGCGGCCGGCCGATGATCGATCCGCGCACGAGCGTGCCACGCTCGAGAGCGGCACCGGCGACGTCCGAGGGCGACGTCGTCGGTCGTCGCGAAAAACTTCCGCTCGCCGTTGACAGCCGGGGTAATATACGGAAGCGCGACAAATACTAAAAATTGCAGCTCGCTAAAAAGCAGCTCTAAGTGAAAAGTTCGCGCAAGCACCGCGCGCGCCCCGTCGTCGTCGTCGTCGTCGTCGTCCTCGTAGTCGTCTTCGTAGTCGTCGTCCACGTCGACGTTGCCGTCGGGAAGTGGAAGTCCAACGACACCCTCGAGCGCGTCGGGAAGGAAACCGTCACCGTCGCGGGTGGTGTGGGTGAAGAGGACAGAAAAAGAGAAAAGAGAAAGAGAGAGAGACCGTGAGGGGGAGGGGAAGGGGAGGAAAAGGTACCATCCCGTCAGTGAATGGGAAGCCGCCAAGCGGTCCAGGGACAAATATAAACAACTCCACTTTCGCGAGAGCGACCGCGTCCGTCCCGCGACATAATTTAATACACCCCGAGAAGTTTCGCGCTTAGCCCCCTACCGACGCTGGAGATTTGTATTTAGGTTAGTATCCATCCGGGAAACTTGCTTGTGGACGACTTCCAGCCACTCTCACCTCGTTTCCTACCTGCGTGCTCGGCAGTGTGCTTCGTCGTTGGCGATGTGAATCCCGCGGCTGCAGTTATTCTGCCGATGTATTTCTTTGCGTTTCTTTCCACCATCTTGCGCTCTCTTCTCTCGTCTCTCTGTTTGCCGAAGTTACCGGCGTTACCCGCCGAGTTGAAATGTTGATTCTACATTAACGCGGCGAATGCCGTCGAACTTGACGGACCGGCGGAGAAACACGAGATACAACGCTGCACAGGGGTTGTCCTTTGATGATACAAATGATTATCCGGCCGCTACTTCATGGAGGCTCTTGTTCAAGAATCATTGACATTCGGATAAGAGTGTAGCATGTGCAACGTTATTTCCAACCGCACAATCGTATCTCGATGCAATAAATAATTATTCATTCATTCATTCGCTCCATATCGAAGTGTTGAAGTTTGTTGGACGACGCTAGTTATAACTGGCTCGCTAGGTTTAGCAGGTATTGTTTTTTGTTTCGATTCTACTACTGTAGAGGGCTCCACGTAGGACAATAGGAGGCGACTTTTGTATCTCTTATGTTTTGTTTATGCGTGCCTCCCTACTATAATATATATCCGTTATAAGACTGTTTTTCTGCCCTCCTTTTACGCCTTCCGATAAATAGAGAGCTTGTATTCTAAACGTTCTAAATATATATTGCGTGTAATTTACACGACTGTTGAATGGCTACAATCCTTTTAAGAGAGATCTTCCACGAGTACAAACAAAGTTAACAAGGGACTTCGAAGTTGTTCATATGATACTTGATTGTATCTTATCATGTATATGTACATAATGCGTGTGCAAGTACAATATTACAAAGCTTGTTTCTTCATACTGCTTATTTTTCTCACTGGCGTCGGAGATACATATGAAATATACATTATTTATCGCACCACCGTGCCGCTTGATACCGCTGGAAATATGTGATGTATCGCCGCCCGGCGTCTCGCATCCTCCGTCTTGGCTTCTCGATGCAACAGTCTCCTGGCTGCATCGTCATAGCGCTCCAGCTGCTAGCTCGTGGCATCGATATTCGTGTAGACATTTTTTGGCCGAAAAGACACACACGTAAGTTAGTGCGATGTCGTCGAGAATCTGATAAGTAATTCATAAGCCGACGAAACGTTTCGACACTGACATCAAGACTCCCGGACTCCCAGGAGAAAAAGCGACAATAATTAACCGCTTTTCATCATCGACGTAGGAATACGGTAGCCTGCGTATGACGTTAAATCTCGAAATTCTCCATCGGTCGACGCTACTCTCGCGGAGGATTAATTCAGAAACGAAATTTCGACTCGGCCGGCGTGTGTACGCAAGTACGCGCGCGCGCGCGCGCGCACTCGTCGAAACCGGTCGGCCTGAATATGTGTGGTGACTCGCGACGCGAAAAGTGACCGGTGCCGCTTCGGGCACGCGATGACAATTACAACGGCGACGTCGCCGAGCGCCGTTTCGCTTCGGAATTCCGAGCGCAAGCTCATTGAAAACTGTCGCGACGTGGCCCGTGACCGGTAATGCATATTACACGCGTGCATTTACATACGTATGTAAATACGCGTATACGCGCGTACACGCGTCGCGGTGTACGTACGACTTTGCCCGGCGTCTATTATGCGAATGCATATGCATGAGCGATGCATGCGAAATGCACTGTCTCGCGAGCGAACGCCGCGGAGTCCTGCTCGCTCGTCCACAAGCCGCGGATCGCGCGCAGCGCGGCTTCAACGGCGAGACAATCTCGCCTTCCCTATCGAACGGGGAGCGTCCGTTCCGCGAGAGAGACCGTCAGATTGCGTCCCAATCAAATTTATGCCGTCCGTGTGCTGGCCCATTATTAACTTTGTTTTAAAAATCGCGGACCTTACGCCCGGCGGTGGTGGTACGTCGCCGGTGGTTAACGATCCTTCCGCTCGATCGTGGCGCTTAAAAAAAGCTTCAAATTAATGGCTCTACGTGCTTAAACGCCAGTGAAGAAAAATGACGGCGCGTTTTCCGCTTCCCCCTCCCCGCTTCTTCCAGCCTTCTCTCTCTCTCTCTCTCTCTCTCTCTCTCTCTATCTCTCTCTCTCTCTCTCTCTCTCTCTTCCTTTCGCTCTCGACTCTCGCTTCTTCTCGACCGCTCGTTACGCTCGTCGGCCAGTGCCGGCCCGGACCACGAGCATCCCTTGGAAAGGAAAAAATCAAAGAGTAAAAAACAGACGACGTGAAAAAATAAGAATCAAGCTCCAGCCCCGCCGCATCGTCGTCGCCCGGCTCTGTTGTTTCATCGAGTTATCTCGATGAGATAAAAAAGGGTAGTGGCGGGGCTAATGCGCAGAGGGGAGGGGGGGGAGGACGCGAGTACCGAACGTCGTGCAATTACGAAGGCGCGCCACGGCGGGTACGGCGAAACAGAGAGGACTGCGCGAATGTGAGCCGAGGCGACAGGACCAGACCCGGAAATGTTATAGCCTACCCTCGCCCCCCTCAGCCCCCTTTCCCGTCCGTGTATTAGAGGACAGAAAGAAGTTTAGTCACTTCGGCGAGCGGAAAATCGTCCGAGAACTCTCTACTTACGTATGCCAACTTTAAATTGTGGCAGTTTCCTTTATCGCCCTCGTAACCATTAAAGGAGTGGCGGTTTCGCGCGAGGGTGACGCTTTTTCACTCTTCCCTCCCGCGCGTGTCCCTCGCGCGTTTCGCGACGTTTCCTCGCGCAAAGCGGAGTCGCGTTAAAGCAGGACGTCCCGAGACGGAATCTGCAAATCCTCGCCTCGGATCTCGTCTCGCGTCTCAGTGCAGGAGCGTTTTGCGCGCGGTACGAGCCGGCGGCGGGGTCGAGCCCGGCGACGAAACACGGCTAGAATGCGATGTTCGTGTGTATCGTTTAAACGAGCTCCCGGCTGCGCGTAAGGATAGCGTCGGGCTTAGAAAAAGAAAGGCAAAATGGCGGGAACGCAGAGAGAAGCGCGCATTACCACCGCGATCGATTCGCGTTCGCGAGTGCGTCGAGCGCGGCGCATTCGGTCTAACTCTTGTACGCGTCTTCGAGGACTCGGAGTTTCCGTTTCTAGTTTAGTACAGCGAAGAATAACAACTCCGGGGCTTTACGACAGCGCGCTGGCGCGCGCACGGGGAAAAGTTCGGTATATTAGCGCGAGGAAACGAGTTGTGCAAGTGTTTCACCTCGCGTAAGGATCGAGCGCCGTAAAACAAATGGCGAGCTACAGATTGCCACCACCACCACCACCCTCCCCCCCGCCCCTCCTCCCGTCGCCCGCGTACGACGACGACGACGACGACGACGACGACTTTTCCATCTGCACGCTGAAAGTCCCAAAGTGATATTTCCCGACGCGAAATAAAGTGTCGCATGCTACGAGCGGTGGTCAAGTATCGGGACGACGAGGGTGGGAAAGTGGCGGAGATTTTTAGTGCTTCTCCGCGCGCGTGCGCGCTCGCAAACCGCGTGTCTTTAGCAGGAAACGCTCCCGCCCGGGTTCGATTTTTATTGGCTTCCGTGTGGGATGCACAATTGTCGGTCGGCGTTAATTTTCGATGATGACGTTCCGTTTTGCAAACATACTTCGCGCCGTGATAGAATCTGCGGCAGTATTCTTCTCGCGAGTACAACAAAGACGGATGGATAACAGAGACGTACAAACGATTTCGCCATTATTCCTGCGGACGCTTATAGGCGAGCGACCGGCGTTTCCATGGGAGCGCGGTGTCTTCGCGTTCTTCGCGAAAGAGTGAGAAATCGTGTCGCGCGCGTGGGTCGATCGCATGACCACGGGCAATTGCTCCTCCACAATTTGAAACTTATCGACCTGACACGGGCCCAGGCTTCGATGTAACGACTGCTCCCCCTCGCCCCTCCCTCTTGTCCGTCGGCTAACAAAGGGAATTTTATCTCGTAGCGATTTAATTGCTCGCCGTGGCGGTCCTTTTTTCCCTCTACTCCCGTTCTAGTTAATTCCAAGTTTGCGCGCGCGCAAGAGAGAGAGAGAGAGAGAGAGAAGAGAATTGCAAGCGAGAGCGAGAGAACGTGGCGAGGGCGTCGCGATGGCGCGAAGGTCTCGGAAACGGAGAAAAGGACCTTAAATGCAAGACGAATTTGGGTAGATTTAAATTTAACACGGTTAACGACCTTACGGCGCGCATTTCGTTACCCTCCGGGCTGCTTCAGCCTCTCGGTGTCTCTTTCTCTCTTCCTCTTTACCGCTGCCTCTCTATATCTTCTCTTCTTTTGCTCTCAAATTGTCTTCCTCTAACCATCTATCTGTCTTTCTCTCTCGTTTTCGCGTACACACACACACACACACACACGCGCGCGCGCGCGCACACACACGCACACACACACACACACACACACACACACACACATACACACACACACACACACACACACACACACATATACACACGTACTTCCCGCACACTCGGCTGCGCGTCGCGTTCTGGGGGCTCACGCCCCATAGAATTTATACGGTCTTCCGCATCAGCACTTTGGGACATTTTGCAGATTAGGACATTTCGCGAGCGACGTATTCGCCAAGGCGAAACGAAACAGCAGCTACTTTGGATTCATTAAAGAGACCCTTCCTGCGTGCGCGGAGCGGCTCATTCCCCCTCCCTCCCCCTCTCTCTCTCTCTCTTTTTCTCTTTCTCTCTCGCACCCGATATCGCGACACCCCAATTTTCCCCGTGCGCCGACGATGGAGTCTGGGACGCGGAACGCCGTCGCTCCGCTACCTACCCTCTCGTCGAGCACGTTTGTGTTCGGCTGCTCTTTTATCATTAATTATTCCGCTGTTCGACTCGCGACTTTCAATTTCCAGGATACATCCCGTTCTCTCTCTCTCGACCCTTTTTCGGTATGACGCGAGGGTTAAGTGATAGGATCGCGCTGAACGCGATCGCGGCCGCCAAACACCCCGCTTGTTCCACGTACGGATCGATCGTGTCTCCTCAACCCTTCGCGCGTAATTTAATTAAAATCGGGTCGTTCGAAAATATGGTCGAGCTGTGAAACGTTATAGACGACATAGACGTCGTCGTTGTCGTCGACGTCGTCCTACTCGTTGAATACCGCGCGGAAGCCGAGCGGGGGCAGCGGAGGGGCAGGGCGAGCGAAACGACCGCGACGATAACAAAATTCGGCAAGGAGAAATTGCTCTCGAAAATGGGCATGTCGCTATAACGGAGGGGTTGAAATTCCGCGAGAGGCGAGCAGGTTGCTCTATGGGAGCGGGGGGGTGCAGGCGAGTTAAGGTTACTGCTACATATCTTCTTTCTCTCTCTCTCTCTCTCTCTCTCTCTCTCTCTCTCTCTCTCTCTCTCTCTCTCTCTCTCTCTCTCCCTCTCTCTCTCTCTCTCTGTCGGTCGCGTCCGTAATTATCCTCCGCGCGTTACCCCTCGAAGGCGCCGACATTTTTATGTTTATTCATTATTCTTTACATTTGCCGCTTAAGCCGGAATACATGAATTTAAAGGCACTGCGACGTGGCGGGTGGCGCGTGACCGTCGGTAGTGGGTTAAAATTTTAATCAAGACTTTTATGTGGGAAACGCTGCGGTGCCGCGCGTTGTCTCGACATCGAAGCCGAAGTAGGCGAAGGGAAGAGCGAGGAAGGAAGAAAAATAGAGAAAGAGAGAGAAAGAGAGATAGTGAATGTATGTGTGTGTGTGTGTGTGTGTGTGTGTGTGTGTGTGTGTGTGTGTGTGTGTGTGTGTGAGAAAGAGAGAGAGACCGAGTGAGCCGCCTCGTGCTTCACGGTGGTCCGTTGGCTGCTTCTTTTCGTCGTAAAATGCATATTGGATATTTTTACGACAGCGGTAGGGAGGGTGCGCGAGGGCGATTAGCTGTTTTTAGGGGCATCAAGTTCGAGGAGGGTAGGTACTCCGCTTCCTCCGGATCAGGCCACTTCAGCGTCACGACGAGTGCGGAAAATCGGCCCCGGCTCCCCCTAAAGCCGATCGTAACTTTGAGATTTTCGATGGATCGAAGCTCCAGCGAATCTAACGCGATTTTGCGAGATGCCACGGGCGTTAGGGATGAACTTGTTCGTTAAAAGAAAACATATTTTGAAAGTTTTCGATTTCTCGATGATTCCACTGACAAATCGATTTTGAAACGAATATTACTCATCAGCTCGCTCAGTCGTCCTTAGCGTAGGTATTTTTTCGCGATTTTCGCAGTGATCCGGTCGCCATGTTGTACTCGGCAGCATTAGACATTCGGTCGAGAGAACTGAAACGGGACGCCGCCGCCGCGCCCGCGCTGTCGGAATCGGCGTCAGACAAATTCCGTATTCGTCGGCGACGAGGCACGATCAACGTCCTCCCGATGTTCTATCTCGGTCGCATCTTGCATGACATCACCGCGGCGCCGAGTTTGTTTCACACGCCAGCTCGGCAGAACGTGACCACCCTCGAGTTACTAATATCAAAGCCCTTTATATGCGGCGATGAACAAAGGCGCGACGAGAGAAAAAAAACGGCCGAGTACGTGACGACGAGAAGTATCAGGGCTCGAAGGATTAACGCTTTATTACGAGGTCGGCTTTAAAGTCGAGGTCTTTCAGCCGGTTATCCAGGCCGAACGCCGCTTCTTTTGTGCGCCGGTTTTTGCAAGATACATCAAACTCACCCTCGGTTATAATTTTTCACTTATAAATACAAAGTACTACCGCACATTGCGCGCGATGCGCTCGCCATGATGCGCCCTTTAAAGTTCGATAACTCGGAGCGCTTTAACGCTCTCGGAGCCCGCGAGAACGCTTTGAAGTCCGCTGAACGGGGATCGACCTTCGGCGAGCAAATTCGCGCCTCATGAAATTACCGTGACGGCGAAATTAGGCGAAATTAGGCGCATTAGAAGTGACGGAGACAGGCACGTTCTCACCGTTGCTTCGCCGCGTAGTCGCGTGTCTGCACGATCGGAGGGACGAGCTCGTCGGGAAAGCCAGCCGGCTCAGTCGCGTCGCGACTTCGTATCTCGAAGAGAGACGGCTTTTATGATTTCGTAACGCCGATGTTCGTCCACGGTATAAGGCGCAGCAGGAGCTGGATACACGCGTGTTTCATGAAATTTCCAGGATACGTTACACGCTACTATGCGAAAAAACTCCGGGGGCGTATCTCGCGAGGGTGCGCGGACACCCTAGCGTGCGAGCGAGCGAGCGAGCAACTTGACTATAGAATGGATATTGTACATTCGATATCCTATGCACATATCGTTTAATGAAATTCTATCGACGGGACGCGTAGAATTGTTCGGAAAATACGACGCGCGACGAAGGCGGAAATTTAATATTCCGTAGGCGCCCGGGCGGATTTGCAAGTGTTACAATGGCGCCGTGTGCGGAAACGTGTAGCCGAGTTCCTCACTACTGCGTCCGAAAGACACAACGACGACGACGACGGCGATGAAATACCGCTCATCGCGCAGTAAGACTCTCTCTTTCTCTCTCTCTCTCTCTCTCTCCCTCTCTCTCTCTCTCTCTCTCTCTCTCTCTCTCTCTCTCTCTACCTCTCGGATTCGCTCGGCCGTGTGAAACTCAAAATATTAACTCGCACGAAAGTTGGAGCGTAATCCTCTTGAGGTAAATCGCTGTCGTCATGCGCCGAGGACAACGGCGCGGGCGCCTTCGGTTTCGGCTTTCCGCTTCGGCCTCGGCGCTCCTCGCAACTCCGACGACGTAGCGTGTCTTCTCATTCCGTCGACCACGGGAAACCACGTGGCTGTCGCGCTCGCTCTCTCTCTCTCTCTCGCTCTCTCTCTCTCTCTCTCTCGCTCTCTCTCTCTCTCTCTCTCTCTCTCTCTCTCTGTCTCTCTCTCTCTCTCGTTCTCGCTCTCGCTCTCTCTCTCTCTCTCTCTCTTTCCCTCATAATAGTTCGCTTCTTAATTACTCGCGCGAGGTAGCATTACTGGCGAAATTATTGCCGTGGAGCGCAACGACGGGATGACATCGCGGCAGTTACGGCGGATAGATACGCGCGGGATGTACGAGAAACACGAGCCGGCGCGGAAAGCGTTGTCTTGGCCCGGTGATGCTGTTTCCCGCTGTACTTGGCGTTATGCACCAACAATTCGGGCCGCGTTTAATCAACTGAGCGTCGCACCCCAATTGTGCGGATGCACGTTGCGCTGCCTGCCGTTGATGCTCGCTCGCTCGCTCGCTCGCTCGCTCGCACAAGCGAGAGCGCACCATTCCGGCTTCCCGCTCGACACCACGTTCGGGATGGATTAAATTTTTGAGATACGCGTCAACCGCGCCGCGCCGGTCGTAATTGCGCGCCCGTCGCGATATTAATTATGCGGATGTCGCGTAATCGCGTGTTTGTCACGTGTCGGGAAGCGCGTATCCGCTGCGCACCGTCTCTGTCCTTATTTCTTCCGCGTTCTCGTCGCAGCTTCCGGGTCCTAGACGCCGGAGGGTCCTAGATCTCCGCGAAAGTTTCGTGATCATTCGCGCATCGCACACAGCTTGGTGCCCGCGATTGCGCCGAAAACCGCGTCCTAGGACGCGGTTTATCAGTCGCTCCGTCTCTCCTTACCGATGTGACCTTTCCATTACATTTCTCCTCCGTCATTCCGAAACGAGTTATCGAAGGTGATCATTCTATGAAGTCGCCGGGACACAACCGCGGGTTGATAATGGATTCGTAAATCGAAGCAGAATTCAATTTCGCCGTATACGAAGTCTTTTTTCTCTGATAACGGACCGAATCGCGTCGGGGCTAAAGCTTGATGGCCATGCCGGCGGAAACATCTTGTTTCAGTATGTAGATTTTTTATAGCATATACATGTGGCGTGCACTTTCATTCTGCCATTTTTTTTAAATTACGCTTATATTACACAGCTTCGCCGTTGGTTGGCTGAGAACATTGTTCCCAGAAAATATCAGTACAATTTTTTTCTTTCGCCGCGAGTGACAAATAGTCACCCGGGCAAACGCGCTGACAGAGCGCCGCGACGTCGGTTTCCCGTCCACGAGGAATATATCGGAAATCGTTCCTCGAAAATTTTTCATGTGTACTCTTCCTTAATTACCTCGTCGCGGCCGACGAGCGTTGCGCGTGGGATGATCAGGTTATCAAATCTCGCCGGCGAATCACCGAACTTCTATTTTCCACAACTCGGCGAAGATGATAATGGACCGGCGGCGAGGCGGGCAGGGGGGAAGGTGGCGATGGTGGAACGGTCGCGACGGAGATGCATCGGGACACAATCCGGTCTCGACGAGGAGAATCCCGAGTACTCCCCGATTATTTGCTCGTCCTTTCCTCGGCACTCGCCTCCTCCGCACCTCGTTACACGGTCTTCGCGTTTCTTTTCCGCTCGATAACCACGCCCGTCCACGCGCGTTCCGTGCGCGTTTCCTTCCTCCTCGGAACACCCCGAAGCTCGCGCGTCACGCGAGTCTCTCGGTGCTTTTCTTTCGTACTCGTCGCTATTAGTCACTGTTTGCACAGCTTTCCGTCCTCCCCCGAGTGTACGCGCGCGGCTCCTCCTCATCTATACCGACTGACTCATTCGAGGATCTACTTTCCTCCTCCTCCTCCTCCTCCTCCTTATTCTCGGGCCACGTTTCCCCTCGTAATTTTTCCCGTATGCGCCCGACTTCTCTCTCGCGGCGACTTATTGTGTTCGCGGCGATACTTGACGCTGGAGACACCCAGTCGTCCCGTCGTCACGATTTCTCGACACCCGATTTAGCGTGTGGGCGGAACGGCGCGATTACCGTGCGCCTTTTCGCGCCTTTCACGCTATTTCCGTGAATCCGAATCGAGTCCCCGCATTCACGAAACCAATTCAGGTCGGAAGCAGGAATGCGCCTCTCATCGCGAAGAGTTCAAAGACCACTACTCATCGATTAGGTCGACAAGATATGACGCTCGCTGACGGACGAATCCGTTGCTTTCAAACAAAGCATCGAGCCGATCGGTCGGTCGGTTAGTACAACCGAAACGAAAAAACGAAAGAAAAGTAAAGGATCGCGAAGAGGAGAGGAGGGGAGAGGCACGTTGAAAAGTTTCTTTCCATTCTTACCGCGGGGACGGCATAATTATAGATTTTTAATCAGCCGATTGAAATGCAAATATCTGCTTGCAGTTGGGTCGCCCCGCAGCTCTAGCACGGAAAGGAGACACGGGTAGGGGGACGGTGAGGAGGGAGTAAAAGAGGGAAGGGGAGAGAGAAGCAGAGAGAGAGAGAGAGAGAGAGAGAGACAGAAAAGGAGAAAGAGAAGGACGGGGAAGAAAGTAGAGGAGGCATGAAATCCGTAATGCCGGGCATAAACTTTGAGCGCGGGGAGAGGAACGAGATCAATACTTCAATATCCGCAGTAATAGCAGCTGGAGTTAACAAGGGTCTGATTGAGCCGGAGTTTGCTCCCGAGTTAGCGACGTTACGAGTTTCGCGATCCATAGAATCGGATTTATACGCCGTTGTTTTCGCTCGTTTGTCGTCCCTCGGACATTGCGCCGCTGTCTCTTCGCCTTCGCCTGCTTTTCGCCCCTATCTTCTCGTCTGCGCGTCATCGCGCTCGTCTCGCGACTCGCCCGGGTCATTATCGCGTCTTTATCAACGGATCAGACCGCTCTCGACGAGCGCAGTCGGCGCTCCTTCGCTCGAGGAAGCGAAGGCCAAATTCTCGCGACGATTTATTTAGCGCACCCGTAGCGCGCCCTCTTCTCCCCCCCCCGCGCTTCCACCCCCGAGGTTAATGCACGCTCAGCGGCCTCCCCCGTGTTTGTTTGCAAAACAGTATTTGCGAGCGCGCCCGCTCACTCGCGAGCGGATCGACGGATCGGCGCGCGAGTTAATTCGGTCGATAATCCCCTGGCCTCGTTTCTTCGCCGCCAGGAAAAACGACCGGAGGGACACGGCGAAGTTTCTGATTAATGGAAGGGTCTTTCGTGCTTTTTGTAGTTGGAAGCAAATAAGTGATCCATTGTGAGTAGCTCGCGGGATGGAAGCTGAACCGGGAATACAGACAAAAGCGAGCGTCGCTCGCCGTTGCTGCTGTGCTTACCGTTGCTGCCTATCGAACGGCTCGTCAGTTCATTATCGTCTTTGTGACCCACATTAGATCAATGGCGGCGCTGCGCTTCACTCGTCCGCATTTGCCCCCGGTGCCGGCGTAAATATTTTCTTTCTTTTTTTCTTTAACAGTTGATCACGCGCGCATTTCTCTCCGTGGCGTGTGTGTTGTTCCGCAGTCGCCCGGTATCCGAGAATTCCTCAAGGCGGCTCATCGCGCTTCCCGCGTACGCTTGCGGAAATAAATCTCCCTTTCTGCGCGGCGCTCGCTGGAACGCGCGAGTCGGACTGTTTTCTAAAGGATAGACGCGATATTTTCGCAAGAGACGGAGAAAGAAATAGCTGCTTTGTAGCATCAAGATATAATTTCCTCGTTGTCTTGTATAAAAGGCTATCTTTTCATAAAGCAATATGTACCGTGCAGACAGCCGGTATCCTCAAAGGTCCGCGGGAGAGAGTATCGTTAACAGGAACGGCGGCGCTGTGCGACGGAAGGCGGAGCGTTTCCAACGCGGACAGCCGCGGAACTTCCGAGTGCGTTTCCCCGAGTTTCTCGGAGCTTTCGTTACGGCGAATAACTCGGTCACTCGCGCTATTTTTATCGGTCAACGTCGTTTTATCGCGTCTCACCGGAATTCCGATTGAATTATTCGCCGCAGTCTTCCTCTACGTGTGTATACCAGCGCGTTGTTTAACGCGAAACGACGCGGTATCCGGCTCTCTCTCTCTCTCTCTCTCTCTCTCTCTCTCTCTCTCTCTCTCTCTCTCTCTCTCTCTCTCTCTCTCTCTCTGCCCCTTCTCGTCGCTTTTGGACGGCTGCGATCCGGTGTAACCCCCTTGCTCTTTCTCTCTCTCCCTCTCTCTCTCTCTCTCTCTTTCTCTCTCTCTCTCTCTCTCTCCTCTCTCCATTCGTTCGTTATGCGTCGCCATAAGTCTCCCGCGCCGGACAGCGGCGCTTAATCGCGCGCAAAACGCTCTCTCGCATGCCGGGAATAAACGGCGCGAGACCCCGGCTTGAGTTTACGAGCGCCGGCAATAAAATCCGCCGGGAGGTGGAAAAATCGAGCGCCCGTCGACCGACTCTCTCTCTCTCTCTCTCTCTTCCTCTCCTTCTGTAAGGTTATCGTCTCTCCCACGCTGCTTATTTGCATACTTGTTTACCGACTCATCGCACAAACGCGCGGCGCAACACGACGCGTGACGGCTCAATTATCTCGACATTACTCTGGATTTTGCGCGATCGCGCGTCCCGAGACGATGACGATGACGATGACGCAGTGGCAGCTGTGCCGCATCAGTGGCACTGTGCGGGCTGTGTACGAACCGCGGGCAGATAGTGTGCGAAGTTGATGAAAGATGACCGGAATTGGGAGTAAGGGTCGAGAGGTCGCGTTGAAAGAGGAATTTGCTGGCTTTGATTTTCATAGAGAGGTTTTTTTTAGATCCTTCGCCTAAAGAGAATGGGGGTAGCTGTATGGTGTCTCATGTTGCGGCGATCAAGGTTTAATTTTCTAGAAAATCGTCGTAATCAAATATGCGAGTTACATCTCACGCTTTTCTCTCTCTCTCTCTCTCTCTCTCTCTGTCTCTCTCTCTTTCTCTTTTTCATCGCGCTTTTTCCTCACGTTTCCCGTATACCATTGCTCGCAACCGTAGCGACGTGTATGCTCTGGAACGCACGGAAGAAAGAATATCAGCGATACGTGCGACGATGTCGCGGCGACTGTACCGGGAAAGTAATGAACAGAACGAAATTTCCCGGTGACTGCCTCGCAATGGAAACGCCGCGACGACGTCAGAAAAAGAGAGATGGGGCTCGCGCGCGCATTGTTCTCGTCGCCCGGCCGCGACTATCTTTCCCCCTTCTGCGATCGCACGTCCCCGCCACCCCGTCTTTTCCTCTTTTTGTTTTTTCACCCTCGTTCGGTCAGCCTAGTCGATGGCGCTTGCGTGCAATCGTCGAACTGGCGATTCCACCTCGCGGCGTATCGCACGAAGATAATAGGATTGCCGGTACACTTCCGTGAGCTTAGAATCCCGCGACCTCGAAGAATTTCCTCTCGAATCCACCCCGATCGTATTAATACAAATGCGCAAGTTGGCGCGGGAGAGATCGTCGGGACGTACGGGAAAGGTGCACCAGAGGATAAACGCGCTAGAGCCTGAGGAAATTGCATTCCCCGCATCAATCTCTGTCGTGAGGGGGGTCAGGGTAGAGGAGGGGGCGGAGAGCGGGCGGCCGGGGTGGTTGCTCGTGAAACGACGACGGGGGCGAAGACGGGGAAAGGGCCTTTGGAATTTTTCAATATACCTATGCCGTGGCGCGTTCTCTCCTTCTCTCCTTCTCTCTCAGTCTCCCGTCCTCCCGCTCTACACTCCTCCTTCCACTCTTTCTTTTTCTCTCTTTCTCTCTCTCTCTCTCTCTCTCTCTCTCTCTCTCTCTCTCTCATACACACGTATTGTTTCACATAATTACGCGTCCGAGAAAAAATAGGAGCTGTACACTTCGGAATCGCGGCGAAGATTTCGTTTTTCTGGATCGATGACTGCGCGATTCCGCGTGCCTGCCGTTCAAAGGCGAGCGCGGCGCGAAATGCCGGCGGAAAAGTTTCGCCCGAGTTTACTTGCGCTTCGCCTCCTCGCAAGCTAATCGGCTTCTTTTTTCTTCTTCTCTTTCTGTCGCTCTCTCTCTCTTCTCTGTTCTCTCCATTTTTCTCTTGTGAATTTATCCGTGTTTGTTTCTTTTTTTGTTTTTTATTGAAATCATCGCTCGGCGATTTGAAGAAATGCACGCAGGTCCGCCGGCGACAAATTGGATCGCTCGCGATCGCAAGCGTGCGCGCGCGTCGTGAAAGCAGCCGGCTCGACGACAAGCGCGATATGTCAAGCCGCGACGGAACGGCGAAAATATAAAATCGACGAATGCGCCCGAGTCTCGGTGCTCGAATCCGGAGTGCTCCGTTAATTAACGATCTTTGAGCGACGGAATTATTATTGATGAGCTCTCGGATCGAGCGATGGAAGCCGTCGATATGGCCGTAATTTCGGTTAATACAGATTGACGAGCGCATCTCTTGCGATACAACGCGCTCTCCGCCTTTCAACTCCGTTTACGATTGATACGATTGCGCTTGCACTTGCAGCAACGTTGAGCGTTTCTTGCAAAATTGCAGGCGAGCACTCTCACGACACGGGGGTCACATCGTTGCGAACGTGCAACGTTTCATCACTCTGCACAACGCGCGCGGTGCGAGCGCGTTGACGGTTCCGCGAGTTCCCCACGTCGTTCGTTCGTTCGTTCGTTCCG
The DNA here is from genome assembly GCF_003227715.2 of Harpegnathos saltator. Classification (NCBI taxonomy): domain Eukaryota; kingdom Metazoa; phylum Arthropoda; class Insecta; order Hymenoptera; family Formicidae; genus Harpegnathos; species Harpegnathos saltator. The sequence continues at coordinate 311,635 of NW_020230005.1, read as the reverse complement.
CTCATGGCGCTTCGGGGAACGCACGGGGGATGATCCGAGCGCGGCGACTCCGGAGCGCGACGAATAAGGGTGGGTGCAGAAATTAAAAGGGCACGAGAGCGTGAATAGGCAAACGCGCCGGTGGTGGCGATGGCGGCGACGGCGGCGGCGGCGGCGGCGGCGGCGGCGGCGGCGGCGGCGGGTCATGACGGGGCTCGAAGAAACGGGCGGAATAGCTGCGCACGGTCTGCGCAATATGCGGCCAGGGTCGAGGGTGAATGCAACGGTGCTCAATATCGGCACACGCGCACACATACACGTGCCCATCACCGCCACATCAGCCGCCCCGTAAGTGCATCACGCACGCGATATCACGACGCGAGGCGAACGGAAGTCGGCGAGCGAGACGCGGTTGTTCTTTTATTGTAATATGTCGCGCGGTGATTATAGAACAGGCCGGGGGAAGGAGGGAGGGAGGGAGGGGTGGTTCGGTTTATTTTTCCCCTTCGCGACGCGCGTCTCGCGGTTCTCCAACCGAGACCACTTCGGCCGAGAAGTTATTGGCTGTGTTTCTTCTTAACGCGCGCCCGTCCAATATCAAAGTTAATATTGCCACCGACAACTCCTTGAGCCCCGCCACCGCCGCCGCCGCCGCCGCCGCCGCCGCCGCCGCCGCCGCCGCCGTCGGCACTTCCGTTGCCGCCGTCGCACCCTTCCCGTGATCGCGCGTGATTAGGCGAGGTCCGCTCTCGGAGTTTTCTCCCGGAGCTCCCCTCCGGGGGTAAAAGTTGTGCGATTTCGTGATGTGTTACTACTACAGCCGATACCGCCGCGGGAGCCTGGACGAGCTTTATCGGATAAATCGGGGAAATCTTCATCAGCCGCGCGGAAGCTTAAGAGTCTCGCTTCGGCTTCGGCTGGACTTCGTGGCTCTGTTGGTATTACGTGCGATATATCTTGTCGCCCTTTGTGTCGTCCTTTTGGTGTGCGCTTCGCCGCCGTGATCTTGTCGTCTGGACGTGAAAGGGTTGCGCGTGACACTCTCGTCTTTGTTCCTCGATCCTGTTGTGTGAATCTTTATTTTGGGAATTTAGTATTATTTTAATAAAACGAAATCGCAGATTTGGGTAATTGGTGTTTCGTTTCGTTTGACTCGAACGTAGAGAGCGTCTTCACTAGAAAGAAAGGTCAGACAATCATATACGAAGATTTATCAAATTCATGGAAATTTAATTTTTCTTAAGTGAAGTAAAGATCAGCAAATTCCCCATGGAGAAGTGTAAAGCGCTGTAAAGCTTGTAAAGCTTACAAAATCCTCTATCAGATGGTGTAGATACACGCATTGAATAATTTTTAGTTTAACAGTTATTACGTGCCATGTACGTAAGGCACGCTAAAGGGTTAAAACATCGTACGGCCACTTCGAAATTCTCTCGATTGCGCCGGTTCGTTCGCAGTCAATCGACGTGTCGGTGTCGCCTATCGATTCCGTCACGAACAATGAATTATCGTGCACCTATCGCGCCTAATTAATGCCGTCGCGAATACAACTCTCGGACATTGCAGTCGGGAAAGATTGAACATTCTCCTGTCTGCGGAGTATCCATCACTCCGCGAGAGCCGTGGGAACTCCTTCGCATTATCATTTGTCAGACCGGTAAATGGCCGTCGGTTCTGCGCGCCAACGGGGATTCCGCGTGGCGGGGCGAAAAACGCGTGACGTATATTGTCCCGTTCGTTAACGCACCGGTTCACGTTTTGCGCGCGGTAATTCCGCGCGGGCGCCGCGCTGCTAACGGCACTTTTGCAATTTCGGCAAAACAATTCTCGCGGGAGGAGGAGGAGGAGGAGGAGGAGAGGCGGAAACGTTCATGCGCGGGCGCGGGCGCGGACATGGCTCTGCGGTTATAATGAGAAGCCGTGTGTACAGCTGGAGGCACGTAGGGCGGCGGAGGCGGCGGTAAGTCGCGGCGGTGGCGGCGCGGGGGCCTTATGTCGCGACTTACGTTAGGTACGTGCTTACGTTAGGTACCACGCTCACCATTACGATCGCGGCTTAAGACGCGGCTAAGCTAAACGCAACGCCGCCGAGCACGTTTATCAACAAACAGTTCTTGCGACAGCTTGCTCCTAATAATCTCCCTAATTTATCAACCCTCCCGCGAAACGCAGAACTTTCGCCGAGATTTCTGCCGCTACGTGTCCCGATAAGTTATGCGCGGGTGCACCGACGCGGGGACCGAGCGTGTCGTCTGTAAATCACGTCGTTATGTTCGTTAAGACCGCGAGATTCTCCCGGCAGGTCGCACTCGACGAGAAAAAGAAAGGAGGAAAGCGAAGCGGATTTCCTCGTTCCGCTGTGATTAGCCAAAGTAACACCGCGATTAACGCGATCTGCGGTGCACGCGACAGGGAGAGAGAGAGAGAGAGAGAGAGAGAGAGAGAGAGAGAGAGAGACCGAGAGAGATAGATCTTCAGTATTATTAACAGTGTAGAGCTGCACCGTTTTCGCGCAGCGTCGATTTCTCCCCCGAACGAAAATCTCTGCAGATGAATCTTCAGCCAACGACGAAGGTTCGCGAATCGCGATCGACGGCTCGCGATTTCTCTCGTTCTCGGTTCTTATCCTGGACGCGCGATACCGGCTCATCAGAAACTCATGATCTTCGCCATCGTTCTTCGAGCTCCACGCTCTCCCGGCGCCGCGGATGGATAGCGAGAAAATGCAAAACGACTAGAGAGTCGCGGACACCCGCGTACTCGGCCGAAGAAGGAACGGAGAAGTCGGCAGGGACTTTATCTAAACACGGCGGAGTGTCGCGTGATGGATCACTGCCAGCCGGCGAGCCAACCAGCTAGCCAGCCTCAGTCGAGCGACTGGATGGGCTCAACGGGGACCGCGATCTTTCTCTCGATGATCACTCGAATGCATTTCGAAGTTATCTAACCATGATAGCGATAACAAGTTGCCAGCCTCGCCGCGCAGCAGCGCGACGCTCCCCGTTTCTTCGTTCCTTCCTCCCTCCCTTCCTTCCTTCCTTCCTTCCCTCCTTCCTTCCTTCCTTCGTTCGTTCGTTCGTTCGTTCGCTCGTTCGTTCGTTCTATGCGGCGCGCATCCGCGGCAACTTTCCGCAGTAAAACTTAGGTGTGGTCCCTGTAGGCGCCTAGTTTCCAACGGAGATTTCTCTTACGTCGACTTTGGAAGCTCGTTACGCGGCGAAGTAATGAGTAGACGTTTCAGCTCGCCGTAAAGGACGATTCGCGCCTTCTTCTCGTGTCTTTCCCACCGCATCTTTCTCTCCGGCCTTCTCCAGCGCCAAAATAATTTACCCGTTATCCGAGGTATTCGCGCGCGGTCCATCCGCCGTGTGTACCACCGTGGATTCGGGACAGGGGAGAGCACGGGTGAGTCGATTACTTCCGAAATGAGGAACTTCGTTAGGAAGAATGTGTATGCCTACTTTATTACGAGTTCGGCTGGGAATTGAAAAAGTTCCCGATATAAGCTGCATATATAGACAATGCACTTTCGTTGCAGCTCGCAAAGTTTAAATTGGTTACACCTTCGACCGGCCGGGGGGGGAGAGAGAGAGAGAGAGAGAGAGAGAGAGAGAGAGAGAGAGAGAGAGAGAGAGAGAGAGAGAGAGGGAGAGAGAGAGAGACAGAGATATTCATTCGGCAAGTTGATAGTCCCGAATGAAACGCGCGAGGAGATAAGCCCGCGTTTGCAGCAATAAGACCGTGGATCAGACCGGGGGAAAGAAAGTATTGTCGGGGAAAGAACACAATGGGTTTGAAGATTTCCGTAGAGCGGCCGTCGTTAACGTCTGTTTAGACTGCACCGTGAACGAGTGGGGCAGCGAGTGCTTTACAAAACGCGAAAGTAAATCCCATTCCCTCCGATTCGGCCGTAATTGGATTAAATCTGCCAGTGACGCCATGCAACACGCCGTGCGATCGTTTTCTCTTTCGCGTCGGGAACTTTTGCATTCGCACGCGCCCACTCGCTCGGCTCGCATTAAGCCGAGCCGGCGCGGGCGCGCCGAGTGTGGCAAGTTCCTCGTTAGGAGTTGCAGAAATGGGAAACGTGCTGCGCCGCCAGCATAACGGGAGGAACAGAACCGAGTTTGGGGCGTCATCCGACTCTTTGGAGAGCTGTATCGTTCGACGTGCAAAAGACTGCGCTCTCCTCCGCTCCTCTCTATTACTCTCCGCTCTCTCCTTGTGTCGCTCGACTGCTCCCGCGATCGAACAGATCGATCGTTCGTTCGTCAGGACACACGCGTCGGCGTCTTTGATACCGAGACCCCGATGACTTATTCATCGAGTGCTCCTTGCCGAGTTTATATCCTCTTTAACGACTAAGTAAGTGCACAAAGCGAAAGGAAGCGGCGGAAACGCCGAGGCTTTGCCGCGCTGCCGCACTTAGTCGGCGATATAAGCGCGCGACTGTTTCACCTCTCTCTCTCTCTCTCTCTCTCTCTCTCTCTCTCTCTCTCTCTCTCTCTCTCTCTCTCTCAATTCCTAACTTCGTTCCTCCGATTATCAAGTATAATTCTCAGACCGTTCCCCGCGAAATATCCGCACCTGCTTGCCGAGTCCGAGTCGTCTGAAACGCGCGGCGCGCGTCCATGACGAGAGCGTTTTTTATTTACACTTTCAAGAGCGACGGATTATCCGGACATCTCTCAATCTTTTCTCTCACAGTCGCGAGAGGCTTCCCGCGCACGCATTTCCCTCGCGGATGCGTTCCTCAAGCAGAGTGAGATCACACACACTCCGCGTTTCGAATGCGCGGGGCGGGGGAGGGGGCTAGGCGGCACTGTCGTTCCCCGGTCGAACGCGGAAAAAAGAAATTCATGTTCCGGCGATCTCGCGTATAAGAACGTTACGCCCGGGCCATTTATTTTGAAAACCTCGCTCCGAGGACGTTGCACGAACGTAGAGGACCGCCGGACCATTTCGAACTGACGTACGAGTATTACTCCGCGGCATAATTGCGCCGTAACTCAGTCGACGCCTCCCAGCGACTGTTCTAATAACGATGATACCGTAGGTCGGACCGGCCGAGGGAATTTTTAACTGCGGTGAATTTGGTTAGTACGCGATGTACGACCGCTCCCCCCTCCCTCTCCTCCCTCCAGCGCCTTTTCCACCGTAGACGTACGCCACTACCGTCGCCAGCAGCACCACCACCACCACCACCACCACCATCGTCCGATTCCCGTCGCTATTCTACCTTCCCGGCGCGAAACGTGACGGAAAAAAAAAAAAAGTAGGAAGTTTCGGGGGAGCGAAGGGAGGGAAGCGCCTCCCCTAATGGAAAGCAGAATGGCCCAAGTTCCGACCTCTTCGCGGAAATTATTACCACGCCAAGTTCGCGGACGCTTCTTTGCCGCTGTGGAGGATCACAGAGGCACCGGCACGAGGGTGGATGGCGCGATGGTGCTGGTAGTGATGGTGATGGCGCTGGTAGTGGTGGTCGTGCTAAAGGTCGACCTGGGGAAAATAACGGCGATAAAAAGGCGATCGCTCTCACGGACTATGCATTTCCTCTGCTTCCGCCGGTGCCTGTCTAACGTCGTGATTTATTGAGAGAGAAAGAGAATGAGAGCCAGAGGGAGAGAGAGAATGCGCAAAGAGAGGGAAGGGGGAAAGAGAGAAAGAGAGAGATCGGGTATCGATCATTGTAATTCTTATATATATATATATATCCGCGGAACGTCGCGGAGGGCGGTGTTATGGTACAGCGACTGGTGGAATGATCTTTAATTCAGGATGTATTTTTACATCGCTTCGGGGCCGAGGGAGGAGATGCGCGGGGCGCGAGTTCGCTGAAAAGCAGGCAGATTCGTTAAACACCGTTCGCTATCGAGGCGCGGTCGCAAAATAAATGGACCGAGAGCGGGGGAGAAAGAGAGAGAGAGAGAAAATGAAAATGAGAGAGAGAGAGAGAGAGAGAGAGAGAGAGAGAGAGAGAGAGAGAGAGAGAGAGAGAGAAGGAGCAGGATGGGAAGGTGGAGAAGGATCGCGGAAATTTCTTCCTCGGTGCATTTCGTTCGCACAGCTGCAGTAATTCAAGAATTTTTGGAAAACAGCAGCGCCGATGCGGGCCATCGATCAGGGCCCGCTCGTGTGTAACTAGGTCAACGGGTCTTTCCTAGTTTCATGATTTCGGTTGCGTTTCGGAGTGCTCTCGAGAGCACGGTTGCCCAAACATCGCGAGGAGGAACCGGCGGCAGGGCATTCTCTTTCGTGCCGAAAAACTCGTGGCAACTCTCGGCGGATTTTCAATTAAGCTTGATTAATTTCGCGACTCCTTACGCGGCCACGGTTTAGCGTAAGCTATCGAAAACGGTTCACGCTCCAATTATGAAACACCGCAGCCCCATTTCGTCGGAGCACCTCCAGACGCGCGAAAGACGACCGACTAAAGAATTAAGTTAAAAGATGCATCTCGCAGGAGAAAAAAGCCGGCAATTCAAGATCGTCGCGATCCGTAAAAGCTTCGTGACTTTGCGGCGATATAATCGCCATCGACGTTCAACTTCGTCCGTGACAGCCTTCGAGGTACATTAATCTCCGTGCGCGCGCTCGCTTGTTCACTCGCTCTCTCGCTCGGAGCGGCAGAGCAGAGCGCGAGAGAGAGAGAGAGAGAGAGAGAGAGAGAGAGAGAGAGAGAGAGAGAGAGAGGGAGAAGAGGGGGAGGGGGCGGGGGAGAGAAAAAGGAAGCGTATCAACGTGCGAGGAATGAAGCGCACGCGGAGGCTGATCGATAAGACGAATAAGAGGGGAAGAGAGAGAGAGAGAGAGAGAGAGAGAGAGGGAGGGATTGAGGGAGAAAGCTGCAGCGCGGCGGCAGTAAGGAAAACTTTTGCTCGGCGCGGATGCAGGGCGTCGCAAAAAGAGACGTCACGTACGCGGCACCTGACTACCGCCAGGACGCATCCGGCGCTATCGTCTTCGTCCTCGTCGTCGTCGTCGTTCCTCCTCCTGGAGGAGTCGTTTCCACCCCATCGAGATCACGATGAAAGTACCGTCGCTAGCCGGCTAATTCCGAGCCTCGTCCCGAGTCCCCGTCCCCGTTCTCCGTTTCCGCCGTTCGTCCGTAAAGTATCCTGCTACGTGACGTCGCGTCGCGTACAGTTAGCGGCAGAAACGAGGCGTCGCCCGGCGACGAGCGGATTCCCGGCTTCGACGAGCTGTCCTTCTCCGTCGTCGTTCGCTCGTCCGCGAGACGAGCGTCTCAGCGACAAAAGCGTAACGAGGACGATCTCTCGCGCGAGTTCGTCCTGGTTCGGTGAGATCCACCTTTCGTTGCTCGTCCACCTTTCGCGCGAGCCGATCGACTGCTCAAAGGAGAGCGCGCTTTGCGCCTCGACGGGTACGCTTCAATTCGCGCGGATGTTCCTCTCGTACCATCTCGATCGGACGATACGTGCTGCGATCGGAAGCGTTTATTTATTCTTCGGCACTTGTTCATCTCTCCTGCGTGTTCGTGCATCCAGCAGACGTTCTCTCGGATTGATCCTTAAAGGCGGTGCTCTCGCGCGCTGTCTCTCTTCCGCTTGCTCGCTCATTCGGTTTCTCGCGCTCGTACGGAGGAACGCATGACACACCCGGCAAAACGAAGCGACGTATGATTTACGTATTACACGACCCTCGAAAACGGGGAATATGAAATGTAATCTTCCGGCTTTCCTACCGCGGTTTCGCCATCGGCTGAATGAATGCTGATTAGACTGCCAGACGCTTGCACTTGCCCTAAATAAAGTTCGTTATCGCGCCGGTTCTTTAATATGAATGTCGATGAAAATGTAGAGAGCTTCCCTCCGCCCCTCTTGTAACTCGTCTCCGACTGTAATGATGTTACCGGAGTTCAGAGACAGAGTTTATTCTCGCCGCGCCGGAGTACGTGGCAGCCAGCGGAGGTAAGGTAGGAAGGTATCTCCTTCCTGGAGCTTCTCCCGGTGTTTTATAAGCCTGATGAATGTGGATTAGACTTCTCGGGCGTTCCCCATCCCTCGTGCTCTCGCGCGTCGCCCGTTTTGTCCCTGCACGTCTGGTCTTCTTCTTTATCATCGTTCGTCTCGTTCCCTCGCTTCTCTCTCGCTTTCCACCTCCTTCTCGTCGTTCTTCCTCCTCCTCCTCCTCCTCCTCCTCTTCCTCCTCCTCCTCCTCCTCCTCCTCCTCCTTCTCTTCCAGCTCTTCCTTCGCCGCGCCCCATCTCCATCTTCTGCTCTTCTTCTTCGTCTTCTTCTTGCCGACACGGAACTCCTTCAAGATTATGCAGATCCGACATCCTCGCCACCATTTTCTTGCGCCGTCCTGGCGAGAAGCTAATTTTTGCACTAACCGCTCGGCCCCGAAGATAAATGTTGGCTGGCGGCACTTCATTCCGGGAGGAAAAGCGATCGATCGCCGTCCCGTCGTATTTAGATATTGAACGGCCATTGAGAACGCTTTTATCCGGGCTACCAGGATCACCCGGTGAATTTATACGCGAGCGTGAGATAAATAAGCGTCGTTGGTTTCGCGTTACGTTAGCGTCGTACTTACTCCGTTACAACTAAACTGTAATTTTCTGAAAATAGGTGGAAAGAGAGAAAAGCACATATATATATGTGTGTGGACGTGTCTTTGGAGCGGTATACATCGAGCGGCAAATAACACGGCCCGGAAATCGATAATCCGGCCGTACAACGTAGCCCGTATCTGTCGCTCTCTCTCTCTCTCTCTCTCTCTCCCTCTCTCTCTCTCTCTCTCTCTCTCTCCCCCTCCCTCCCTCCCTCCCTCCCTCCCTCCCCCCTCTCTCCGCAGCGGAAATCCCTTGAAAATTCCGTTCGTTATAATCCGGAACAATTGGCGGAAAATGCCGTGGAAAATCAATTTACGGTTATAAACCGCCCGACAAAATCCGGGATAAATGCGCACGATAAAGCCGCGCGGAAAGAACGATCTTCCGCGTTTCATTGACCGTCGCTCTGCGCGACGATCGCGCGACGTAATTAGCGACCTGCGAGCTACGATTCCGGCTCCTTACGTCGCCCTCTTTTCTCTCGGGCCTCTCTTTCTCTCTCTCTCTCTCTCTCTCTCTCTCTCTCTCTCTCTCTCTCTCTCTCTCTCTCTCTCTCTCTCTCTCTCTCTCTTTCTCTTTCCCTCTCTTTCTCTTCTTCCGCCGAGCGACCGCTCTTGCTCTAATCTTTTCAGGAAATAACGAGGAGCCCGGCTATCCGGCCGGATGAAAAATGCTCCTTGAAACACGAAGTGGGCGACACCGGCAGATGCCGGTTAGAACGACTCTCGAGGCAGAAGACAGATGTCAAGCCGTTACGTGAGGTCCCACTAACTACGTAATTACATCATTCCCGCTCGCCGGACTGCTGTCTCTTTCGCGTCTCGACTCTCTCTCTATCCCTCGCTCTCTTTCTCTCTCTCTCTCTCTCTCTCTCTCTCTCTCTCTCTCTCTCTCTCTCTCGGCCCCTAACCCGCACCCCCGTCCACTCCCGCCGTGCCTCGTTTCGCCCGAGAATCGTGCAACGCTAAAATTACCAAATATTCAGGGCGGAATTGCTGACGCGTGTGCTCTCGCCGACTGGGCGAGACTCGCTCCCGTTCGGACGTGCCGCCGTTGTCGGGAACACCGTTGCGCGCCCGTTCACTCGCTCGCTCGCATGTGTGAGATTAAATGAAAATTTCGTCCGGAAGGAAACCGTCCCTCTCTCGGATTTTGACGAGCCTCGGATGTGCGGTGAAACGTCGTCGGAGTCGTGCGTCACCCCGTATGGACTCGTCCGCGGAGATTCCAGGCCGAGTTCGATCTCGCTAGGACGCGTTGCTGAATTCTCTTCGCATCTTTCCTCGAAAACCAGCCTTTTGGAGAAGATTAAGTCACACACTCTTAGGGTCATAAGATCGTTCTTCTCCCGTAAAAATTCTCCGTGCATTTCCCGACGCTCACGTCCTTCCGTCGAAGACGAAACTTCCAACTGATGATTTTTAAAAAGCTTCAAATCTACAGCGTGGATGCACGAAGGGAGGAGAAAGGAGGAAGATCGATTTCCCCGCATTGCTTCGACTCGCGAGATGAGATCGCGACGTGAGCGCTGCGCATGAAGTGAAAATCCATCGCGCGCGCCGTGAGAGCGTGTTCGATTCTCATCTCGCCGTGGAAGAAGAATCTCCCCCGCAATTATGCCGTCGCAGTGAGACAACGCTTATGCGATCAAACAATTAAGTATGGTTACTTGCCGCGGCGACTCATGCATACATGCATGAAGTGGCTAAGTGCTGGTCGTGTAATCATTAGCATAATGATTAGCATAATTAATGCCGCCGGGGGTTAGTTTACCGTGTTATCGTCAATAATTAATGCTGACTTATCTCCGGCGCGGTGATAATGTAGCGAGCATTAGTTCTAACCGTAGCCTTAAGGGATGACGTCACGACGCGCGGCACGTAGTAGCCAAGCGTGAGCGGCCGCTCGGCCAATTTTCAGAATCGAACCTTTCCGCGAGGCCGCCGCCGCTTCGCCATAATTAAATTGTAAGCGTTCCGGACGGTACAACAAGCGGAGGGAACGGTGGACACAGCCGGGAACGTCGATCGCGATCGAGCGCACGCCAACTAATCACTCCGGGAATCAGTACCGCCTTCCTTTTATTCGTCGCCGAAAGAAACATAGACGGATTGAACCCTCGGGATTGATTACTCGTCGACCGATGTCCGACGGCGAGCCCAGAACGAACATCTACACCGTCGGCTAGCCGGCCGGCTCGCCGGTCGCGGCGGCGACGATGGCGGCGGCGGCAACGGCGGCGGCGGCGGCGGCCGGTTGACTTTTCCAGTTAATTAATTTACACACTGTGCCGAATTGCCGTTAGCGACGCGAGACGTGAGCGATAGTTCCTATCGTGCCGGCCGATAGGAGCCGTGCTTCAGATGCTAATTGTTTGCCCACTTCGATTAATTAACCGGCCGTCTATCAATGAATAACTGTCGCCGATTGTAAAGTGTAATTAATTGGCCGCATGACGTAGCCACCGCCGAGCCGCTCGTAATTTCGCGGAATTGTCGGCTTTGGTCTCTCCCTCGTTTTCTCTCTTGTCCACCCTCTCCACACTCGCACTCTCGCCACTCTCTCTCTCTCTCTCTCTCTCTCTCTCTCTCCCCCTCTCCCCCTCTCCCCCTCTCCCCCTCTCCCCCTCTCCCACTCTCCCTCCCTCTTTTTTGGTCTCCCTCCTCCTTCTGTTGGCAAAATTGCAGACAACCGTGCTTTGCAGCCGTTTCCGCGCGATAGCATCGATTCCGAAAAGTTACGAGCAGCGTCGCGCGATAAAATCGGCAAATTGTAATTGAAAAATCGCCGTTGCCTCTATTCCTACTAATTTATAAATTGTGTTGTTACCGCGCCGTCGCCCGTAAGCTGATTAAAGCCATTAATCGTTGATAAAATTGTGTACGCTGTCATTTGGATTTTGCACCGGCCGCGCGAAATTCTTGAATATCTGATAATACGTCGCGCAAATATTTATTTACGAGAAAAAGAGAGAAACACACACATATAAAGAGAGAGAGAGAGAGAGAGAGAGAGAGAAAGAGAGAGTGAATGAGTGAGTGAAATAAAGCTGATATTACATACGCCCGACCGTCTATCAAGGAGATAAATATCTCCTTGAAACACGAATAATTTGCATCTTCCGCTTTTCGATAGCACCCATCGTCGAAAAACGATTGTTATATTTTTTTTCAACAGACGTTCTTTTTATTTACATTATTTAGCGTTTGGCATTCACGTTCGCGTCAAGTGCACTCGCACTTTATCGTCGGGCCCTTGTCGAAAATACCGAGTCGATAAATACGCGTCGAGCAGTAACGCAGTCGCCCGGGATATGAAATCGCGCCATGTATAAATAACGCAGGACCAGTAAAGATATAACCATAATTCTCGCTCAGCGTAGATTCCGTTTCATCTCTGTCGCTTTAAAGGATTGATGCAAATAGCGCGGAGGGGGTCTTGGTCGTTGCCGGGATCCTCGTCAGGGAAATATTCCGTGAATTGAATACTTCATCGTAGTATTATCATACTCGTGCTTTAATACCGGCCAAGTTAACGGCGGCTCTTCAGGAGGATCATAGAAAATGCATCGCCTTTCCCACTCCTCTCCCGCGATAGGCGGTTCTCGGTCTCGCGCGCTCGACGCGCGATATCGCGAAATCATAAAATATAACCGAGCGAGATCGCGGAATTAGCAGGAGGCGGCGCTTCGCTTTCTGCGCGGCGCGGCGCAACAACGTTTGCCCGGCGATGGACTCTCCGTTTTCGGTCGCGAGGCGGAAGGCGTTCCACCTCGATAGGTGAAGACACGTCGTTAGTCTCTTGCCGAACATTTCGGACACGTTTCTCACCGACGCGAAACCTGTCGAAAGCGACGAATCTGCAGACGAGTGTCCACGTTAGGTTCGACGAGCGAGTGGAAAGAGGCGTCTGGTGACCGGATGTCGCGAGAGCTCGAATTCACGGGACAGGTGTATTGTACCTCGCGCGGATGTGCCGAGGAGCGGCGTGTCGGTTTAGAAGAGAGACAGGAACACCGGGCGATAGTCGAGGCGAGCCACGGCGTCTCGCAGTAATTAGGCAGGCTAATCACCCCCGGCTACGTTATCTTAATGGCCGCCGTTATGCCATGACATCGCAACTACCCTTGTCTGTGCTGGTAGTTTAATTGCTCCGATAGGTTCGTGCCGCCTCCCGGCAGAGAATATCAGACCGATGTCGATGGGTCCTCCACAATGGGCGCGAGGTACCACCTTCCGGTTTCGACCCAGGTATCTACCACGAAAACAGTTCTGCTCTGCATCGGGAATTCTGCATCTCTCTCTCTCTCTCTCTCTGTCTCCTCCTTCCTGCCTCCCTCTCACGCTCTCTCTTTGTCGGTCGCACGGGCGCGCGAGCGCGAGCACGACGTGAGCAATGTCATAAGGGCGAAGCATGATTCATTCTCGCCAGTCGTCGTCGCCGTCCTTTCCGTTTCATTCAAAATTCACGTCTGGATTGACTGAATCCTTTCTCCGATACCGAGGACACTTGCGTCGTGATTCGCATTCTAATTACTCGGAGCGTTGATCGTCGACGGGCACTCTGGATCTCTCCGTCTTTCTCTACCTCCCTTTCTCTCTCTCTCTCTCTCTCTCTCTCTCTCTCTCTCTCTCTCTCTTTCTCCCTCTTTGGAATTCTCCCTCGGCGAGGAGACCCGCTCGCGAAAAATCGTGACGGTGAGTTTCAAGTCCCGTGAAACAGCGGCTCGCGATTTTTCTCTCGATAAGTCGAGTATCCGGCATCGACAGGACGGTTAATTGAGCGTTATCGAATGTGCCGGCGGATTTCACAGGACATTAAGACGTGTCCGTTGACACGTAAAAACGGACGCCGCTGTCTAGCGCTCATCGAGAGAGTCGCTTACACGTAAACGCAATTAACTCCGAGCCAGCTGAAACCAGGTCAAACGTAACGCTATCGTCGGCGGTGACACGACGCGGCGCGCGGTTGTAGTAGCTGGATGTTACTTCGCGAACGAAGTTCCGCCGCTAAGAACGACCCGCTGGATGCAAGAGGAATTGTTTACTAGGCCGGCTTACCGTAACGTTCTGAGATAGTTAGGCGATAGTCTCTACGATAAAATGTTAATGAATCGTAGCGGATGATACACCCGCGGGAAAGAAAGCAACGGAGCGAGTTGGCAAGGCGCGCTGAAATGTTCAAGGATCGCGACGCGCACATCCGCGTTTCCCGCAACTCGCCGCGATAAGAGCTTTCTTTCGCCGGTCGGCACGAACGGTCGCTGGTTCGCCGACGGCGGATTTGTTTTAATCGCTCGGCTTGCCTGATGGAGTCATGAATGCGCGAGACAAACGCGAATTTGCGTCACGGGCGAGCTTGCTTGGACAACGTTGATTAAATTCTATCGCGAACTGTTTGAAATTTCCATCTCATTCGTTGACATTTTCAGGTTAGACTCCGCCTATCGAAACGGATAATTTCATCGAGTCGCGCCGATCCGCGCGCGCGCGCGCATGTGCTCGACGCTCGCGTAAAATCATGTATCCCCGCGGAATGTGCTGCGATTATCGGTGTTTCGAGCTTGGCGCGGATCAATGCGGAATTTCGGTGTTTCGGCATGTCGATAAGAACCGCGGTCGAACGTCAATCGACGCGGGAAATTACCTCCGCCGCCTCTTTCTCCAGAATTATTATCCGATTAAGGAAAAAACGCTATTCGTCGAGGTGGGGGCAAGGTGGGGATAAGAAAAATAGAAAGAGAAAGAGGGCGAGGGAGAAAGAATTGCAGACCGTCAGTAGCGAAATGAATGTGCGCGATGGCGATGGTCCCTATCGGATTTCGTCTCACGTACGTCTTATGAATGGACATTAGCGAAGTTAGAAATTCCCGGGCTCCCCGCTGCTCTTCCGCGCATTGTGTTTTATGTAGGTGCACATACAGACCGTTCCGTGAGTCGCGTCGTATTTCCCCTCGATCCCGGCTCAGCACGGGCTTTCATTTCGCCAGCTTTTTATTGCTCGACGCTTGATTGCTCGCAACATTCAAACAGTCGTGGAGCGAGATAACGTCCGATCGAATTTCTCCCGGGTCAGAATCGATCCCGAATTCGGCAAACAGGGCTTGCAACTGCGGGAGATGAGAGAGAGAGAGAGAGAGAGAGAGGGAGAGAGAGAGAGAGAGAGAGAGAGAGAGAGAGAGAGAGAGAGAGAGAGGCAACCTGTGTCTTTTGATGCATTCCGTATAATAGCGCGGTCTCTCCGCATTGGCTGCGCTTCTTACGCGTACGACGCAGACAATTCCGTTGAATTTCGAGTCACACACGCCTCATGAATCGACATTTACGAAATTGCGAAATTCAGAGACGCCGTCCGCTGGCGGCGGCGGTCTCGCTCGGCGGCGCGTTTTTGCGACTTATTTCGGAAAATAAACCGCAGTGCGGGCGAGCGCGACGCGCTCTTTTTACAGTGTCGCGCAATTCCGGATGAATAATTCGCGGAATTTCGAATCGTGCGCTTCTTGCGGCAGAACGCGACGCGAGATTCGGAAGCTAGTCGATGCTCCCGTGGCCGTTTGCGAGGCTGCATTTACTCGTTCATGCTTGGGTCCTCGTCATTCCTCATAGTCGCCGTCGTCGTCGTCGTCGTCGTCGTCGTCGTCGTCATCATCGTTGTAGCAGCATAAACCCATCCTTAAATTTCTCGGTTTTTCCTTCTTTTTGCGCAAAAATGTGAAAACCCGCGCAAGTTGTGAGTATGAGAAAGAGAAAGAGATAGGCAGACGGAGACGGGAGAGACAGAGATATGCGTCCTGCCTTTTTGTTTTTTATTTATGGTGACGGTTGCGCGTGCGCGCGTGCATGTCCGTCATAACCTGCGACCGTATTTTTTCCGCGGCGTGACAGCGCGGCGTTTCGTAATAATTCCGGCGAAATTTAAACAAGAGATTTTATTTTCATTATGCGCCGGCTGGCGGAATGATTCGGAATGAAATACACGCCCCGGCTAGACCGTTTTATGAATATTAACAGCGCGCGAGGCTATCGCGATACTGACGAGCGCGCGTGTCAACTCTTGACAATAATTCTGCTCGCGAGCGTGCAGCGTGCGCGCTTCGCTGAAAGAATTCGTATTTTTCAATCAATTGCAAAAGCACAGCTTTTGCAATTGATCGTCACGGCTTGCCGTCGATCTTGGCTTGCGGCAGATCTTGGAAGCTCGCATATTTCAAAGGGACTAACACCTGCCTTATGCATAAATTCCGTAAATTTCCTTCCGACAACACAATCGAACGACTGTCGTCGTCTCGCGGTAGCTATTCCCCTTCACAAGAAATGCATCTCTCTGGTCCTCTCAAAGGCGATAATCGCCGGCAAGAATAAAGTCTCGTTTACGCGGCAGCGAACGTCCAAGTGTCGAGATCGCCCGAAATGTCACACCAACTGCGGCGCACTCGCTCTCCTCTCATCCCCTCGCGCCCTCAACGTGTACTCGACCACAAGTTCACCGCGACAATAAGAGCAAGCGTCCCTCACCCTTGATCCGAATGCGTCGGCGTCGGCGTCGGCGTCGGCGGCGTGCTCCCCCACCGAGAGTTAAATCTCCCTTCCTTTTTTCTCCCCTCGAGTCAACTTCCATCGCTCGTCTCCCTCTACTCCGGTCGTATCCGCCATCGGGGTCCCGGAGCTATTTTAATGGTCGAAATAATGATTGAATATTACGGCAACGGTATTTAACTTCTCCCGCGGCGCGCCACGTCGCGCCGCTCGCGCGCAGGAACGGGCCGCTAGAGATGAGAAAAGTTCAAATGGGAAATGGAATTGGATGCATAACCTGCCTGTCTGCTTGCTTGCTTGCTTGCCTGAGCGAGAGAACGACAGCGAAAGCCAGAGACCCAGGCTGACTCGCTCGCCACTTTCGTCCCTTCGGCCGCTTTTTCGCCTACGTTTATACACCCGTTGCCTCTCGCTCCCCCTGGCGTCGCGACCATAATCTGGCGCTCCCTCCGTTAATGTCACCCCCCCCCACCCGCCCGCTACCCTCTACTTCAGAGCGGGTCCGGCTCTCTCCGGAGAGGAAGGCGCGAGTAATTCTTTGGACTTGAACGTTAATTGAAGGCGTTGCTCTCGCCGAGAGGCGAGCGTGAGACGGCGTAAAAGTTTTCATATTACCGGCGGGGCGTGAAAAATTCCTAATTAATGTAGGAATTAATTTTCTAATGAGTTACGATTATCCGGCGAATACGTGGAGAGAATTTGGAGTAATTAGTTGCGGAGGCGAGCGAGCGAACGGCTCCTCCTCAACGCGAACACGCGCGTCTTCGTTTTCTTATTCTCACTTTCTTCCCATCTTCCGAGATTTGCTCGGTAATCTCGTCCTACCTTCGAAGCGGCGGATAGACCTTTTGACTTTAACGAAGGTTAATTGAAAGCGCTGTCGGCCCGAGGAGAAGCTCCTTGATTTCTCCGGCGGATTTTTTAACGAAGACACAAGACAGAGAAGACACGCGCGCGCAGGTCGCGCGGAGCCGACAAACTGGCTGATGTTTTGTCGATCTCGACTTCGCATCTCAGCATCGAGCGTGTGTCGCTCGATGCTGGAAATCACTCGCCGGGAGAGATAAATATGCCGGAGCTGATTAATTAAAATCCCGCCCGCGAGTCGCCTCGGCGCGTTAAGACATTAAATGTCCACATGTATGATTGATCGCCGCGAAGCACGATTAATATTACGCTAAACCGCCGCCGGGACTTACGTGCAAGAACGTCCAACAGCGGGATCACTCGACGTATCGGAGCTAAAACCACGAGCGAGGATATACGACGGAAGCAAGCCCGAAGGCCCGGGCAAGTTGGACAGTCTATTGTGTGCCCGGATTTAATCCGGATGAGAACGCAGCACGGCGATAATAATTCGGACATCTGTCGCGACGTCGCGGCTATATTGATAACACGTAATTGGATGGATAGATAGAGAGATGATAGATAGATCGATAGATGGACAGATACAGACAGACAAGTACAGATTACGTGTGGATACACTTTGGACTTGTCGAGTCGGAGAAACGCGATATATCACAGATTTTCGCGCAGCGCCGATCCTCGCTCGCCGAGATCTCCTTACGCGCTCGCGACCGCGGCCGATGAATCCGGTGAAACGCCATCGGGAGAGGAGTCGCAAGAACGACGAGGAGGGTGTGCTGGCGCGCCGTTGGCAACGATTAATTCTCATCGACGATCCCCGCGCGAACCCCCACGCGAAACTTCCATTTCGCTGCGGGGCTTGCCCCGACGCGGAGAGGAGGGCGGCTTTATGCGCTCGGGGAAGCCGGCTCTTATAAATCCGCCCGTAGCTGAGTCGTATTAATTACATACACGCGCCGCGGAGGATCATTAGGCGGGGCGAGATGTCCTCGGTAAACCTCGAGGAAGCCGGGGCCCGAATCTGTACAATCGGCACTAAAAGTTCTATAATCCCTAAACCGGGATTATAACGGCCGGTATCTGACCTAGCGGCGGCAGCGCGCGCGGTAGTCGCGAGAGGGACGACCCCTGCGGGTCGCATCAATTACTTTCGCATCTGGGAGGTCGGCGCGCACGAGCGGGCGGACGCGCGCTATTATCAAATAGACTTTCCTCAAAAGCCCGTTATTATCGTCGCGCTCGAATCGGACGGTTGACTAATGACGGCGCATTACGCGCCGCCGCGCAATTCCAGCCTCGTAATCATATTAAAACCCGTCGCCGCCCGCGCAGTTTTGCGCCGTGTTCGACTGTTAATTTATCACCCCGTCTCGTCCCCCGCCCCGCCCGTACTTCGGCTCTCCCGCCGAAGGAGTACATCGTACGTCGCGCGGGGACGAGGCTGCCGTGTTGTAATGGATATTACTGTGATCCGGCGAGTGATAGATTCGCGCCCGGATCCGCCAGCGATACTCGGTTTATCAATTCGTTGCGTGTCGCCGACGGAGCGCGTCGGAAATTTTCATTCGAGGCGCACCGAGCGGGGGAGGAACGTCTCGTTTGTGACGGGGACGGGGGGTTGCGTGTCGATCGGATTTCGGCGGTGCGTGGCGCGATCGACCTCGTTCGCAGCTACGAGCAGGTAATCTCGGACTTTCGTGCGATCTTTATAGAGTAACATTACGCCCTTCGCACGTGTGCGTCGCGCGTGATTACTGTTTTGTCCGTAAATGCCGCGCGTCCACCTGCTCGCGATCGTAAAGCAAGCGTCGGGAACGCCGATAAATTTCCTCCGCTAAAGCGTTCAGAAAGGCCGCCGAAAATCTTTGCGTCTCGAGGGATTTTCTCTCTCTCTCTCTCTCTCTCTCTCTCTCTCTCCCTCCCTCTCCCTTTTCCTCTTCCTTTCTTTCGGTTTCCGTGAGCGCGCGCGCGCGCGCGCACACTACAAGTTTCCGCCGGCTCTTGACAATTTGCAGGAACCGAATGGCTGTAAATCGCCGTGTAGGAGGCGATAATCGCGCGCCGCTCGTAAATCCGGCGAACCTCATTTTCCAGGTACCTATATCTGTCGCGTAATATGTTTTCTCCGTGGGCATTAACGCGCTCGCGCGCAATCCACGGGCGTACCATTAGCGGGCCGGGTAATATAAATATCTTTGAAGAGCTCGCGGAATGTAATTTGTTTCCCCACGTAGAATCGGTCTCACCTCGACACGACTCGAGACTCCTCAGAGGAGAGACGAACGAAGATATCGCTTTTGCTCGCTTCACTCGTTGCTTCACTTTGCAAATCCTTCCGCTCGCGCGTACGACGTGTGTTTTATTGTACGCAAGTTATAAGCTCCGCTATATATCGCGGTGTTTGCGCACTTTTCACGCACTATATACAAATATTTTTCTTGGCGTTTCCACACTGCCGCGACACGAACGCGGGGGAGCGGAGGAAAAAGCATACACGCGCGCGCGCGCGCACGCGCGCGCGTTTGTAATCACCGTTTAAAAAGCGAGATATCGTTTTAATTGCTCGCAGCATCGGCCGGTCGCGGCGTTTATATTCGCTTTGATGTGCAACGCGGGAAAAAAGAGGAAGATAAACGAGCTCCGGCTGACAGCCGGCTCAAAATTTCGTTCAAAAAGATCCGATTTAATGCCTGAAAATGCGCGGTTACGCGCGCGTAAGCCGACTACGTGTGGGGCGCGCGCGCGCGCGCGGCTTTCGGGCGGCGAATCTTTTCAAATTTACATCGACGTATTAAATCACATTGAATTATGCGCTATCACGTAATTCCACGTGATCGTTCCGCGTTACCATCGGCGCAACGACGCGCCCGAATGCGCCTGCATAAACGTATCGTTCGCGATGAGCGCGTGGCACGCTATTAAAGCGCCGCATTTTGCGAAATTGCCACAGAGCCGGGGCCCGGCGAAAGAAATGTTCTTCTTGCGAGCCGACGGATTTATAATTCGTCTCGTTGAAATATATAATAGTCGGCGAAAAATTGAAACGAAAAGTTCAGCCTCGATTGCTCATCCTCGGACTCGGCGAGATGAATCGATGGAATACGAATTCAACGCTCGTGCGAGCAAAATTCACGTTAGCGTCAAGGTCAACCACCCAGGCTTACAAATCATTAAAGAGTCCGGTTGTAATCAGGTTAGTATCAATATGCGAACCAACGATCGACTAATGTCTCCCAAATTTCGTCGCGATGTCTGGAAGATGTTGGAAAAAAGTCCAATTTTTATGGAATTTTATGGAACGGTCCGAAAAATCATCATCGGCATCGATCCGATCTTTGATCTGTAAGCTTAGAGAGTAAACAACCTAACAATTTAAGGAGCGGACCTCTTCGAGTCAATAATTGAATTTCGTCCGAACGAGGCGATCGTGCGAAAAGACTAAAACGAAGGAGGCCGGAGGCGCACAAAGCTCGGTGACGATTGACAGCCGGAAAACGGCTGTCATTAGCCGTCTCGTTCTTCGAGACGCCGGCGATCATGAGTCAACTTAATTGCGCGGCGTGTGTCGCGAGTAGTCTCGCGGAAACAGGACGCTGTTACCGCATCGTGCACTCACGATGAGCGCGCGTGCAGGCGCGGACGCGGACACGGACGCGGTCGCGGTCGCGGACGTGGGTTCCCGAACTGTCGCGGGAGTTTCTTGATCCCGGGGGTTGGTTCGCCGAGTCTGCTTATTTGGCGGCGCGCCAGACTTCGGCGGACCGCGAACGAGGCGCGGCTGTATAGCGACCGATGTCGGCTCTTGTTTCGCCATCGTGTCCGGAACTCTGACCGCGCGCCACTCGCAAAGAGAATAAATTCCCAGGCCGATTGCGACGACGGCGACGGCGACGGCGACGGCGATGGCGTATCTGGGCGATCCCGACAGGACGCGTGAGAAATTCATAAATCGAGCCAGACAACACAATCGGAGCAGACAAGCCTGCGGAGGCAGGCAGGCAGGCAGGCAGACAGACAGACAGATCCAGCGAACACGACGAGAAGGCGCGCGCGCGCGCATTAAACGCTCCCCTGACTTGTTCTCTTTCCGGCAAAATCGTCGCGAGCGTGGCCGCGGGCCAAACTTTTTCCCTGTTCCGGGGTGGAGAATGCCCGTTGCCGCGCAGCACAGCCGCCACGCATAAACTCCTCTTTACTTACGTCCGACCGCCAAGAGGAACACGCGAGCGCGTGGCTGTTGCTCGGAAGCGAGCGTATTCGTTCTCTCGGAACGAAACGTCGCCGAAACTCCGCCGGCGATTTAATGGTCCAAGACTCCGTTACCCCGCCGTCGCCGTTACTTTCCGCGAGCGAGCGAGCGAGCGAGCGGACGGACGAGCGCGCGCGCGAAACTTTTTCTTTACGGTGATCTACCTCGCCCTATCCCGAACTCTTCGGGAACACGCCCCATTTGGAAACCAAAGTGAGTTAGCAGCAGGCCGGTGTGTCGACCGACCTTTCCGCCTCCTTTATTCCGCAACCCTTGGAAATAT
Organism: Harpegnathos saltator; assembly: GCF_003227715.2. Taxonomy (NCBI): domain Eukaryota; kingdom Metazoa; phylum Arthropoda; class Insecta; order Hymenoptera; family Formicidae; genus Harpegnathos; species Harpegnathos saltator. The sequence continues at coordinate 290,144 of NW_020230005.1, read as the reverse complement.
TATTGCCACTTAAATAAATCTTTATGGCCGCATTCATAGCCATTTCGCCAATCTTTCGCCCTGTTCCCCTCCTCCTTTTCCCCGGGGTTAAATGTGACTAACGCGGGATATCTTATTTATAGCCGTTTATTCGCGAGAAAATTGCGAGAATCGCCAGTGGTAGAGGCGTACGATTAAGCCAGCCGCTTTCTCGTTCGGCCGTTACCTCGGCCGACTCGATCGAAAGCGGATTTTGTTAACGTTCCCCGATGTGGACGTTGCCGAAGTGGTCGTATATGCGCGTTTCTCCCGCTCCGCTCCGATTATTACTCGTTATTATTAGCGGCGCGTTGCGCGAGTTTCGGCCGTTACTCGAATTTCAGGCGTTTCATCCGCATGTACCGCCAGTTACGTCCTACTTTATTTCGCGACTTTTCGCCTCGCTGCGCCGGAACGACATCGACGCGCGCGCGCGCGCTACAGCTGAACGAAACGACTCTGATCGTTTTCGCGAAACACGATGGTACCCAAAGTTCGCCGATTTAATGTACCTCGACTTCGTTACGTATTGCTATTGTTGTCGCACGGCATGGCCGTTGCGCTCTTCGCGGGGGCCGTAACAGTTGGTAACTTCGTGAATGCGCGCGCGCGCGGCTTTTATTGTCGTTTGAAAACAAGCTTTGTTTCGAACTTACATTTTCTCGAGTGCATCAAGCATCCTCGAGCTCAGCTTAATGTGTGCGTCCCTTCTCCACCCGCCCGCCCCTTTTCTCTCTCTCTCTCTCTCTCTCTCTCTCCCCCGCTCTCTCTCTCGCCCCCGCTCTTTCTTCCACACATCGCGAAAATATCTTAATAATGTTTACGATCACGATCACGACTGGATTACAATCCAAACTTGATGTGGCGGAATTATACTCCCGAGGAGCGATCTCGGGCGATATTTGCTTGCGAACGCGAGATCGTTTCCCTCGACGCACGTCCGACGATCGTGCATTCACCGTGGAGCGTTTATCGTCGTATTAAACCATATTTTTGTATTCCGTATCGCTCGTAACGTTTTTCCTCGGCGTCACGCCGTAAGCTCGCGCGAGCTTACTGACCGGTGCGCGCGACAAAGAGAGATTCTTAAAAATGGAAAAGTTTCTCTCTCTCTCTCTCTCTCTCTCTCTCTCTCTCTTCCTCGCTCGCTCGCGTCGTCGTGAGTCCAGACTATCCGCGATATTGTGACGAGCGAGTCCGTAAAAGAGAGTAACAGGAAAGTCTCCGGGCCGAGAGGAAGAGACCGCGACGGACGCTGAGAAGACGAGAAACCGAGACAGCGTCGGAATGGTAGCTTTGTCTTCGATAAACGGTAACTGGGGAAACGGTAACGTCCGACGGACAACAATGGGTTATTGTGCGAAGGTAGAGGGACGTGCTAGCGTCTCCTCTGATATACAACCCCCGTTGGCGTGCCCGGCTACGACACCGGAGCGTCCCGAAGGGCACCCAGGTTCGCTGCAACCAGGACGAAACCGGGCATTTCGATGCAAGCACGAGAGAGGGGGAGAGAGAGAGAGAGAGAGAGAGAGAGAGAGAGAGAGAGAGAGAGAGGAGGAGGAGGAGGATGGAGAGAGGAAGGGAACGGGAAAGTGGAAAGGAGGTGGGGGTCCTAATTACCATGCTACATGGTTAATCTTCGAGATCCAGAATGGCGACGGTCGGGAACAATGTTCGTCCCCGTTCATCCGCTATCTCGCGATAGCTGTAACGTTAATGCTCCTTTACAGTGGCGAAGGAATACGACGCTACGACGACGACGACGACGACCTTGATTAGAGCCGCTATAGCGTTTCGCTGTAGACAGCTCGATATCCCTGCGAGAATCGTCGCGATGCGACGTGCGGTCCAACTTCGAATTCGAAATTCGCTTCCATCCGTCCCTCTTGCTCCCTCCCTCCCTCCCTCTCTCTCTCTCTCTCTCTCTCTTCTTCCTTCTCTTTCACTGCATCTTTATCTCTGCCTCGCTCGCGTTGAGAAGAAACGTTGACTTTGTTTATTTGTTTGCCCGTCGAGACGTCGCGAGCGATTCGCCGAGAGCTTCCTCTCCAGCGAGTTTACGTACAGCCGGCGCTTCCCTCGTACCGTCCTTCTATTTGTGTTACTTTTTGCGGTCGGCACCAAAAGGGCCGCGCCGCACCCGACGAGTAATTATTCAAACAAGTGGTATTACCGGCCACCCCTCGACTACTTCCTCCTCCTACTTCGCTCTCGTCCCGCGGAGCGAGGGCAAAGTTGGTGGCGCGGAATATTCGGCTTGCTGGAAAACGTAGGTGTGGACTCGGAGATGTCTGAGTTATATAGAGCCAAACAGCAGCGGAGTACGCGTGATATAAAGTTGGGGGAGGGAGGGGGGGCAAGTAAGTTACAGTTATACCGGCTAACCTCGCGAATGAAGAGTTATGCCGAGCTCTCCCTGACTTACTAGCTGGCTCAGCAGGGATTAAAACACCGCTAACACGAGGACCATCTTTATTCACCCCCCGTGGGCCACCAACCCTATTATGAAGCTGCCGGCACTGGCTGGCATGATAATGCGCGTCATCTAATTTCGCATCGTCTATTTCGCTCGTGCGAACATGTCTGATAAGTCCTTGGCGATGCGCATTTACGATCCTTATCGAAGATGAACTTCGTTTAAGAAATGAAGATTTACGATAAAAGAGAGACAAAGGCGGCATTTTGTCGCCGAAAATGAAGGGAAACTCGTCTCTTCGCGTGTATACGGATGCCTCCTTATCCTAAATAACACCGAAGAAATTTAGCCTTTGTTATTTCTCTTCGGTCTCACTGCCTTTGATACATTTGCAACTTTTGATCGATGCCGATGTCAATTCTGCACACGGAATTTTGTTTGGCGGCAAATAACTCGGAAAAAAGTGACATTTCTCGAGTGGGAAGTGGCGGAGTAAATTCTCTCGTTCATTCCGGCTCGCGAAATTTGAGATTCTCGCGCACACGTATGTCGGGACGATCTTTTAACCCTTCGCGCCCGTTCGAGGATTAGCCGATGGTAATTGGAGCGAACCGCGAGTCCTGACGATAATAAGAGCCACGCCGAGACAATCTTGCGGCTTGCACGCTCAGATTAATCCGACTACCGCCTCCAGAGTGTATCGGGCTAAATTTTGAGGAAGCGACTTAGGGCGCAACGGCGGGATTTACATTTAGCGGAGCAATATGCTTAATTGGGTGCGTTTTAGACCAAGAACTACTGATTAGCCGCCGGACGGAGCGTGGATTAAGAATTTATCAGGTACTGACCGTACCGTACCTTCCTCAGCTACACCTTATTCGCGCTTTGTGTCGCCGCGTTAATGCACGGATTAATTAACGCGCGTGTTAGCTTTCACGAATATGCATTTTTTAAATGTCTTCCCCCCCCTCTCTCTCTCTCTCTCTCTCTCTCTCTCTCGTCTCTTAACAAGTGCATGCATATTTTTTCCAAGACCAACAGAGTTTCGGAAACGGCAGCTACTCAATAGATATAATTTACGAGGACGCGCTGGAGCGAACAGGGACGACGACGTCTCGGAGTAGGCTCAAGTCTCGCGGTTCGAAAAGCGCAATAAGGCGGCGGAAAATAATTACGGAGACGGGCGTATACGCCGGCGTACGCCTGAATACGTAACAAAGATGATGAATGCTTTCTGGTTTCCATTTCCTCAATTCCCGCCTCGCCGATACGCCGGTGCCGGCGCGCATTACCATAAAGCATTAATATGCCAGACTCCAGAGGCTGTCTGCGAAAGTGGCGTCGGTATCTCGGTGGAACGGCAGGAGTTTGAGACAGAGGGAGAGAGGGAGAGATATGTATATGTATATACAGAGAGAGAGAGAGAGAGAGAGAGAGAGAGAGAGAGAGAGAGAGAGAGAGAACCGGTTGTGCCGGGCAGAAGAGGGCGGCTTCCTCCTCGGAAGACACATCCATCGGCAGTTTTTCACACGGTGCCTCGATATCCGGCAGAGCGTATCTTTCTCGCCGAGTCTGCGATATAAATGCATGCCGGTGTCGCGTCTCGCGCGAGATGGAATGAATTTGTCAGCCGGCCGAAGATATCGCTCCACTCGGCTCCGTTCCACCCCTCGCGCTCAGAAGCTCGTCCTGAATTCGACCTCCCCCGAGTCATCCACCCATCGGGTGTCCATAAATGGAAAGGGGGAGATCGATCCGTGCGATAACGCGCGTCCCATGGAAGGATCAAAGATGAATCGGAAAGCCTGAGGAAAAAGTAGGCGGAAGACAACGAAAGGAGGAAGCTGGAGGGAACAAATCGAGAGATGAAGAGAGAGAGAGAGAGAGGGGGGGGGGAGATAAAAATCAGAGCTGAGGAGTATGAGAAGGAGAGCGTACGAGAATCGAGGAGGCGAGAAGACGAACGCGAGGGGCGAAGAGGGGAAGAGCGGACGCGAAAGAACCAAGTCGGAGAGAGCCTAATTTTGTAGGAAGGCTTCGCGTAAAAGTGCAAAGGCTGGCTCGACCTGACTCGACATTGGCACGGGCGAACTTGCCGATCGCGGAAGGACTCTGCTCCTGTCTCACTTATCGGGATGAAATCCCTCGCCTTCGCTATCACACCACCACTTGATCTCGGCTCCCGAGTACACCGCCGCTTGTTCGATCTCTCTTTCTCCCCGGGGCTGAAGAAGAATACCGTCGTGTTCGCTCGCTTGTACATCTGCGCAGCTACGACGTGTTCGCGAGTCGGCAGCGGGAATGAAAAGTAATTGCGTGAAATGGGATAGCCGACCGCGCGCGTTACGAGACCACGCTCCAGATTCTCGACCTCCGGCGAATTAAATCGATCGCGTCCCGGCGGAACCTTAGGTCGATTTTCGCGTTAGGAAAATAGACCGGCCACGATTGCTTGTCGACGGAGATCTGGTGAACGGACGAGGAAAAGTGAGAGAGAGAGAGAGAGAGAGAGAGAGAGAGAGAGAGAGAGAAATAACCGCGTGGTCACGAGACGCTTAAAATGTTGAAGCGTTTCTAAAGTTAGACATTGCTCGAGATAAATGATTCGACTTTAAGTCGAGCCTAACATGAGTCTTTGGTATGATATTTCCACATGGAACGAGATAAAATTCGAAATTGACGAGAGATAATCCTGAATCGCGCAACAGTGTATAAATTCGCGATCGATCGCGCGTCGGCGTTCCGATGCTTTTATTAGCGAGAAAAGTCGGTTCCAAATTGCTGAAAGATCCGCAGACGAAGGCAAGTGCGATGAACCCGAGCGGTCAGGGGGGCCACCCAATATAACGCCAAACGCAAAATCCAGAGGCCGAGGCATTAGATTTTAGTGGTAGTACATCGGCTTATCGGCCATAATCCTTTCACGGTCGCGGATTGTCGACTTAGGATCACTCGCGGAGCTGCAATATCTTGGCGAACCGACGGCCGTAACAAACCCTCCAAAAGAAATCCTCAGACGCCAAGGTTCTGCGGCGGATACGCCGGGATCCAATAATATCAGCGCGATCTCGGTATTAGTGCGGCAATGCCGATCCAAGTATCCTGGCCGCGGTCCAACCGACCATTGCCAGCGGCACGAAATTATTTCCTACCTTTCGTTCGCCGCTCGTCTCACCGCCGGAGAAAACAGCTTTGAATTATGAACGCGAGTTTGATCATGGACACGCCTCGCGAGAGACGGCTTAGTCGCGTGAACTCGGCAGCCTCTCCATCTCTCTCTTTCTCTTCCCTTCTCTTCCATTCCATCTTAAAGGGAGAAGGGAGTGAACACGTCGAATTTGTCGAACGAGCAATGCGAATCTAATGAGCAATAAATAGATATTATTTCGCGCTCGATCTTCTATGACCGTAACTTCGTTAGGGAGAGTGTGATAAAATTTAGATGATACGCGTGTAGAGGCGACGACGACGACGACGACGACGACGACGACGACGTTCGGATCTGGCGCGAGTCCAGGCGACGATATATCGAAGAGGAAGTGACTGTCCGTGTGGAGAGAAGTGTGCGTGAACGGAGAATGAAATTATGTTTTGTCACTCGTCCTCCGCCGGATACGCTCAGGGAGTTAACGTGCGCGCTGATGAAATTGCAATCTAAATCGTCGCGCGTAGATGACGTTTATGTCATCGACGTCGGTCGGGAGTGTCCATCGGGTGCACAGGTGAATCTCGGACGAGCTCAACGAGCATTATCGCGTACGCCACGTTATTCGAGAAAATATGAACGACACACAACAACACACGAAGGAACTGGAGGTGCTCCAAAAGCGCGGCGAATTCGGAAGACGAACGGGAATTGTTTTCCCTCGGTTGTTCGCCGTTCGTTTCGTGCTACGGGAAGCGCTGTCGCGATGGGTGGTCATGCGTGACACGGAGAGAAGGAGGGAGAGAGGAAGAGAGAGAGAGAGAGAGAGAGAGAGAGAGACAGAGACAGAGAGAGAGAGGATGTCAAGCCAGGTGCATAAATCGTTCCGATACATTTGATCTTGTTCCTCCGTTCGCGCTGCGGTGGAGCGCGCACGATAACCGGCCGACCGAACCCGGCGCGGCGTGACGCGGCTCCGGCCCGTCGGCTTCCAACCAAGTTGCCACGGGGAAGATTCCGAATATCATCGGGACGGAAAAAGGGTGCCCGGCCGAGTCAGTCGGGATGTGACGCCGAGGAAGCCGCGAAATGGCGCATAAACCCGGCAGCCCGTGCGCCGAATCGCCCACGCGCGCGCGCGCGCGTGCCAGGACTCTTTCGGTCCGCCGCACAGTGGGGCCAGATGACATTCTTTGGTTGAAAATTCTCTAGAGACCTGAATTTCCAACCGATCGATACACCAATGGATGAGCTTGATCCTGAATAAATTCCGAAGGGATCTGTCTTGCCAAAATAAAAAAAATGTTTTTTCTCGAATTACCAGCCCCAAGAGAGGAAAAATTATCGTTAAACGCGAGAAATTTGTGAAATACTCATTATTCGACACTTATTTCTATCTAATAGCGGATATTCAGCGGATTGAAACTATGAAACCAATCAGCGGACACCTCGAGATTTATCGATCTTGAGGCAGAAAGCCCCATTAACCCAAAACTCACATGCCCAAGATACAAGAACATCAAATATAGATCCGTTAAGCACAAAACCGAGGGATTTTGAGTCTTAAGCCCATCAACCTAGGAATCTATCAATCCGAAAACTTTTTAGCTCGTGGATGCATGAAGCCGTATATATGGGTATTCTTGGGTGCATCAACTCGCATTTAGTATCCTTAGGTTCGAACCCATTGAGGTCGGACCCAAGACCCATGAACCTTGAACCGATAATTTTTGCAAAATTTCGGCTAGACAGGTCTCTTTGGAATTTATTCAGGATCGACCTCATCCATTGGTGTCGATGATCGGTTGGAAATTCAGGTCTCTAGGGAATTTTCAACCAAAAAATGTCATCTAGCCCCACTGTGCGTCGTGATGATCCCATCGGCTTGGAACGCCGTCCGACATTTTCTCATCGGGAAATCGATCGGCGATTGCGGCTCTTTCATGATCGGAATATTGAGTACGTCCGGGACGTACATACCTCGATTAACGCGTTGACCGCCACGTCACACCCATGTCTGGGCGACACGCGAGTTCCCGTAGAGATCCCGCCGTCCGTTTGCTTTTAATTGCTCGATTACGGATAATTTGATTTTCGGGCTGTCCGCGTAAGTAGTCTCTCCTATTTTCCGTCATTTTTGTCATTTTATCTTTTATTTTACCTTTTTGTATCGTTTTATTTCGCTCCGTTTTGTTCTTTTATCGGTTGTGTGATAAGTTGAATGACTGACTGATGAGAAGCAAGGGCCTTGTGAGTACTTAATTACTTTCGGCTGCTGCTGATATTTCGAAGAAAATTAAACACGGAAAACAACGACATTTCATTAACGTGAATTTCGGCCTGCTGGGAGCCACACGTAAACTCAGCGTGGCAGTTTGCGTGTTAAAGCGCACCTCGCAGCATCGTGGCGGTGTTCGTTGTGTGCGCAGTTTAAAGGTATCATGATTGTTCAGACCGCGGCATTCGGGGGATATCCTCCGCGCTGGAACTATTATTGTGTTAATTCGGTTTTGTTAGAAGCACACCAGCGGCTTAACTCCCCCCTCCTCCCCTCTCCGCCGCGTCATTCTCGTCGCTCCGGCCGTTCGCCATCGCGCGCGTATCTCCGCGCCGTTAGAACGGCTCATAAAAACAAGAGAGCCGCTCCCGGCTGGCGCAGGCTGCCGAGGATCGCCTCCGCGGCGACAGTATCCCAAACACGAGTAGATGCTCCGATTATTCGCGTTCGCATTTTTTTTCTTTTGTTTTTTTTTTCGGGATATTTTCGAGCCGGCGCGCGCTTTGCTCGCGCCGGGATTATCCGCGCGCGGGCGCGTCGTTATTCCCGGTCGCCGCGCCGGGAAAGCGCGCTTCTCGCAAGTTTCCGCGGCGATGGCGTCGAAGACGACGCGGCAGCGAAACGCCGCGATTCCGCCTCGGTCGTCCATTCAGCAGCCCGTTCTCGCGCCGGCGGTCGTTTGAAAATGCTAATGCGAGACTTGAGCGCGCGCGCACGCTCCACAAAGGCGCTTCCGCATTCTCGTGCAGGAAGGCCGCCTAGTTTCGAAGTGGAACGTCGCACCCCCGTTGCACCCGCATCCGCTCGCGCGCGCGACCTGAGACGCGTGATGATTTAGTTGACAGTTTTATGGAACGGCGTATAACACGTAGCGCGCAACGAAGATAAGTAGGGCGCGAATGAAAGGGAGCCCGCCCGCGCCCTACGCTCGCGCAGGCCAGCAAATAAAGCCCGCCTCCGTCATCTCACGCGGAACGCCGCCACTTCTGGGCTTGATGAATTTAGCTGCCGGCGACGAGGACAAGGACAACGACGACGACGACGACGACGACGATGACGACGACGACGACGACGACGCGGCGTTTCCGCGCCCGCCGCTCCCTCGCTTCCGGCCTCGCTTCTGCCGGTTTAACGCCCTCGGCGGCGCCCGACACGGATAAGCGCGCGTTTCCGCGAAGATCAAGCCGGATGTTTTACTAGCTCGGGTTCCGCTGGAAAATGCCGGCCCAACGCGCGGGATTCTCGGGGGGTGTGCATGTCCGTTGTCTCGCCTCCACCTCGATATATCTCCGGTGTTTTCGGCAAAGGAGAGGGGGAGCGGAGAAAGAGCTCACATCGGATTTCGCTGTGAAAGTGGCCGATGTTGCAATTATTGTTATCACAGATATCCACCGCGATATCACTCGTTCGCGCAATCGACGGTCCAATGTTGACGAACCTTTACGAGTTTATGAGGGCCTTGAACGTGGGGAAAAGATTAGCGGAGGGAAGTAGGACGTGTAGCCATGGCGACTGAGAGGTTTTCTTGAGATAGAAGAGCAGCTGAGTTCTGCCGTTGAAGATTAATTTATTAGATATTCCAAGTACACATGGTACACACGCGTATAAGGTTCTTGGAAATTACTTGGGCATTTTCTCAGCGCGTGCTAATGTGCGCCCTTTGCTCGGGCTGCTTTTTTCACCTTTTACCTCGCAAGCTGTGCGTTTCTTCAGAAATATCCGACTCCCAGCGAGGAAACGCTGGTCAGTCTTTTAGCTGAGTTCGAATCGGCCGCTGAGATTTAGCTCTGAAGGTACGACGTTGCTTTTTCCCGCGTGCTTAACGACGAGCCATTCATCGCGGCCTTCCCGGCTGCCACTTCGCGACCGTGGCGTCTCAAAATAGAGGGCACGTCCTCCGGAGGCCGCGGTTGTTTTCAGAAATTTGCGACACATTCCGCTCGCCTTTCCCCAAAAGGAAGGAAAATCACGGAGGATCGTCTCGGATCCCCCGTCGCCGCTGGCGGCGGCGGAATTGCCAATGAAAATAAGCACGGTCGCCGGCTAATTGCGCAAGACAGGTTGGCGGTGCTCGTTAAGCGGCGGCGGCGGCGCCGTCTTAAAAATGCTCCGTTAAATGGCACGTGGCTCCGAGGTTGTCGCCGTGGAATAGCGGCACGCCGGGCTCCGTCGCTTGGAAACACGTCGGATTTACGACGACAGACGGAGTTAATTATCTGGCGGTGCGCGCGCCGCGGCGAAGCGCGAAATAATTACCGCCGCGGCTACGTCGAAGAGCTTTAGCTTTTCTAAATCAATGACTGCGAGATCTCGGGGCTTGATAAAATATTCCGACGTTTTCAGCGCGTCGCTCTCACGTTCTTCCCTTCGTCCGGCTGGCCGTTAGCGAGGAGATTGCAACACATTCTCGCGTGCACTCGAGGAAGAAAGAGGGGGGGGGGAGAGAGGGGGAGGAAAAGGAAGGGAGAAAGTGAACTTGGCCGGGTAACGCGAGGGATTCCTTAATTAAGTCCGTTAATATTTCGCGGGGAATTCCCTCGTCGGAATTCGCAGTCGCGCTCGCACGAAAACCCGGTTTACACGGCGTTCAATTAAGAATTGTTTAAGATCAGAGGGTCGTGGAGGAAGAGGGAGAGAGGGAGAGGGAAAGAGAAAGAAAAAAGGGGTAGCTATCTCGATGAACTACCCCGTGAAACTTCACGTTCTAACGGCGCTACGTTCTCTCCGCACGGTATTACTGTATTCTTCAAATACTTGAGTCGAAAAGTAGTAAAAGACTATAGTCTGCAGCCGGCAGATACGACAGCGCGAGACGGTCTTCCCGAGAGGTCTACTTATCGAGCCAAATATTTTATCGCCGCCGACTGTTGAGACGCTCTTCCGCGACTTTATGATATCTTTTGTAACTTGTACACTGCCGCGAGATGCGTTATTCGTTTGTCGGCTCTATTATCTATAAGCGGCCGCGCTATTTCGTACAACTCCGAGTTCCTCGAAGATCGGAGAGAGCCGAGAGCGCGAGGCACGCCGGAGGGATCAAGTTTTGCCGTGGCGAGAGCCGGGCGAGCAACGTTTCGACGTTGGGAAAAACTGCGTAAAACTGCGAGACGCGCGAGACACGCGACTTCGCGCGGCGGATCGAGAGACGGAGACGGCGAAGGTGGACTTTCTCCGGCCGGAGTGGCGGTTAATGAAGCACGAGGGCGGAACGGGCAGACTGCACGTCGAGGATAATTAGACCGAAGGCGCTGTATCCGTCTAAGTCTAACGGCCACTTGAGCGCAAATTGCAAGGACGTACGTCCACGCGTTCGCGCATCCTTCGGACAGTCGCGATTTGACGGAGCGACCCCGTAAAACGGGCGATTAAACGAAGATTAACTCTGCGGATCGCGAGATGCGTTGGAGGGGAGGCCAGAAACTACCCCCGTTCCTTCCTAGACTTGTTCCTGCTTGCCTTCCTTCCTGCTTTCCTTCCTTCCTTCCTTCCTTCCTTCCTCCCTTCCTTCCTTCCTTCCTTCCTTCCTTCACCCGCTATCCGACTCCATTTTCGTGTATTCCACGATGTCTTCCCGTCCGCTGTCTATTGTCGCGCAAAATACCCTCGCGGACGACGACAACGGCAGCGTGCACGCCCGGTATCGCACGCTCTCTCGCGCGCGCGCGCGAGCGAGCAACGGGATTTAAAGGATTTCGTTAATGGGGTTGCTTCGTCGCGTCGTTACGGGGTCGTAACCGCCTTCTATCCTCGGTCCACCTCGTAGAATCTCGCCTCCCTAATCAGTGACGGCGCGCGCTCTTTCTCTCTCTCTCTCTCTCTCTCTCTGTGCCTTCCCGCTTTTCCTCCGCACCGAATTTCGTTACAGCCGATGGATTAAATACTCGCCGGTTCGTATCCGTGCCGTAACCGGGACTCCACGGCGATTAAGCGGTAACGAAGCCGCGACGCCGCGACGCCGCGGCGCAACGTCGCCGGGACAATTTCGATAATGGCCCGTGTCGTGCGCGTAAACGTTTCATCCGGTTGAATGAAAAGGCATTAATTAAAATCGACTAACCCGGATTAATTTTTCGATTCGCAGCGAAATTGAGGCGAGCGCGAGATATCAGACGAGGGAATAAAGCACAGCTGATTACGCTTCAGAACTCGCCGATACTCGCCGATTGATTAATGACACTGTCGAGAGCGGGAGGGGGAGGCTGAATTTGCAAATATAAAAGATTGCGTTATCAGGGCAAATTTTATTATTATTAACACGTTGACTGCCAACTACGAGATATCTCGTAAGTTGTTTACTTGCCCAGGACGCCTAACTACGAGTTATCTCGTCTCTTCATTATTTGCCATATTTGTACAGCTACGAGGAAACTCGTAGCATAACAGTGTAAATATGAATAGATGGCCTCAGGAGAGAGAAAAAAAATGTTTTTTTTTAAAAAAAACATTTTTTAAGCTTTTTGATCATTACTATGTACTATTATTAAATTTTTTAATAATATAACATGATTAAATCAAATTGGCTCTTTAGACCGGAATCGTGAAAAATTCCGTGACAGTCAACGTGTTAATTAAAACGCGCCACGGGGAGAGGTTATTTTACGTTGCGCGCAAAGTCTGGATCGCAGGATCGCGGAGAAGCGGACGGTGGCCGACAGCGAGCGGGCGAATCGCGGGGCGAAAGATACCGCCGTTGTCCTTCGTCATGCGATCTTTATCGCTTAGTGGGACCCGATGCCGCATCTGGAGGAAATTAACGAGGACGCGCGATAACGAGCGGAGCCGGAGACTCGAGGGAACGGGAGAGTGACGCGACTTTGCGACCGCGCGCGATCGCACGTCACGTACACGATCGTCTCGCGATGATCGCGGCTGCGAGATGACATGATCCGCGAAAATCGAGCGGCTCCCTCCTCTCCCTCTATCTTCCCCTCTGTTCCTCCTCTCTCCTATCGTTCGATCGCCGCGGCAAATTTTGCGCACTCGCGCGCGCGCGCGCGCGCGCAAGTGAAAAGGGCCGTACATATCGAGGCAATTCGTTCCGAAATACTTCTTTCCCCGGTCGGATCTTGTCCGCGGCGGAGCGCCGTGCGGAAGTAGACACATAAATTTCTCTATCTCCGCGCTCATTACAATTTTATCTTTGCTCCGTTTGATTTATTCCGAAAGTTTAGCAACTTCACCATTGTGCTCGCGGACTGTGGAAGATTGCATTGTGCGCTGCTGCCTACCTACCTACGTACGAAAGGCGACCAAGTTTCTCTCTCTCTCTCTCTCTTTCTCTCTCTCTCTCTCTCTCTCTCGCACGCGCGCGAAAGCTCACGATATGCTGCCGAGAGTCGTAGGAATATCTCGCTGCACCGCGCGCGCGGTATTCAGAGAGCGCTTCTTTTTTTTTGCCCGGGCGTTACCGCCACGGTCTACTCTCGACTTGGCTTTAATTAAAATCCGGCGAGAGAGGCCGTGCGAGCGCGCGAAACGCGAAACGTTCCTCTTTAACGCGCTCACAAGAGTTAGTCGCTTCCTCCTCCGTGTTCCTCCCCGCGACCGGGCGCGTCCGGGGAAAAAGGTGGAGAAGAAGCTGCGCTGCGCGCATATATTCACGCTCGCGCCGCGCCGCGCCGCAACGCTCGCCGCCGGCTCGTCCGGCAGGCGAAGCGAGGTGGAGCGTAACGGACAATAATCGCCGGGATAAACAGAGCGCAAATTATCTGCCGATTCTAATTACTCGGACGATCACGATCGTCACGGGGTCAACACGGGATCGACGACGTGGCCGGCGGCGCGCGTTCGTCAGTGGGTTACGGGGGGGGGGCGGGGTGGTCGATTATGACCCATAAACGCGAGCAGTTCGCGGCTCGCGTTTAAACCGACACGTCATCTTTAACGACCGTGCCAGTCGTAAAAGCGTGTCACTGTTACTTTCCATCCAGCTCCGAGCCCGGCGAAACAATCCCTGTAAACCAGCCCTCGTCGACCCGTTCTCGAACGCGCCGCGATGCTCCGTGAAATATGAATATTCGCACGCGATGCGAGGGAGGGAGAAGAAGAGAGCGCGACAGGACACAAAGGCGCACGGGGTATGCTTATCAGAGACGCGGCTTATCGTTCTTACTTACACGCTCCGACTGTCACGAGACTCTCGGCGGTGAGCGGCGGTCCACTCGGCGTCCGCTCATGAATCCACACAGGTGAAATGTAATCAGTCGCATAAAACAAGGTGAATCCTGTGGCCTAAATAGCGAGCCTGCCACGAGCTCAAAAATACACACGTCGCGATCGTATGAGCTGGCGGTTCGTATCTATCTCCTTGATTGTTCAAACTTCAGCCGAGCTTTGAATAATTATCACGAATTCGCAAGGCGCTAGCGTCGTACGAGCCGATATGTAACGCTGCAACGTGCGGTTGATTGACCGCACTTTAAATTGCCGGTTCGCGTGTATCGCCGGCATGCGGCACTGACATCGACCTACATTACAAGCTACTCGCAGCTTACTACAACGCGTCTCTCGTTTCTTTCTGTTGCAGGTAAGACATTTTCTGATTTCGCTCGCCAGAGACGCGACCGTCCGATGGGACAGTCTGTCGAGGGTACGGTAAGTCTTTTTGTCGCGCCTCGCAAACTTGATGATATTATTAGCTGAGTGAGTAAAAATTTCGATGGGTTTCTCAAAAATGTCGTCATCTCCGGTCTTACTCACGGCACGTACACATTGTACGATATACAAGTGCCGCATTCCCGTCGGGAGAGTGTGTACTTTCTTAACGATTACTCGGCAGAACGAATAAATCGTTTCTAGTCAATTTACTCGGGCCATTTGTCTACCGCACGAAATTCATGGAAACGTTTGCACTCACCCAATATATTCCGACGAGCAGGCCTTCATGTCTGGACAGACGCCTCCTCTATCTACTTACCGCGACCCCGTCCTTATTCGCGCGTCGCCTTCCTGCACACGCCCGGTGTCTCGTTCGGTCGTTACTCTCGATCCTTCGCCCCCGAGTCGTATGCATGTGCACGTGTACCGGTGCTCCGTCTCGCGCGACGGAGGCGACAAATCTGGGATACCATCTGTTGTTAGCGAGAGCTACGAGAAGTGGAGAAGGACGGCCGTGTGGCAGTGGCGCTGACATAATTATGATTAATTATAATACCCGGCGCGCCCGCCGAATGCCAGACTGCGGCGACACGCCGCCGCGCCGCCGAGCCGAGTACGTACGCTCTAATATAGTCAGCCGATAAGATATTCTCCAGCACTCGAG
Source organism: Harpegnathos saltator (assembly GCF_003227715.2). Taxonomy (NCBI): domain Eukaryota; kingdom Metazoa; phylum Arthropoda; class Insecta; order Hymenoptera; family Formicidae; genus Harpegnathos; species Harpegnathos saltator. The sequence continues at coordinate 275,026 of NW_020230005.1, read as the reverse complement.
ACGAGACTGCCAGCCCGTCCTCCCCCCCCCCCCCGGAAATCGTATTAGGGACGCGATTAGAGTGACTTTTTGCGACCGCGCGCTGTTGGCGTCTCTTTGGTAGATCTTTGTGTAGATGGTAATTATGCGTCTTCTTCTCTCTGTTTTTCATCTTCATCCGAAGGTACAGGACTTATCGCGGGGCTTATGGTTGGTCCACGGAGGAGCGAGTTTTACGAAAAGTACATTTTACGAGAAGTACATATACGAATATAAAGCTACGCCGACGACGCGGGAGCACCGAAGCGCACTCGTGTAACGTTCATGTCCATATTTCGCGGAAATAGATAGAGATTATATCGGTTTCAGCGAGAGACGCCGTGGCGCAATAAAAATAATTTTTTAATAAAACAAAATATTTTTCGATATCGGCAACGCGCACCGTGCCGGAATATCGTGACATAACGCGAAATAATTCCCCGTCGCGTCCGTATCGGGATGTGTATGCGCGATCTGTTTATTTGCGTATCGTTATTGCGCATCACCCCGAATCCAAAATCCACCGCCGTTATTGTATTCCTATGACCTACAATTTATTAGCGCGCGCTTCCATGCATTCCTGCGCTATTTAAATCACGCACACACGCGCGTTTATAATATTCATAGATGAGCGTGTGGCGCTTATTAATTGAATAATAACGGCCAGGTACTTTCGCGATATATCGCGAGCGCGCGAGAGCTCGCGTATTATTCGGCGGTCGTTTTGCAAAAGTGTTATCGCGCGTGCTCGAATTAATTCCCGCTCGCGCGAGTATTTTCGATATGTTTCGCCGCGGTTCTCGTTCCGTTCGAGTTCAGCCGCGTATTGATCTCTAAAAGCGCGTCTTGGGCGCCCCGTGACTCGGGAAATATAGTTATACCGTCGCGCCGCTAACCCGCCGACGACCTCCGTGTTGCAACTGGTGGTACCAGCATATTTAGACCTTTGATTAGAGCGGGCTTTGGTCGCCAATTTGCCGTTTCGAGAACTTCGATACAATTGTGACGGTTATCAACTGTTAATGCCGGAGCTAAGTGGCTTTGGAATTCAACGTGGAAATTCAGTCGCGCCACGCCGCGCCGCCTCTTCGCATGCTAATGCCCGTTAATTAGTTTCGTTGATTGTTGCACGCGCGAGGGGGATAATCACTCGCGTCAATCGCCGTCGATACTCTTAGTCGGTTTCGCTCACCTTCGCGTAGCGCTCGTCGCGGCGCCGGCGAATCGTCGTCGATGGCACGTAAGCGAGCTTCATTCTCCGAACGATGCTCCCGATGGTTTACAAATTGACACTTTTCGCTCCACCCCACCTCCCAGGCATTCCGTTCCGCAAAGAAAAAGCCTTCGATCCCTCGAGGTTACACCCTGGGTTCGCGTATCGGGCGAAGCCGTGTGATGATTGTTTGTCGCAATACTATATATCGAATACGCGGCAAGGAAGTCTAATTACGCGCACAGCGAAACTTGGGCGTTTACGGGACCGTAGCTTAAGCGGCCGGGACTTTGCGAACAAGCGAGCTCCATGGCGCCGCGTCGGTCCGCCTAATTACAAGACAAAGGAGCAAATGCTATAGATTAGCTCATTAGCAGAACGCTTGTCTCGTAATACAATTAATTCATCCCACCTCTCGCAACCCGCCTCTCGCGTGTACCTCGCCTCGCCGCGCCGCGTCGTCTTTCGCGCTCCCTCTCGGCTACCCGGTGCGGCGGGTAGACGTCGCGAGATCGATAAGGCGAAGCCGCCGAGACGATTAAATCGATCATCGTGCGCCACCGTACGTGTATTTGTTTCCCAGCGCTGTAACAACGATCGCGCGCCGCTTCGCTTCACCTCGCGCCGCCCCGCGATCCTACTGCATAATAACCAATTTTCTTCGCCGGGCAACGGGCCATCCGTACGTCCGGCTGAGCTTGATTAATTAACTACGGCTAACGCGTGCTCCCGCGTTCGACTATCTTCGTGTTGCCGCTGCTCCTCGCGCTCGATAAAAAGAGTCCGATATCGCGGAATAATTTATAGCCCGCGCGCTCGTTGCCAGCGATCGTGCTCTTAAAATTCGAGCGACACGGAGACGCGTTACACGCACCACGTACACACACACACACACACACACACACACACACACACACGCGCGCGCGCCCGCAAACATCGCGTTCGACGCACGGAACGAAACAGCGGCATCTAGCCGCATTGTTACGCGAATAGTAGCAACGTTCCGCAATTAGTCAGCGGTTGATGTACTCGTTTGCTTTAGTATTATTGCGCCCTGTACAATATCCGCCGCCGCCGCCGCCGCCTCCTTTTGCCCGACGCCGCCGCCGTCGTTTCTCCTGATATTGCATTACTCGGCGCTTCCGAAACGCAGCTTACCTCTCTCGTGCCGCGCGGCTCCTCCGCCAGCGGATTACGAACCAACAAATTTCATCGGGTGTACCTGCCGCGGCAACGCAATCCACTGTGTCGCGGGACGGCCGCTGATGCCCGGGTTACGCGCCTTTTGATGTTTCGCGGAAAGCCACCTAAGTGGATCTTTGTTACATTCTGCCGCGTCACCGTCGCCGTCCCTCGGGGCCGTGCCCGGTATATTTCGTCTTTGGGATATTTGTACGCCGGTAACTGCCTGTGGATGTACGGCGAAATGCAGCCGGCTGAAAGGTATCTCCGTAATACTATTTTCCCGCGGCCCCGGCGAGCGTAAACGCGCGCGTCGGGATAAAATTAATTCGTCGTCGCGCGAGTTAAGTCACGGCGTTACGGTGGGCATCGACTCGAGGTCTCAAAGTGCGAGTGCGAGATCGAGATCGAGATCGAGATCGAGAACGTCTCCTCTCCTCGGCATCGAGAAAGCAGACGGGGACGGCAGATGGCGCGGGCCGCGGAGGCAGTCGCGTAAAATCGCATGACCGCTGATACCGACGAGAGAATAATCGAATCGGCGGCTCTCGAGGGCTCGATCGAGTGGGTGGGAGGATGGGAGGTGGGGAGGCTTAATTACCTCGCGTTAGCGAAAATCTCAATTTAACTGTTATTTTTCCGGCTTGTCGTTTATCTTTCCGCGGTTCCTCGGCGAACCGGCCCTTAATATCCCCGAGCGTGTAGAGGCGAAGGAACGTTTACGGCGCCGTAGGTATTCCGGGGTGCTTTTTTAAGTCCGAACATTAAAAACATCGTTAGCCCGTTCCAAGAGGAGCCGTGAGGGTCGGCAGGGCTGTGGGGGAGGGGGGCCGGCTGGGAATGTAATTAAGTGCGGTCCAAGATTTACTGCCGCTGCCTCGTAGCCCCGTAGAGCCGGGCGTAGAGCGGAGTCCCGGCCGTGGCGGGGACTCTCGAGTGTCCTTTTAAACGTTAGGTTATGAATTTAGCGAAGCACGCGCGATGATAGAAATTATTCGCCGAACTCACCCTCTCGCGCCCGGCGTGCTCTCTTCCCTCTTGTCGGGTCCCGCCCGAACTTTCATTCCCCCCGGTGAAAATTTATCGGCACGGCCTCGTGGCTCGTACGTAAAGCGCACGGGAGGTGGCGGCGGCGGCGGGTGGTTGCCGAGAGGGTGTAACGATGTCTATCAAGGACTCGCGTCCGGGCTAACGCGTTTCATATTAAGCGTCGCGGAACTTACGACGAGGCGTTAGGCCCGTGAGAAAATTCCGTCGCCCGTAATGCAACATTTCCGTACCGTTCGCCTCACACAAGCGGATCGCGGCCGCGTTGATCGTTAATTATGCACCGGAGGAAAAATCAGGTGGAAGGGACCAAGTTCCGGGGTTTTTGGGCGAACTTGTTTTTTTTTTTTTGCTCCATCCGCTTTATCGAGCGAAGCGGAATGAAAACCGTGCGAGCCGGATGAAAACAATTCTGACGTGAGAGATCGGGCTGCTAAATTAGCCGGCGGGGAAAGTTTAACGAAACTGGAATGTATAATTGTACATACAGATATTCTTTCAAGCGTCGAAAGGTCAGGCACGATACGGATAATACGCTAGCTCCGGTGAAAAAGTTAAGCGAATCAGACGATAATTTCCAGCGATAATGTGTCGGGTCAGCTTTATTACCGTCTCGTTGAACTAAATTTTTAATTTGTTTTGCGCAAACAAGGCATTAAAGCAACACGAAAATTTGGCTGAAATAACCGGGAGCACTCGGTTCGCCGTAGACAACACCACCCTGAAGACCCGTTCGTTCCTTTCGACCCGATTCGAATCGTTCCTATTCGGATCTGCGGATCGTCCCTTTTACACTAAATAAAGCGTAATTCGCGATATTCGACGTTCACACCGTTCGAGCCGAAATTCAGGGATCGCCGCCTCCCCTCGACTGCTACCTCTCATTTAAACACAACATTCGCAAAATCACCCCTTTACGCTGCCTCACCGCCGGTGCAAGCCGATTCACCCGGGTACAAATGGAGGAACGAGGTCACCGCCGCTGGATTTAACGGGCACCCAATCCGCGCAAGTGGCGGTGCGCGCGCGCGCGGTATACGTCCCGACGCGAGACGAATATCTACGGGCGTCAAGTTTATCGCGGCGGAGCCGCGTTCACCGACGTCCCGAAAGTTGTAACAGCGTCGCTGCGTCGCGTCGCGTCGCTTCCCCGTGAAAGCGCCGGGAGGAACTTAGCGGGCGTGCTCTGAGCCGGCCATAAATCGCGAAAGAAATTCCGAAAGTGTCGCCGTTAGCGGCGACTCGACGCTCCGCGGGCTGGCTGCTCGTCGTCCTCGTCCTCGTCCTCGTCCTCGTCGTCGTCGTACCTTGCAGGCCGCGGGCGGAGTCGGAGGGAAGCTAAAGCGCGCGCGGCTGCACCGGCTCGTTTTTCGCATCGCCGGGGAAAATCGGTCTCGCCCGGTAAATACCGGGCCGGATCGTCCGGGAACGATAACGGTCTGGTCGTCGTTGCGGCGGCTAACGCGCCGCTATAACCGTTATCCAGTTATTACTCGCGCGCTGTTTCACGGTACAGGTGAACATCGCGCGAGTCGCGCCCCTCCGCACCGTCTGCTGTCCTCTCCTCCTTTTTCAGCCGTGGCCCCTCCACTCCATCTCTTCCCCCGGGCTCTTTTCGTAGCGGGACGATCGTGGGAACGATCGCTACGCGGCGAATTTGCATGAGACACGGCGAGTCATCGCGATCCACCGCGGCGCTCGTTTGAAGAGCGTCATAATCGGACGCGCGCACTGCTTTCACGGCGACAGTAATTGTCGAGTAAACGAAGCTATTTCGTTCCGCCCGAGTGGCGTAATTCGATTTTTATCGGCGCTTCATGGCGAACGCGCGCGCGGGACCCCCTGCGCGGGATTCGTCGCCGGCGGCTCGGATCTCGCGAATATGCTTTCGCGATCTTACGGTAATGTTTCAGACGCGCGACAGGATGCTGCCAGCGCTTTGTTCGCGCTATCCGCCTCTTGCGCTTTTGTTTCACCGTCATCGTCACCGCCGCCGCCACCGCCGCCGCCGCTCCGCTCGGAAATTACTCTCGAATCCCGGTCTGCATCTGTCTGCATCTGAAATGAAATTAAGCACCGAGGCAGAGTGTCCAGCTTGCCGAAAGCTTGCGCGCTAGCTAACCGGCTAGCAAGCGCGATGTCTCGAACTCGCATCTGCGCGGCCCCGCGCGCGCCGCGGCAGCGGCCGATATGCAGTTTCGCGCATCCGCGCCCTCAACATATCACGCAACTTCGCTCACTATTCACCGGCGGACGGAGAGGCTTTGGCTGCCGGTGGTCCCGCTGTCGCCGGAGATATCGTGCTGGCTGCCGCGCTGCCGTCGTCCTTAGAACTTGCCGGCGAGGAAATATTTCGGGAGAGGTTCCTTCCGCTGCACCGTGTACACGACGGTCGCGGTCGCTGTGTTGTGCGGCCGATGTTAATCCTCGCGCGCCGACGACGCCCACGCTCTTCGTCGCGGTCGTGGGAAAGTGGGTGTCTCTCTAGAGACGCAGTTTGCGGTCTCGATTTTTCTCGCCTCCCTCGCTTTTTTTTTGTTTTTAATTTGCACGACGCGAGAGAGAGAGAGAGAGAGAGAGAAAGAGAGAGAGAGTGAGAGGGGAGGGGGGAGGACGCAGCGCTCGTGCGCGTTTTTAACACCGGAGCGCCGCGCGCGGGTGAAGATTTTCGCGCGGAATTCGTATTCCGTTCCACGCGCGAATTCCCGATTCATGCTTTTTATCCCGACAGAGTAAACGACGCGCGATTCTGGGGGACGCGCAGTCTCCATACGGCGCTTCTAACGCGCGGCATGCCGGCATGCAAAGGTTCGTTCGGGATTACCCGCCGAGAATTCCGTCCACGGAGAAACCGCCGCTCTCGCTTCCTATCTCCTCGCTCTGTCCGTCCTCTTCTCTTTTTCTCTTTTTTCCACCTCTATCTCTCTAGCTCGATATCAAACGTCACGCGACCATCGTCCTCGCATCTCGCCCGGACGTGACTGTCTCTCCCCGGGAGCGAAGTGGCGGCGGCGACGGCGGCGGAGAGGACGCGTCGCGACGACGACCACGACGCGCGAGAAGACCCTGCCGGGTCGGCGACGCTGTTTTCACGACCCAGTTGTCGCGATTTATGCGAGCGCTGCGAATTTCCGCAAACGTGCTCGCGCGACCTGCACGTCCGGGATGCGAGTGAACGAGCGAACAGTCGGAGAGAACGACGCCACTCGCCGGAGAGGCAGGCAGGCAAGAGGAAACGGAACGGAGAACGGCGCCCTTTCGGTGATATAGGGACGTTTTCGTCCTTCGCTCGTTCCTCGTTGCTTCCGGCCCCGTATATCCCTTTTCCCCTCTCTCTCTCTCTCTCTTTCTCTCTCTCTCTCTCTCTGTCTGTCTCTCATCTCTCTTTCTTCTTCTCTTCTGCATCGAAGAGAAATTTATAAAGTCAAGAGTACACCACACACGCGAGTTCACCCGGTTCGCAGTCGCTCCATTTTGCTGCCGCGGTACTAGACGCGCGAAGAAGGAGTTTCCCGTCTGCGTAATAAGTGAATACGGTATTACTTGATCAGCCGCGGCACTGATATACGTACAGTCGCGTCTCATACTCTCTCCGCTTCTTCCAATTGGCCGCTCGGACGGAGCACGATTTATGCCACGGTGATCCGTTACGTCTATTACCCGATCGATTGTGGTACGTAATATATGATGGACGATGAGCGTTCATTAAGGAGAACGGACCAACGACGGGCTCGGCCGCTCCGCCGGTCTCGGGAAATCCAGTGGCTGAATACGTTATTAATGGTATCCTTAATTCGTACAAATTGGATTAATGTACAGGAGTTCGTTTCGGCTTCTGTGTTGGCCGGACTCCACGCGGAGGGAAATAAAAGAAAATAAAAGAGATCTATGCGTTCGGAGGCGAGTGTGTGTGTGTGTGTGTGTGTGTATCGGTGCAATCGGGTGTATATGTGTGTGTGTGTGTAACCGGAGAGAATGAAGGAGAGCAAGCGAGAGAGCGAGGGAGTCACAGAGACGGGGGCGGAGAGAGAGAGAGAGAGAGAGAGAGAGAGAAAGAGAGAGAGAGAGAGAGAGAGAGAGAGAGAGAGAGAGAGAGAGAGAGAGAGAGAGAGAGCAGAGGAAGTAAAGGGGAAGAGAGCAAAACCATCGGAAAATGGAGCAGTTGAGCAGAACGAGAAGGAACGACGTGGTTCGTTAACGCTTTCATTGGAGGGCGATTCTTCACAAAGCCAATATAACGGGCACCGAGTTCTCATTTACCGGCTTGCGTATAGATACCGCGCCGACGCCGCGCGACTACGTTCATCCGCCGTGGACTCCCGCGGGCCATATGATTCGCTTAAATCGTCGATGAGTCGTTCATTCTTGATACGTGACTGATGGTTCCGCGAGCCCCTTTGCATCGCAAAAATAACGCGAGCTCGGAGCGCACAATGGAACGGCGCCGCTCGTACTTAATGTACTTTGTCTGCTCGCGAGCGCGCGATGCGCGGCTACGAATTTTCGCGCATTAGCGAAATAAAGTTACGGCAATAACGACTGTCACGAGAAAAAGAGCGGAAGGGGGGAGGGGAAGGAGGGAGAAGATAGAACCGCGCGGGAGAACGTCGAGGGGCGAGAGGGGAAAGACGAGCGAAAGAGAAGAGAAACACAGAATTGCATTCGTCGTCAAACGATGACATGCGTTGCGTTTTTCGCGGCGTGGCGCGAGAAATTCCGTGTCGGGCAAATTACGTGTCGGACCTTTGTGCGAGCCGTTAATAACGGCCGCGCGCGAAATACAGGAAACGACGACGAGGCACGATTCCCGTTCGAACGAGCTCTCGCGCGTGTAATAACGGCGCGTTAAAACTCGGGGTAGTTAAAGCCGGCGAGTCGAAGTTCGCGGTATGCCTCGTCGGAGGATCGGTGGGACACCGGGTGGGCTGTCGAACGGCGCGGCGCGTCTGGCCGAAAACTTTTGACGCGGCCATTGCAGATCCACTCGGGACGATTTTACGTGACGGTTTTTCGTCCGAACGACGAAGTCGGACGTCTCTTTGTGAGAAATGTTACACGGTATTTTCCCTCGTGGTCGATCCATGTGCGACCGCCAGCACGTGATTGCGACGATCTCTGTCCGATTGACCAATCAGGATGCCCATTCAATCGGTAGCGTCTTTTTTATACATTTTGCTTTCTTTTCACGGCCAAGCGCGAAAACTCGCAGTTCTGGGATTCTTCCGATCGAGCCGAAAGATTTTGTGCTGCAATTACGGCTTCACGCTCGCGGCAAGCTCGAGGTCTGTCTCTTGCGAGATGCAACAGAGTCAATCGATAATAATTAGCGAAGTAGAGTTGCTTCGCCATTGAGCGCCCAGTATCCGAACACACTGATAGAAAAATATAGTTGAATTAACTATAATCTTACTATATTTTATAGTTCATTTTGGCGTCAACCATAATTCTTGTTTGTTTGTGGAACCTGCAAAATATAGTAGAATAAATACAAATGTATAGTCAATGATTGTCTTAAATAATTGTTTAGTTACTTTTACCACATATATGATAATTTCTCATTCACAAATATAGTGAGATTTAATATTCATATAGTTACATGAATCTGTCATCATTTAGCAAATATTCTGGTAATATTGACTATATAAAAGAGTTGCTTTACTTACCATTTTATATTTGTATTCATACAATAATTTTAGTTTAACTTACTATAATTGTTAGTAAAAATATTATATGCTTGGTTATACTATGCCGATATCGTAATTATTACCGATATTATGGTAATATTTACTATAAATATGATATTTCGGACTATAATTTAGTTACTATATCGTTATAGTTCCAAATATCATATACTTTTCTCTCAGTGCAACGATCATCGAATCTAGTCCTATCCTCCCGTCCTCCCGCGCGTATTGATATGCGAGTCGAGCGATACTATTTTAATATTTTCTTTGTAGATAGTTTGATGCGCGGAAATGAGCTGCGGACGATTTCAGTATTTTGGCAATCTCATTACCGCGGCTCTATTTTTGTATAAAATAGTTATTTTCTCGCGTCGCTGTCGCCGCTGTCGACACCGTATTGTTTTATCATCTCGCGTTTTTTAACATCCGCGGTTCGCAAAGGGTTCGGCGATGTTGTGCTTTCATCCGATTGCGTATAGGCTCTAAACAAACAAGAAGGAAAATTGAATATTGACTATACAGTCTATACATACTATACAGTCGATATGTTCGATTGTTTGCGATAAACAAACAGTCTTTCTCGTGAGCAGGCGCGCCGAAGTAAGTAAATGATATTTTTATTTTTACGAATGCTTTTGCGCACACACACACACACACACACACACACACACACACACACACACGTAACGGCAAAAATACCAGCGAATCGCTCGGCGAAATATTTTTCTTCGGCAAGAAAGTTTCGGGCATGGTTTCAATTTATTATTAGTTTCCTTCGCAACGACATTGATTGTGCTTTTTGAGAAACTCGCAGCACGAGGTTTCCGCGTGAAATTATAATTGCGACAACTACAACATACGCAAATACTCCTTGTCGTCAAGCTATATCGTTACACGTTAGAACGAGAGAAGGGCGCTCGACTTCTCACGCGTTCTCGCAAAATGATGTTCCCTGAATGCCGTAATCATATTCGATATCGCCACACATAGAACGGGCGATATGGAGGACGAGTGCATGCGAGCACGTAAGTACATGCACTAACGAGGAAACGGTTGGAAGGGTTCCTCGCCAATTCTAATGGGCTTTGAATGTACGTTACATTGCGAGCAAAAATGTGAGGTATTTCTTCGTATATTCGTGTTTTCTTACACATTAAGGAAGGTTCACGCAACTTCCCGAAGGTAATTCGATAGAAACGATCGTCAGGAAATATCCGCGAAGTCGCGAGGTGCGTGAGAAACATCTGGACAAAAGTTTTGCGATCAATCCACGTTCTTTGTAATTATATGCTTGTGGACTTTTCGAAGCTATCATTTTTCAACAAAATAAAAATTCGGTATTTTTGTTACATACACAGTGAAAACAAAATTTCTCAATCAAGAAGAAGATAATTTCGAGCTCGGTCAACGGTCAAGTTTTCACTCGTATCAGCACCGCGCTGCGCGCTACGTGCGCGATACCGATATAAATTTAGAACTGTAAAGTACATTAAGTATACCGTAAAGCTCTTAATTGAAACTTTTTCCTCGCTCGACTCATAATCTCGAAAGTGTTCGCAGTCGTACGGGCAGTTTTTATCGAGCTACCTCGCAAGAGTTTACTTCAAGTCCCCGAGGAAGATTGTACAAACACACATTGCGAGAAATATCTGCGTCTCCTGGTTTTAGCTGTCTCGCAACGTGTTCAGGGAGCCTGTGAAAATCGACGGGGAACGCTTCCGAGCGTTTGTTCCTAAGTAACGGGCCGTCGGGTTGCGATACTTTACGGTACGGCGTCGATCGTAACATTATTCATAAGTGGCGGACTGTGCACACTTCATAAACATAACGCGCGCGCCAGCCGCGAACGCGACACCGCACCCTGGAAATGTCCGCAATATCGGCAGCATTGTGATAACGCGCGGGAGCGGAGCGCGTAGAGTGCGATACGGGATGCGCGCTGCGCGCGCGCGCGCGCGCCGAGATCGATGATAACACGCCGCGTGAATACCGCGCGGCCGCCATATTGATACGTATACAATAGCGAAATCATGGAAATCCATTTGCATTTCGCATAATTCACTAAAGACGAAGGAGAGCTATCGTCGTGTCGGCACAAGCGCGCTGAGCGTACGTACGAGAGAGAGAGAGAGAGAGAGGGGGGGGGGAGAGAGAGAGAGTTACCCGCCAGCCGGTAGATCAAACATCCTTCCCCCGCCCCCTCTCCGCAGTCGCGGCATGGCGGAGCGACTGTGATTTCACGTGGGAGGAGTGACTTACGATTCATTCGATGATCCTCGAGCGAGACTGACGGTTATCCCGAGCTACCTCGAGATTAGAGGTACCTCACGTTGAGACGAGCTGCGCAAAGAAGACACACAGAGAACGAGAGGGAAGTAGGATGTGCGCGGAGTGCGACTCGCGCGAGCGCAGGACATTTCACCGTAATGACATTGTGGCGTTACAGCCACACAGAGTGTGCGAACGCGCACCGAAATAGGTATTACATCGCGCTAAATTGCAAAGTTTCACACTGCCGGCATGGAGAGATCAGAGAGAGGTCAGGTCACAATCTGAGCGGTACGATCGCTTCCTGGTGAGAACTGACGCGAGGACTGACTGGAGCGCGGAGGACAGCACGGCCGCTGGAGACGCGCGCGATCTGTGAAATCGCGCGATGCGGTCTTGCTGGAGAATCGCTATTACTGCGAACATCGCAGCGCAATGTCGCGCCGTCGAGGCGATTTCTAGTCATATTTATAATTTAAAATTGCACGCGACGTTTCATCTCTGCGATTTCCAGCGGCGTGTGACGTTTGAGTCGCAGACACGATTTTCAGTCGGACGTCGCATCGCGAAGACTGAAGGGGAGAACAGCTCGTAGAGCTCGCGATATCTCGCAGAATCGCCGTCCCTCGCAGCATCTCCCTGCTCGTCGTCGCAGGAAAGTGGAGTGCGAGCAGCAGCAGCCGTTTACCTTAGGAGTCGGCCCGTCTCAGTCCCGACTATAAAGCGAACTATAAACTCGCCGGGAGCTTATCCTCGGGATCCCGAACTTGGCCGCCCGGCGATTCATAACCGCCTTTTGTCGCCCGCCGTCCATTGTCCATCGCTCCTTCGCTCTTGTCACTCGTTCGCCAACACGGCGATCACTTTCGCGAAACAAACACGGCCAGTATGTGCGCCGCGCCGTATATACTTTTATTAAACCGCCGCGCCGCGCCGCGCCGCGCCGCGCCGCGCCGCGCCGCGCCGCGCCGCACCGCGTCACGCGCGCGTCTCTAAACCTATACGAGTGTGCACGCGACATTACCGCGAGAAAATGTCACCGTATAACGCCCGCAGACGTACGATGTATTTCCCATGTGGCTATACGGAGGAAATATTGACTCCGCGGAACTTTTCTTACGTCTTAGCGGAGAGGAGGGAGGAAGAGAGAGAGAGAGCGGGAGAACGAGCGACGGGAGCAAGGAAGACGACGGGCACACGCATGTGCGCCGCGGAGCAGCCGCGACGGAATCAGCCGTTCAACGACAAATATGGATATTGATGTTCCGTTGGGTTACACGTGTCGCGGATTGCGCGCGGACAAATTTCGACGCCGCTAAGCTAAGCGGCAGCGAGCGCGCGCGGTTATCGATGCCGGCAAGTGCGCTATTTATCGCGTTGATTGGATTTCATTTATCGTACGCGGCGTTTTCGTCGTGGCAGAGTTATCGGTCAACAACAACAACGACAATGGCGAATACATGGCGGGAAAAAAGGGCCGGGGAAGCACTCGGTAACGCGCCGAAATCCGCATGAGGGATTTCCACGGATGAACGTGTCGTACATTCTAATTGTCAATGTGCGCGCTCCGCTCGCAGATAAATTTATATTCCGCATAATAAACGTTTTCCGCGACGCGCCATGTCGTTGTAGGACTCGCGCGCGTGAGCGCGACGCATGATGTAACTGCACTCATTGCAGCGTTATTCGATTATTCTGATACCGTGAATCACGATCGCCGCGGGGCGTCCCCGATTTACGAGGAGGGTAATGGCGACTGTGCGACGGTGGCAGCGCTGCGCGTTGACCGCCGTGTGTACCGCGGTTTTCTGCGGTTCTGTAGCAGTGTCCGCGATGCCTACACCAACGGGTCGCGTATAATACATATATATATATATATTGTGTAAACATATATATCGATATTCCGTTTCGAGAGCGAATGCACGTCCGACGTCGCGCGAATTGCTCTCCTCTTCGGCGGAATTTCGTTGAGGCCTCCTCCACCGACGAAATTTATTCCGAGTCTTCATGCTGGCCGCCCGCGTTCGCGTTCGCGTTCACGCCGCTCCGTGCACGGCCGGGGATGAGGCCATAATTTTGAGAAACGCCTCACACCGGTTACCCCGACAATTCTCGGCGTAATGTCCGCGACAATTCATTCCCAAATGGCCCGAACGGCAATTCTTAGCCGGCTCCGTGCACAAATCTTACGTGCACATGCCCACACGCATACATACACACACACACACACACACACGCGCGCGCGCGCGTATGTACGTACACCGAGCCGCGAGGAAATACATTTGGGTCGCGCACAGGTACGTTCCCACCTACTAATGCCCGATTTTACGTCCGTAGCTATCTACCACGCCCACGTGCCCTCCGCGGCGCTGGCGTATAAATTCCCCGGGAATATTTTCACCGAAAACATTCCGCCGGCGCGGCTTCGTACAAATCGCGTTTCTTCTTAACTGCGAAAATACACCTCGAAGATATCAGTAGTCGGGTCACGCCGGATATATGTAATAACGAGCGGCGTCTAAGAACGACGACTCCGCGCGCTCTCGCATTTTCGCAGAACGACCCCGTGGCCGCAGGAATATTAATTAACGGCGCACCCGGCCGTGCATCCGCTCGCTCGCTCATGAATGGACGCGGTGCGTATAAATTTTAAGGGGACTAATATCGATAAGCCGCAAATTTCATTCACCATCGACGCCGTCACACGCACACACACACACACACACACATACACACACACACACACACAAACACGCACATACAAACACGCGCGCTCGCACGCACGCTCCGAATTAGAATTAACGCGCTCGTACGTTTAGGAAATCCCACGGCAGCTGACCTAGCTGCTAAGCTAACCATAAACCCCAATTACATGTATAAAATGTACACGGACGTATACTAATGCAAAGCGCGCGGCGCGCGCATTTATACGAGTGCATTTATACACAGACTGGCAGGCAGGCAGGTGTAACCGAGTGCGCGAGTCGGTTTTGGCTCAACGTTAAGTCTGAAGCACACGGAGATACGAGCCGGGGATCCCTGCCCGAGCAAATCTCCCGGATCCTGCGTAAAATCTAATGAACGGTACGCGATTCCCGAGCGACGTTGAGCCGTGACATTTATGTGACACGTGGGATCTTGACTCATGATAATTCATGAGATCTTTGAGTGTGTTGTGGAAAGACCGACAGACGTAAAAATATTTGCACGCGGCGAACTGGAATTTTGTTTACGTAACATCTGTCTCTCTTCGTCTTTCTCCCTCTATATATATCTCTCTCTCTCTCTCTCTCTCTCTCTCTCTTTCTCTCACTCTCATTTCCAAATAGGTCAAGAAATTCTGAGATGAAAGGATTGACGGTAGTTCCGGAACATTTCGTATACATAGTCGGCGAAGGTAATGCTAACAAAGCGCGCGGCATAAATTTGAACAGTTACAAAGAACGACTGCCGGGTAAGATGCAGAAGTTTGTTGCTTTTCGGAAAAGTCTATCAAAGAACTCGGCCTCACACTGCAGGCAAATTATCGACATTCAGTATTTTGAATGCCCGAAAGTTTTCATTTACGATGAATAGATATTCATCTTGGGCACTCTCTACTGGTCTCGCTCTTTCTCTCCTTCTGCCTCCCCCCCTCTCTCTCTCTCTCTCTCTCTCTCTCTCTCTCTCTCTCTCTCTCTCTCTCTCTCTCTCTCTCTCTCTCTCTGTCTCTTTCTCTCACTCTCTCTTCTTCCCCCTCGACAGTCTCGCGCGCCGCCTCGCCATTGTCGCCGTTTCATTCGAAACTTTTAAATTATTCCCCATTAATATTGCCGGGACTTTGCACAGCCGGGGCTCCATTAGCCGTGTTAATATTGGCCTAGAAAGACCGTCGACTTTATACAACGTTCACACACGTATGAATTATTAATCCCGGAGTTGATAGCCAGCGTGCGCGCGTGCGAGTCGATTCGGTTCCAAAATCCTCCCTCTGCCTCCTCCCCCTCCCCTTCCCCGCTCCGTACCTTCGAAATTCAACTTCCGTCATCGAATCGATATCGCACGCCCGCGATAATACC
The DNA here is from genome assembly GCF_003227715.2 of Harpegnathos saltator. Classification (NCBI taxonomy): domain Eukaryota; kingdom Metazoa; phylum Arthropoda; class Insecta; order Hymenoptera; family Formicidae; genus Harpegnathos; species Harpegnathos saltator. The sequence goes on along the minus strand of NW_020230005.1, from coordinate 259,556 downwards.
TTCGTGATCGCGGAGTGATTTATGCCGGCCGACGCGACGTGCCGCGAGTAGAGCAAACAGATGTGTGCCACAAATGAAGTTTACCGCGGGATCATTGTGCGCACCGACATTAATTATTATCCGTGTAGGCCTTTAGGCGGATCGATCCGCGTCGGCTCGCGCATTACCAGATGCCAGATTTTTATATCGATCCGACGCTGACAGCCAGTACCGGTCCGACGTCAGATCGCGGTCGGATGTAGCAAGTCGCGTCTGATATCGGCAGTCAATCTTCGGTTGGGATACGTCGGGCGATAATGAATTTTTCACGTGATGTTTCGTTGCACGATTTCGATCCAAATAGCGAAATCACGCGCGCATTAACCGGGAAACGCACGGAGACTTTCGCGCGACACTTTGTGCTTTAATATAACAAAAGCTCCTTCTCCACGCGTTCTCCAGCATATTTAAATATAATTAAATTTTTTCCATTCGTATTCCTTCTTTTCTGCTAGCAAGAAACGGAACTTCGTTTTGGACCCTGATGATGGTACTTTTCCGAGGGAATGCAGAGGATACACAATTTTTAATTACAGATTTTAATACATGTTACCTTGCATTTACTCTCAAAATTGCGGTCGCTCCTCTTAGTAAACAAATATATTTCGTTTATGTATTGAATATAGTAGTTTAATTGGGGCTTGTTCCCACAAAAGTAAATGCAAATATTACATTTTATTTGATGGTATAAATTAATACGAATTCTGTTCTTTCAATTTTTGTTTTGATTTTTTTATTTCTTTTTGCTATGGCCCTGCTAGTTGCAGGTGAAATTAGCAACATCACGGTTTTCCTCAAAACGCCGCCGGATACAAAATTTTGATTAACAGCACAAATTAGTACAAAGTGGGTATTAAATAATCTAATAGGTACGCTTTGATTTTGCCGATTTAGTCCTGCTAGCTTCAAAGAGGTATCTATCTCTACGATAGAACATGAAATGAACATTTAATGGATATCCATATTACATCCATGATAGATATCGATGTAATATCTCTCATGAATGTTCAGTAAAGGTCCATTATGTACGTATTATCTAAAGCTCTTATGGAAGATTAAATAGAGACATCAATCGGAAATGCAAGGAATCAATTAGCAATATAGTATTCGCATATTTCTAAACAACAATTGATTTTGTTATTTATTATTTCTAAATGATATTTTATTATTTATGAAAACTCTAAGTACAATCGATATAAAGAAGCTTCAAGAAATGTATATATATAGAGACTCACAGAAACATTTATACATATGTATATAAATACAACTTTTTTATTAATTTATTTATATATTTTTATGGCATTATTAAAAATTTTAATTTATATACATATATGTATATGTATATATGTATATATATGTATACATTTATATATATATTTATTTTATTATATATAAATATATATAATATACAATACAATATAAAATATACATTATATACATGTATAAATTGGAATGTGTGTATAAGTCCTTTTAGATATTACTTGATGTTTTTATCAAGTATGGATGTAAAATAAGAATTAATTAGAAATATATCGAATTACCGTATCTCTAAATGGTTCGTTACATCTTTAATTGAAACCTATTTCTTCTTACACTGATAGAAAAATATAGTTGAATTAACTATAATCTCACTATATTTTATAGTTTATTTTGGCGTCAACCATATTTTTATAGTTCGTGGAACCTACGAAATATAGTAGAATAAACACAAATATATAGTCAATGATTGTCTTAAATAATTGTTTAGTTACTTTTATCACATATATGGTAATTTCTCATTCACAAATATAGTGAGATTTAATATTCATATAGTTACATCTGTCATCATTTAGCAAATATTCTGGTAATATTGACTATATAAAAGAGTTACTTTACCTACCATTTTATATTTGTATCCATACAATAATTTTAGTTTAACTTACTATAATTCTTAGTAAAAATATTATATGCTTGGTTATACTATGCCTATATCGTAATTATTACCGATATTATGGTAATACTTACTATAAATATGATATTTCGGACTATAATTTAGTTACTATATCATTATAGATCCAAATATCATATATTTTTCTCTCAGTGTACTCGTAGAAACTTTAAGTAATGTCTTTAAAAGTTTCAATATATATATTCATAAAAACTTGAGATTATACATACAAAATGATGTTCTCTATAAAATATCATAAGGTTTTACATAGATATACATATAATGGATATAATATGATTATGTAACATTAGATGTTCATGTGACATCTGACATAAAACCAAACGTCTGATGGGATACATGTTTTACGAACGTCTGATGTTCATTGAACATAACAGAAACACTATATTCCGCGTGAAGCATTGATATATTAATATCAATAGAGAAAAATCGGAGATTTTTTACTTCCCGCTGGAATTTTGTTCCATCTCTTCGCTCGTTATATTTTGCTGATACTAAAATGCGAAAATTGGGAACTGAAGAAATTTATAGATTTTTATATCCCCCGAGAGAGGGGACTTTAATATATTAATGTTAATAGATCGATGCAAAACTGACCTTTTCGTGCTATCTATAATTACAGATTTTACTGGTACAAATTACCTCGCATTTATTGTAAGAGTCATAATCGGTTCTGCTGATAAGAAAAAATACTTTGCTCTCTTGAGCTTAATATAATTGAGTTCAATTCGATAGTGGCTTGTTTCCACGCAATCGAATGCAAATATTAATATTATAAATTTATTTGACGGTACAAATTAGTATATAAGTGGGTGGGGTAGACCGAGACGAATCGGATCACAGGGCGAATCGGATCAATATAAGCTTTAAGACAGTTGTCGTTAGTTTTTTGTTTCAAACAAATTGTTATATCGTGTCTGTTACCTCCGCGCGTTCTCCCCGCACCGAAAACAATAGACAGCAGCTCTGTATCGCGTGACATTTTGTGTCAGTCGACGATAGAAGCGCACGAGTCACGAGTATACGAGAAAATTTTGGCGCTGATGTAAAATCTCGATCTCATCTTCGTAATTTTATAACAAAAAGGTATGTTGAAACTTATGCAAATTATAATGATTTTTTAAGTGTATAATTTGCTAAATTAGTCTAATAAATAATAAAATAATATTGTTAAGATAGTTTCGAGAAAACGAATGTATATTATGAAACTGACGTATGGGGTTAATCGGATCAACTTTTTTGGGGTGATTCGGATCATGAAATTTTTCGACATTTTATATAGCTATTATAAAATCACGTTCTTTTTTATTTCTTGTAGATGGTTCGCACATATAATCGTAAATCAACTAACAAATCATGGTCTCAAGAAATGATGAATGAGGCTGTGCAGAAAGTAAAGTCTGGAAAAATGATTTTGCGTCAAGCTGCTGATTGTTATGAGGTTCCATATACAACCTTACAGAGGCGACTTGCTTTTGCCGGAAACATTATTAAACATTGTGGTGGGCAGCCTGTTATGGACATAGTGACTGAAAAGAAGTTTGCTGACCGTTTAATTTATCTGGCTAATCGAGGATTTGGTATTACCCCGAAGAACGTACGAAAATATGCTTTTCATTTTGCTGTTCGCCATAATTTAAAACATAATTTTAATACCGATACTGAGATGGCAGGAGAGGACTGGTTTCATAGATTTATGCTTCGAAATATACACCAGGAATTAATATTAAGAATAAAAGCAATTCATCTAGAGACTGGCATTGCATCTATTGCAATGAAAAATTCGTTCATCCACCTATCGAAGACTGGATTCAATGTAACAAATGTGAAGAATGGTGTCATGAGAATTGTGCTGATAGAAGGGGTGAAAAAGGACCTTTTACTTGCGAATTCTATGTTGAATGAAATATTTTTTCTAATATAATTAATTACAAAGTGTTTGTCAATTTTTAAAGAGTAGTTAAGTTAAGTTTTAAAGAGTTTTAAATTCCCTTTTCCTCATTTCTTCGTTGTGAAATAAAAAATATTATGTTTATGTATTACTATATTATATAAAACTCAAGCCAAAGGTCTAACGATAATAAACTTATAATAAGATTAAATAACAAAATTCGTTTTTAATAACTTTTTTACCGATAAAGAAACATCGATTCGATTCGCCTCGGTCTACTCTACTCTAAATAATCTGATAGATGCAGTTTGATTTTGCCGATTTGATCGTGCTAGCTACAGTCGCGCAACATTGTTGCCGGGCCTGAGTCCCTCAGGCTCAATGTCAAACGATTCGCCGCTCTTCAACAACTCCACGTAGAATGGTCGTAGCGGACGTGCAAAAAAATTGCATTTCCAGGCTTAGGCAATCCCTTTCCGATGAGCAGATGATTATTCTTTTATGTCGTCGATAAATTTCGCGGTCTTAATTTAAAGATAAACCCAATCGATTGAAAACGCATTTTCCGTGTTTATTCGAGTTAGCGAATTGAAAAGAGTTAAAAAATGTGCAACCTGGGAATTTAATCCTTCGTTTGTTATATCAAGCTGAATTAATATTTATGAGTCGCTCCAATTTACGTTCTCGTTATTATACACTTCGGTTTCACGAGCATGCAAATTATATACACCGGGCGGTTTCAATCATCCGCGACGACGAACCCGCTTTTTGGAGAAGGTTTCCGTCTCTTATTTTTAAATTTTTACTCACGGGTGTGTGTACACGCCGTGTCGTATAAATCGGCGATTTTCGTCGCCGACGCGTCCCATTGTTTTCTCACAGCCTCAGTGTCGTGCGAGGAAACGATGGCAGTTTGTGTAATGCTAATGGTAACGAGAACGAACGCTCGCATCGGGAATCATGAGTGATTTCCCGCGGGACATTACATCGTTCTTCGCATTCTGATTCACGCGGAGAATGCGACGGGACGGCACGGGAAACGAGACGAGGGTAGAGAGAGGGGAGGGAGGGGGACTAGAGAAAGAGAATATGTCCTACTTGTAGATAGTCGAGTCGAAATACCGTCGAAACATCAGAGGAATGACATCGCCTCCTGGGAAGACGAATACGCGAGTTTCGAGAGGCGATGCGCAAAACTTTGTTTGAGATCCGTTTGGAGGATCGCTTGATTCGGCCCGAGTTTCCGTACATTCGCCTTTCCTTACGTCGGCTAACTCCCGACTACGAGTGGTTCTCGCGTGGTTGACGCGACTAAATCGAAGAGTGGAGGACGAGGAGAAGAGATTAATTTAAAATATCCGCGTTTGCGCGTTTTCATCCGAAAATTTGCTACCACTGATGTAACTCCGCGATGGGAAAATAGAGCTGGCCTCGACTGAAAGGACGTTAAACACGCGCACTTCTCGCCAACCAAGCGGTAAAAAGTCGTTTACGTAACGTGACGTTCCGCGCGTTACAATTTTATATTTGTTACTTTAAAGAGCACGGGACGTATCTTTTATGTCCGCCGTGAAGCTGGCGTTTCGGAAATTAAAAGCATTTCTCGCGCTTGGCTCTGCAAATATTGTTTTTGTAGTGATAGAAGACGAACTCTACGCTTTTCTCTCTCTCTCTCTCTCTCTCTCTCTTTCTGACAAGGGACAACATTGCAAGCATTTTTCTCGCTCCCAAGCGAGCGGCGCGGGAGTAATCGCGGATGATAATTCTCGACGCGGTGAATTATTAAATCGGTCGATTAAACTTTCATCGTCCCAGTCGGCGGCAACGCGCTTGCCTTCTTATCGATTGTGGATCCTTTCATATGAACGCGTTGATCAAATATGTAGCGCCAGAAAAAGACCATGTCTCATCCCGGAGAGTCGAAACTTTCCCCATTTTCCGATATGAATTAATAATCGACAGCCGTAAGAATGTAACCCTTGAGATAAGAAAATATGACGTCGTGTAGTCGTTTATAGCGGATAGATACCGCGCAAAGAGCGAGAGGAGACGAGAGTGGGCGAGAGAAAGGCGGGAGAGGGAGAGAGAGAGAGAGAGAGAGAGAAAGAGAGAGAGAGAGAGAGAGAGGGGGAGGGAGAGAGAGACAAAGTGAGAAAGCCGAATCTGCGCATGGCTTGCAGCACAATCTCGCAGGTTTCTCATTAGCAGCCGCGGTTTCGTCGCGTTATACCGGGGCGTCCAAGTGGAGCGATTAAAAAATTCCATTCCGTTGAATCGATGTAATTTAATTTGGTCGCCGCACCCTCCCCTCTCGCCTTTCCGCAGCCCCTAACTGCGTATACTCGCGAGCGACGATCCGCGCGCTCTGCCGTTCGGCACCGCGCAGTCCAAGTAAGTCGGCGATGTAGTTACAACTGGCAGCGAATTTCACACCGCGCGCATATATTAACCGCGAATTTGTTGGCCGTCCGTTAAATCGTAACGTACACGACACGGTAATACCGATCCATCGGTCGCGCTCGCTCGCTTGCTCGTTCTCCACAGTCTGGACACTACCGAGCGACAATGCTTGACAACGAATAGCGAATTAAATGAATTAACGCGGCACTCGCCGGATATCGAGCGATCGCGAGCACAGCCATTACTCCCTCCTACCGCTCGCCCCTCTTCTGCCACTATCTCTGTTACGTTGCGTTGCGTTCGCTCGTCAATTTAAAGTCGCTCGTTAGTTTGTCAGCTTTCAACCAACTTGCAACTGCGCGCGTCGCACCGTCATCATAACCATCTGCATAATAAACAGCTCCCGGTAATGCCGGCGGTGATGAACACCAATCAAGGAAGTTAACTGAACAGCTACGAATTTATCTGCCACTCGTTAGCGCAAGTGTTAAATCGCCATTTGCTCAATCGCTACGATCATTAATTTCCTAAGGTGTAATTAAACGACTCTTGTGTAGAGAGAAAGAGAAAGAGAGAGTCGCAGTTTCGATCGCGGTTTTCGAGAACGATTTCGCGTGTTCGAATGCGTCCTCCGTCCGTCGGTGAGTGAAGTTGCCAAAAAATCGATTTTTTGCCGATTCGTTAGCGAGCCGCCAACGCGATCCTCGTCGACGATGGGGCCGAAGAATGAAATCAAAGACCTTGTCGGACGCTGTTCCCCACGATAACCCACGCGCGATGAAATCGCGCTCGCGCAAGCGATCGTAGTCACAAACGCGGCACTTCAGGATGCTATCACGGCTAGAACATTCCAAATTCATAGAATTTCTCGCTGGGTATGTTAGCCGAAGATTGGACAGAAGCTCGATGCCATAAGTTCCGCTCTGGTTGTGCTTCTTTATGAATATTTTAAAGCGATATCCCGTTCCCTCTAACCGATATTTAGATCCTGCCACCTTCGTTATCGTTTCCTGCAGCCCGAACGCGAAAGTGTCCGCTTTCTCTCTGTTCGCTGTCGTTGCTCCCAGCGGAACCTACACGAGAGAGTGATTGCGTCTCGTCCGGCGAGAATTTGACGCAGCAGTGGCTCCTCCCGGGAAGAAGCCCAAGTCTCTCTCGTCCTGGTCTTTCGCACCGCCACGCCGGGTGCCCAGCACTGGCCGTTCGCTCTGATCAAACGCGGCCCGTCAAATCAAAATTTGACAGAGCCGATCGATCGCGAGTGTTAAATGAGTGACAAGTCTCGCTCCTCGGCAACAACGTGATGACAATCGAGTGAGATCTCTGACAAAACGAGGCGGCGATATCCGTCGCGCGGATAAACGGCGATTACCGCGTTTTAATTAAAGCTTTATTATCCGCCGGCGAAAACTTGTTATTGGGTAATTATTCCGGCGGCAGGAAAGTCTACTTAGCCACGGCACTCGTTGCGGTGCGCCGGAGTAGGTACTTAAACCTCGGTGTAGTTCGGGTAGAGAGAAGCCACCCGTTGTCAAAGAAACCCCCCTCGCTCACTCTCTTCATCACCCCTTGCCCACCCTCCTCGCTCTCTCTCCCTTCCTCCCCTCCCCCCCTCTCCCTCTCTCTCTCTCTCTCTCTCTCTCTCTCTCTCTCCAACCTCGTCACGAACCTGTCGTTGCTCCTGCTCTCTCTCTCTCTCTCTCTCTCTCTCTCTCTCTCTCTCTCTCTCTCTCTCTCTCTCTCTCTCTCTCTCTCTCTCTCTCTCTCGTTTCATCGCGACCACGATCTCATTCCAAAGCCGCCGCTTACCACCACGACCGCTTAACATCCCTGAACTTTAAATTGGCAGAGCGCATTCAAGAGCGTTAATATCGTCCCGTGGGGGCTCCTGCGCTTCCCCGGACTAGTGTCGCACCTTCGACGCTCTTAGCGAGAGATCAGCAGCATCCAGCGATGCGATACCGACGCGATGCCACCAAGCTCTTGGGCAAAATGACCAAACTTCGCAGAATCTGTCTCTTCTCGAAGAATCGCGATGTTCACGCAATGGGCGCTGACTCGGCGACGTCGAGAACTGTTCGCCAGAGACGTGCGAGACCGATCTCTTCGATCGCTAGCGATAACGCGCGGAAACTATCATGGGAACAATGGAATCGGTCATTCCCGCACAGGCTTGAATTAAATATATGCCCGTCGAATTAAATTAATCGTGATATTCTCGATCTGCATAATTTTCCCAAAAGTCGCGCACACTTTGTAGGAAACGAAAATCGACGAAAATCTACATCTTTCTCTTTTTCTCACAAATTCAGACGTTAGAAAAAAGTGAGAGAGAGAGAGAGAGAGAGAGAGAGAAAGAGAGCTTTTGCTCTGTTACCTTAAATATGATCGAGCCCGAGCGGGCGCGAGCGGGGAGTTTTCAATTTAGTTGCCACAAGTAAAGTTTTCAATTAGAGTTCACAAATAGGAATTAAACTTTGGTCCACCGAAACGGGGGATTTGCTCGCGTTAATTTCGAGTTACGCTAAGCCGACCGCGGACTCGCCTAAAATTCGTATATATTTATATTAAGCCGGGTTGACAGCGCGCCAAGTTTGCTTCAGAAACCTTATACGTTTGTAACGTCGTCGTCGTTGCCGCCGCCGCCGCTGCCGCGTTAACCCGGGGAGAGCACCACTAGGTAGCGTCATCCGACCCTGATTTACCGTATGGTATTTCCGTCCCGTTACGAAGTGGCCGTATCGAAACCTACCTACGGCGATCTTTATGAACCCTGCAACCTGTAACGTCAAACTCAGTATTTATCCGGTGCGGTATAAAACTGTAAATCAACCCCAAAGTGGGGCGCGCTTGTGAAATTTCATCGCGCGCACTGAATAATACGGCTAACTTTAAAACGCCGCGATAACGTTTTAAAAAGTGCGCCATATCTCTCTCGTGGGCAAAGAGATATATAAAATAGGAATATATATATATATTTTTTTATATAACTTACGGTCCCTCTCTCTCTCTCTCTCTCTCTCGGTGTGTATCACTGGTTGCGCTATTTATACCGCTATATATTCTATCACGACGAGAGTGGAAAATATCTCTGCAGCGCTTTCTCAGCGTTTCAATTTATTTCGTTCGCGGTAACGCGCGTTCGATTAACGATCGCTCAGCAAGTCCTCGGTGACCGAATCGGCGCGCCTGTTATGTAATCCGTTATATATTATAATACAACACGCTTTTCTCGCCCAATATCCCTTTAGAGGGATCTCGCCCCTTGAATTATGTCGCGACCGAGCGTATCAAGCGCGACTCGCTGAGATTAGCCGAATAACGATTACGGGTGCCGCTCCTCCATCGCAGCTTCTCGATAATTCCCGGATAGGAACGCGTTGCTGGCTGGCTGGCTGGCCGACCGGCTGGCTGGCTGCGCGATTTAAAAGTAATTATGGCCGCCTTATTTACGTCGCCCGGGTATCGGCTTCGGGTCGCACTATTTCACGGGGATTTAGGGCGCGCAATTAACAGATAAAATCTCCCTCTATTTTTCTGGCTCCGAAAAGCCCCCGGGGTGGAGTTACTTCGCCGGGCGTGCTCAAGGCTCGCGCGAGACAGGCGCAACAATTTATACAACATTAAGCAGCCCCGCGCCGGAGCCTTTTTACTATCTCTCCCCGCTCTTCACTGTAGTCCTCGCTCCTCCTCGCAAGCCACGCGTGTGTGTTTTTACGTTCCGCGAATCTGGCCAAGGGATTGCGCGCGAGCGCGCGTGATTTAACGAGCCCATTAATCGAGCACGTCGCCGGTGTGTGTGTGTGTGTGTGTGTGTGTATGTGTGTGCGCGTATCACGCTAAGTAAAGGGGTAAGACGACGCGATGGATTTAAATCGCCCGGGAGATAATGGGCCGGGATAACGGCCAGAGACTTGACGGTCCTGTTAAGCCTCTCACTGGGCGAGTAAGGGCGCATTCAGAAGCACCGCGATTTCGGAAAGACCCCAACTCTCTCAAGGGTGCGCACGCCGCGAAGACAGGGTCTTCACGTAGACTCAAGTGTCTCATTTTTGACCCACTCGACAAGTCGAAGTGGCGGCGAAATAGAGAGAAAGGGGGGGGAGAGAGAGAGAGAGAGAGAGAGAGAGAGAGACCAAGAGAGATTTTCGAGCTTCGTAATGCGAAAATATCGAACGAGCGCCACTGCAGGTCGCGTTGTCGTGGTGGTTGTTTTGCGTGTCGCTGGCAGCCACTTCGCCCACGCTACGAACGAGATAATCCCGTTTGTTCAGCGCGATTTCGACGCGCGTCGCGTCGTCGGATCGGACCTGCCAAAAACGGAACGGCATTTTCGAGGCACGCGCTCGTTTCGCGCATTGTTCGCCGACTCGCCGTCTGTTTAAACGCGCGGCCGATCGCTGTTGTTCGCAAATTTACGCGATACACGCCGCATTGCCGACTCCTCGCGAATAATAGAATTCGCCAGCAGGCTGACGAGCAAGCAGAAGGAGAAGGGGAGAAAGAGAGAGGGAAATAAATCGAAGCCGCCATCCAAAGCCCCGCGCGCGGCTATACTCGTTCGAGCTTCTCTCTCGCGCGGGGCATCGATAATCGGGATATCGCTCTGGAAACGGTTATCGCCCGCCGTCAGGTTTACAATTTACAATACGCCGATACGTTAACAGCCTGTAAACGGCTATATGCTCGGCGATATTACGGCGCGCGCCGGGCAAATATAAAGATATTTCTACGGGAGGTTTGCCGCGCTCCTCGCGCTCGGTATCGGCCGCGCGAGCTTAGGGAAGATCGAGGGAACGCTTTATAGGGGGTCATCAGCCGTGTGAGACTTCCTGTCGTCGGGACGGAACCCTGAGACAAATCGTTATCATTCCGCGCGCTCGGAGCTATGATTTCTCAACGATCCTGCGGACTGGACGCCGTCGGCGAAACGGCGTCGCATAAATCCACGCTGTAGGAAATAGTTTTCGCGGGGACAGTCGTACGATGGAAACGATATACCGCCACGCTTCGTCGGCGCCTCGCCGTCCATCGGGACCACGGCCGGGAACCACGATCGGTTATCCACGTGCGAACATTCGGCCGCTCCTTAACTCTCTTCGCAGTTGGGTCTGAAAATTTCATAATGAACGCTCACGCGTTCATTATCGCACTTGAGTTGCAAATCCCTCATTATATAACTGTATTCTAAGCGTAGCTATTCTTAGTAGCGTGCATGTTTGCGCTTCACGCGCACGTCAGAGTTATCAGATAAGCAGATCGTATATTTTACATAAAGCGTCACGCATGTGTGTGTTCGTGTGTGCGTGAGAGAAATCGATACGTCGCACGCTATGCGACGCTGGCAGCGAAAGTGTTAAATTTCGGAGCGCTTTTCTCGGGATACCTCCTCGCTCGCAGTACGTTTAATTTACGAAATGAGGATACGGAAGAATTCTTGAGACTCCGCGAGAGTCAAGTTTGCGCTGGTCGTTCCCGGAACGCCGACAGCTTTCCACGCCGTTTTCCCTCGATGTTCACATCTCCTGCTCCTCCGACGGATGCCAATTCGACAAAGAGGCAGAGAGTATGAGGGACGGAGGGAGCAAGGGAGCAAAATGGAAGAGGGTGGGCGAGGGTGACTTCTTTTTACTTCGACCCCGGAGTTTCGTCATGATAATTGCCGTCGAAATGACCGGCTGCTCGCCAGTGGAATCGTCGCCCATCGCAGCGGTTAGGCAACCGGCCAAGCCGAGTTCGACGAACCCACCGAAACCCACCCCTCCCCCATTCTGCCGTTACCGTCCCCTTCCGCGCGTATGGATCCTGCAGGATTGTACCAGCTAGTCGACCAGCATCCCCGTGACACCATTTTTCCCGTTTTTTCCTCGTAAACGATCGATCCTTTAACACGGCCGAGCGTCGCTCGGCAAACATCGTTCCATCGATAACGCACGTCGCGTTTAGTGATGTTCGGTAAATTTTAGGAGAGGTCTGTTCTCTCCGAGAGCTTTGTCTGCCTCCCTCTTCCCTCCCCCCCTCTCTCTCTCTCTCTCTTTCTCTCTCTCTCTCAACTTTTCTCTCCGACCGTCTATCCTGTGCTTATTATATTTGCATTACATCACGTGAAGTCGCGTTACACGCTTCGAAGGACACGCCGCGCGGAATGTTCCTTATGCAATCGCAGTATTATTAAAACGCCAGCGGTTATATACGTGTAATCGCGAATAAGCGGTAACATTAATGTTCACGTAATTATTTGCGTAAGAATTCCTTTCTTCCTTCCTTCCTTCCTTCCTTCCTTCCTTCCTTTCTTCCTTTCTCTTTTTTTGCGCCTAGCCGCGTCGAGCGTACGTTATGTAAAGTGCACCGGATAATGGCGAGCGAATAGATTTGATCAGCCTGTTTTATTTATAGAACCCGCGGTCGACGACGAGAGAGAAAAGGGAATGAAATAGGTGGAGAGATCTGCGCGCGTTGGGAAATAGAAAGAGATTCGCTGAAAATTCTTTCGAATAAACGGCCGACGGTAAAGAAAGGGAAAATTATTATTTCCAAGTTCATCGCATTTCAACGTTAAAAGGATAATGCGCTGGCAAACGTGAATTGCACGTGAATTCTCATCGTAGTCGTCGTCGTTATCGGCGGCGGCGTACGACGAGCCGAGATCGCGGTGGTTTTTCGACGAGTTCGAGTTCTTCCTCTCGATACCGCGTTAATTCTTACCTGCCGCGTTACCGCTCTCGTCGAAGTTCGCATTGTAGGTGCACGTCGAGACACAAAAGCGCGAGTCCGACCTCCCGCCCCCTCCCCGCCCTCCGTCGTCGTTTTTCAGTGTACACGAGTGGCGATTTGCATTTACAGCAGACCCGACCAACTCGCCGTTCGAACGGTCGGTTAAATATTTTCATGCCTGGTGAGAGAACTCTCCTCCGCAAGAGCATTTCCAATTAAAAGTTTCAGCCGTCTTTCGTGCATACAGCTCGCTCGTGCTCTTTCTCCCCTCTTTCATTCCCTCTTTTTTTCTCTCTCTCTCTCTCTCTCTCGGACTCCGAAATTCCGGGCTTCTCGAAGATCCATCGCCGTGTTAATAACGCGATGTATGAATTTCGCGTCGGCCGATTACCTCGACATCCGCTCGCGTCGACAGTTTTATCTCCCCCCTTTTATCTCCTGTTTTTTTCGCGTCGCGCTTTGTCGCGAGCGGCTTCGCTCTTCGAAATCATTCTTCGGAGGACAAAGTTCAGGTGCGGGCAATGAAGCGGATTTCCGCGTGGCTCGAGGCCTGGCCGTCGCGAAGTCCGGCGAAGCAGATTACGATTATTATGCGCGTTCGCAATATTCATTTGTCCTCGCGCGCATGCGCGGAGCCTAAATGCATTTTACGGGCTTTTGTGCGGGGAGAAACAATAAATGAGAAAGCACGATTATTTTCGTGGTGAAAATTCGCTCCTTTCGTTCGTCATCGCGACGAGTCGCGATCCGTTCGTTTCTGCCAGCAGGCGCTCGTGCGCGCGATTTGTAATTTTGAAATGAGATTTGGCGACATCGATTTCGCATCTGGGTATTGGGTATCGGCGAAGTTTTCATTTTGGCCGGCCGCGCGCTCCTCTGTGTACGTCCGATACAAATTATTTTTTTTGTTCTTCCCGCAGGGAACGAGACCGATGCGGGCGCTCAATCGGATGCGCAATTTTCTACACGTAGACATGCACGCGCGCCGATCACGCGATCACGACCGCGGGGATTAGCGGCATTCTTCTTAACAATATGGCACAACACTAACAGAACGCTGCGACACACTCGGAGCGGTGTTGTTTCGCTCGAGCCCAATTGCTACAATTGGCGCGTTTGTCAATAGTCACGATATTTAATTATCGACCTTCATTGACATCGTGTTAATTAATTTGACTTCAGTAATTACATGTTTATTACCGCGACTCTTAATTAATGATGAATTTGATTAATTAAAGCCGCCAATTCTAACTTTGCACGTTTCGGTACGCTTCGACGATACAGAGTCTCGACCTCGCGATGACCCGACGACTCTCGGGATTTTACGATCAATTGAAATTTCAGAGGAGGAACGGGAGTCCGTGCGCCGGCTCGCATTAGTCGGCTTCGAGGCGCAGAGGGGGAGGGGGAAGAAAACTTGAACCGAATTTTCGATGTTTTTTGAGACTCTCCAATTTCCGGACGTGCATTAGCGACGAGACGGGACGAGACGCGACGCGACGTGACTCGCAGCGGCGACGGCGGTGTTCACTAAACTTCCATCGACGCGCGACCCGGCTTTACTAATTAAAACTTAGTAAAAGCGCGGGCAAAAATATATTTCCATTTCCATTCCCGAGTCCCGTGCGTCGTAAAAACAACCGTGACAAATAAATTCCTGTCAGCGGTGGTGACGACGGCGGCGGCGGCGGCGGCGGCGGCGGCGGCGGCGGCGATAGCGGCGGCGGTGGCGGTGGCGGTGGCGGCGGCGGCGATAGCGGCGGCGGTGGCGGTGGCGGTGGTTGCTGCGGCGGTGGCGGCGCGCGTTACAAAGTTTAGAAGCGTGGCCGGCGTAATGACGATGCATGTGCATTATGCATTAAACAAAAGCGTCAGACACGGGGCGCGTCGACGGGAAAAGTGTTAAACATCACCCGGGTGCCAGGCCGGGTTCAACGAGTGCCCTCGTGACAGAAGTACCGCGACGATATAATGGACGTCTCGCCCGCGCCCGCGCTCGCACTCGCGACCGCACACGCCGCCATAAATGCGGGCAAAAAGCGTTCCGTTTCGCATCGCTCCCCGTGGCGTCATTTCGGCGAAGCGACTTGTCGAAAATTGCAGTCGCGATCGGTGCGCCCGGTCGCGCAGTGCGTCGACCGGGTCGACCGGGAACGCGTACCGGAAGGATATCGGATCGGTAGTTTCGCGAATCATCGCCGACCCGCAGCGACGAGGACACGAGCGTTGCGAGCGGCCGGTGGAAAACGCGCGGAAAAAACCATCGACGAGTCCTCGATGAAATTCGAAATATCCACGATGAGATAAATCGCTGGCGTCCGCCGAGGCGATCACGTGTTCCGCGCAAGTGTTTCAATTAATCAGACAAGGAAACAACTCGAGAAAATGCTAGATTCTATTTTTCCAAACTCGCTAGATTTCGGCGAAATCGGCCGCGATCGATGCCGCTATCCAAAAACGCGACGACGATAATTCTTTCGCTCGCTTTCTCTCTCTCTCTCTCTCTCTCTCTCTCTCTCTCTCTCTCTCTCTCTCTCTCTCTCTCTCTCTCTCTCTCTCTCTCTCTCGCCGACGAAACGATCTCCTCGAGGTAACGGTACTCCTGCGAATTAGTCCGTTCGACAACCCTTTGGCGTCGTTACGCACCGCGCCGGCTGCAGCTCTTTTTTCAAATTACCTTTTTGATTTATGCCCGCGCGGTCGCCGTATCCCCGCGTGCACGCGCGCGGGCGCGAGCGAGCGTGCTTTTCCCATTTACATGCAGATGCCACCGCACGAACGATGTAATTGGACGTAGCGCGCTTATGAAACAGGAAATGCAAACGCGCTTTGGAAAAGCGCCGAGTGTCCGTGAACTCTCGAGAAAGTGTGCTGTTTCATCGCGGGAAGATTCGTCACACAAAATTTCCTTTTTCTTCCCTCTTCGCCCTCGTAACATATTGTTTTCTCTTTCTCCCCTCCCCTCCCCTTTTCCTTTCTTTCTCTCTGTCTCTCGCTTCCTCTCGCGCGCACGCGACGTCGAATCATTTTCCAGCGAAAAATAGAATCGCAAGATTTTCGCGAATTTTCTCCTCGCGCACATGAGCGTTTCAGAAACGTCACGAGACTCTCCCTTCTCCTCTCCCGTCTGTCCTTGGGGGAGAAAATTTTTGAAAGCCTTTCTGCATAAAGCAACAATATTAACTAATACTGAAATCACACGCGCGCGTACGATGAATAAACAAAAATATCCCCGATGAGAGAAACGAAAGAGAATGATGGAGCTCGGCCGGGGCGAAATGAACGTCCAAACAAACGTGCAAATTTCTCGGGCAATTCTCACGCCGACGAGCCGTAAATACGGGTAATGTATGCGTTCATATCAGAAGAGCTTCTCATGCAAATTGCCGCGAGCGTCATCGTCGCGATAAATAGGAAAACAGAAAGAGGGAGAAAAAAAGGGGGAAAACCGCGTTAAAAGACACGACCTCGAGCGCCGCGAAAAACAAACAGTTCTTCTTACGAGGTCACAGGGCGATGCCGTGTTATTGCTCGTTATATCGAGCGGACGAGCGAGCGAGCGAGCGAGCACGTCGGAGCCGACAAAAAGGAATTTAATTCCATTTAATTTCAGCAACACGTCACAACTCGCAGCGGGGGGGGGGGAGTCGTCTGTTCGTCTCGTTTGCGGCCGCGCGCATAACGGGTGTCTTTGAGAGTCGCTCGCTTCTCGCGATTCCTCCATGCTTCGAGTATATTCCATTAACAATTTTACTTCTTCTAATTTTGTTCACGCCCACGATCCTCCGGTCCCGCGGATCATCGCGCGTCGCACGAAGCACAGCAAAGGCTCCTCCCGATTTCGCGAGTGTCACCGATGTGCGATCACGATCGCCGGAGTGACCGCCGGCGCGCTCGCACGGATCGAAGAATCCGCGAACGCGAACTTCCCGCCGCGCGGCGCGGCGCGGCGCGGCGCGGCGGCCGCAGCTCGCGCGACTACGCGCGCGGGGCTGTTTTCGCACTCGGGGTGCGAAGCGCGCTCCACCGTGTGGCTGATTTATTATTCGTAGGAAATTTATTATACGCGCTCGGCCAGACGTACGCGGGAGAGCGTATGCGCGCGCGACGTACACGCCGCATACGATAACGATATCCCGGCGCGCTCGTGTATTCGGTCGTGCGCGAGGACAAAGGGAAAATCTGCCGCGCGATAAATTCCGGAAATCAATTCGATTTGCCGAAGCACAGCGCGGCAGCGGCGGCGGCGGCGGCGGCGACGACAGCGACGACAGCAGCAGCAGCAGCAGCAGCGGTTGCGGCATCGGTAACGGCAACGGCAACGGCGGCGGCGGCGGCGGCGGCGACGGCGGTAGCGGCTCTCTGAAACACCGTTTCAGCCGACGGACGTGGAGTGGCGCGAACTAATATAATGGTGGGCGAACGGCGAGCGGGGTTGGAGGGAGAAGGGACGCGATAAATAATAATTATTGCAACCAAGCTCGCGGCTAATGCACGATGCCCCCGTGCGCCGCCCTCCGCGAGCGGCAACCTTCCCTCTTCCGCCTTCACCGCCGCCTCCTGCTCCCCCCCTCTCCCTCCATTACCACTTCCTCGCGCCTGAAAATATAGCGCGCGCGGTGAGTGATAATTGCATTTCGAGGCTGGTAACGGCACTGGTGGTGGTACAATTTCCGTTACATTGTGCGCGATTGTACTTTAGCCCCGCTGTACTCTTTCTCTCTCTCTCTCTCTCTCTCTCTCTCTCTGCCGACACCTCTCTCGTTTCTCTCGACTAGCGGGGTGTTATTATTTGGACGCGTTTAACCGTAAGGGAGGTGCACGTTTTCGAGAAATTGGCGTGTTGGGGTGTTGGGGGAAAGATTTTAAGTATTTTAAGCGCGAGAAAATTGGAAACCTCACTCGCGACGATGACGAGACTGCTGGCTCTCCGCCTCTCTTTCTACCTACCTCTTCTCTCTTCTCCCTTGTATATAGCCTCGATTACGTGGCGCTTCCAAAAAATCAATGGGACACGTTAGCGTGACGATATACGATCCGCTCGCTTGGTAAATAGTAATCTAGAAGCTGATCTCTCCGCCGTGCCGATTAATTATACGAAACGCGGTCCCTCGTGTTCTCGTATTCCCCACACGGTGGTGTGTTGGAAAAGTGCATTTCGCGATATTTTTCGAAATAGCGCGGCTTCGTCGAGTAGGTCTGCAGACGTTATTGAATTTGAAGCACCTCGTTGTCCGCTTTTCTGATAACCTCGCTCGGAGGGAGAGCGAGTGAGGCGAGAGAGGGAACGAATGAGCGAGAGAGAGAGAGAGAGAGAGAGAGAGAGAGAGAGAGAGAGAGAGAGAGAGAGAGAGAGAGAGAGAGGCTGTTGAGAACACGAAGATCCACCGCGCGGCGCAGCGGTGGATAAAGGCGGGTTTTCTCATGGAGATTCAGCGAAGTTTAGCCGCGCACGAAAATACGACAGTCGCACGACCGGAATATACGCGCCCCCGCGCTAAATTCATACGTTGTAATACGCGGAGCCGCTTCAACTGCCGCTGCTCCTTACGTTGCACTTTTCCACACGGCGGATTCCCGCGCCGAAATAGAGGGACAGGGAGGCGCGAGATGGCGAGAAGTCGCGCGCACGCGACGCAAAATTAGCCCTCGACGTACACGCCGCGGCTGGATGAATAATACGCTCGCGTCTTCGAGACATGTAGAACCCGGCTACGAAATACGTTCGTCCTGAATTTCAGCGCTCGTGCCATTATAGATCGCGAGTTATAACCCTGCGACTCCGGCGTCCGTGGATCCGGGTCGCGGACGGCGGTTGAAAGAATCGCCGTGTCTTCCGCTTCCGCGCGGGGAAACGCCGCGGAAATGTATATCCGATTTAACGAGCCGCGACAGCGCGAGCAACCGGCGAACGGCTTGCTCTTTCTCTTTTCTCTCCCCCTTCCCTCCCCCCCCCTCTCTCTCTCTCTCTCTCTCTTTCTCTCTTATTCTCTCCACGGCGGACGGCAAAGTTTCGCCCTCGAGAACAGAATAACAAGTTCATCCTCGCGGCCGACGCGGTGGCGGCGGCGGCGGCGACGATAGTGGTGAAGAATCTGGAATGCAGTCTCCTCGGCTCGGGATATTACCCGCGAGGCCGTCCGTAAGCGAGCAAAGAATATCGTTTCATTTTCCTAAGGCACACCACGGTCATAAATCCTACGTAGCGGTACAACAACCGGCCGAAGAAAGAGGGTGAACGGGGGCGGTTACGTGCCAGCGGGGAAGGAAACGGGGCAAGACGACGGGTGCTCGGCGAGCGCGGGCGGAGGCAGGCGGCGAAGGGGAGTGGGTGGGTGGGGGCTGCGTGCTCGAAAGATAATTAAAATGTCTTGGCGTCCTGCGCCGAGGCGCGAGTTATGGCTCGAAGTTGCCACAGTGGCATAAGCGGGGCATCCGCGACGGCTTTGCGGGGAGTTACCGGTTCGCGCAATTCCCGCAACGGCGCGAGTTAACGAGCTGTGAACCCGTGAACCTTGTTGCAGCTTTTGCGACGAGGAACGATACGGGGAACGAGGGGGGAGAGGGAGGGAGAGGCTGGCGCGGTGGGTATTTCGGATTCGCTGGGATCAAAGAGGAGAGACAGAGAGAAAGAGAGAGAGAGAGAGAGAGAGAGGGAGACTGGGATAGAGGGAGAGAAGGAGAGAACAATCGCGCTCACGCGATTACTGTTTTGCATCCGTCGCTAGAATCTTGTAATCCGCTTGCTTTCGCTCTCTCTCTCTCTCTCTCTCTCTCTCTCTCTCTCTCTCTCTCTCTCTCTCTCGTTCCCGCTAGTTTTACGTCGATTAGGATTCCGAGGACTAAAGTTTCCTCGACACCGTCGGTTTTTCAGGATCGCGTGTGGTCAACCGCCCGGTCGCTCGCCGTGTACACGAGATTGCGACACAAAAGGCCTCGAGTGTGTATACATTGTCGAGCGTCTTATGTTGGAAACAATATCGGTTCGCCGGTGTCCGCAACTTTTAATCCTCGAGTCTCCAATTACGTATTCTACGCACTTCGCGCGGAAGAATGCGATGAAAGGGGAGAAAAGAGATGAATGCGCACAATGCGAGAGCCGTTCTCTTTCTTTGCGCTCGCACCTGTTCCGTCGCGTCGCCGCCACCGCGAGGCACCGTCTCCTAAATCCCATTCGCGGCGAGAACGATAGAATTGACGCGCCGGTCTGGTTTAGCCCGATTCCCTCGACAGAGCGAGAGTTAACGAGCTGTGAATTCAACACAGTCTCCTTGGCGTAGGACGAGAGAGAGAGAGAGAGAGAGAGAGAGAGAGAGAGAGAGAGAGAGAGAGAGAGAGAGAGAGAGAGAGGGAGAGAGAGAAAGAGAGAGAGAGAGCCGTGCAAACAGCGTCGTGGGTGATCTCGTGTCTGGGACAGACAACAGAAAACCAGTCGCGCAATTGCGAGTGGGAAGGCCGCAAAGCGTACGACTAGCAAAGGTGAATAGTTAACGGGACGTGAATTCATAAACGCGTTACGAGAATCGGTGTACAAGTAAAGCGCCACAATTAGCGTCGCGGTTGGCTAGCACGGCGAATAGTTTTAACTACCTCACGGGGTGGCGAGAGTCGCGGCAGTGACTGGAGCGGGTGTGGCTAAAGAGGTGAGCGGGGCGAATCGTCGCATCTGAACGAGTATTAAGTTGACAATGAAATCGACAATAACATCTACCCTCTGGCGGAAAAGCGAGACGGTTGTTTGCGCTCGAAATTATTATTTCGCGCCGTTAACGCGGAACGGCGAACGGATATAAGCCGTGTCGAGAGGCCGAGAGAAAGAAAGAAAGAGAGAGAGAGAAAGAGAGAGAGAGAGAGAGAGAGAGGGTGGGGGGAGGGAGAGAGAGAGAGAGAGTCGGTGAAAAATTCCCGTGGGCACGACGGGTACGATCGGAGAACGTGTTCGAGTCGCACGCGATTTCTCGAAAGTGGAACGAAAGTTGTGGCACGCTCGTGAAACGTTTTAAAATGTGCGATTTACGTTCCCGCGGAAGTTTACGAATTTGATCGCCTCCACCTGAGAACTGTCTATAAACGGAACATGATTGCATTGGACGTCGCTGACAGCTGCGAGGCGAGGCGAGACGATGGGTGAGGCAAGAAAGAGGAGAGAGGAAAGGAGAGGAAAGCAGACGAGAGAAACACGGTGAGATGAAGCGAGGTGAAGGTGAGGAGAGGCTGAGGCGAGGCGAGGTGAGGCAAAGGCGAGAGCCGTTCGTGATTTCGAGTTACCGCGGCAATGAGATCTTCGAGTTATCGGCTCATGCAGAATTTCCACAACAGTCCGAGTTAACGAGCCGTGAACTCGTGAACACGCCGTGGAAGTGTTACGACGTGATGCGGGGAATCCAGTAGGAAGCGAACCACCCTGCTAAATTGAGCGTGCGTAATGATAATGGTGAGAGACAAGGAATCCATCCGCGATGATGGACCCTTCTTAATCGGCTGTTAGAACGTTAATAGAAAATTCATTAACGGTGGTCCGAAATATGGCACGCAAAGTAGAGACACGGTGCTGCGGCACGAGGAGGCGCCGCCACACATCCACTCGCGCGCCGGTGTGAATGAGGAACGTGAGAGAGAACGTCGTGTTTACTTCGCCGCGAACGGTTAAAAAAAATATGCAAGAGTCTGGGGAAAATTCGGTGTACATATCTCGAGTAAAGCGCTAAGAAGATCTTCGCGCTCGTCGCTGAGGAGTCTAGTCGCAGAGGAGAAGGGATTTCGGGGGCGGTGAAGAGATGGCGGGCCGTCGAAGAATCGCCCTTCGAATTGACTTTGTCAAGACAAAAGCAAACAAAAGAAGCAAAAAATAGGAAATTCACGGCCGAGCTCTATTGGTCGAATAAAAAGCGCGCGTATAAATTTGCCGGTTGGTTGAATTTTCAGGTCGCACTACAAATGTATTTTATTTAACCAGCCGTATTTTTAACGCTGGGATTAAGCACACGCGGATACGTGTAAATGCTCCGGCGGTCCGCGCGGTATTTTAAATTGTGGAAACGGCCGGCTCTCCCCTCCGCAGCCCCTCCCGGCCGCCGTGAAATTTTCAATTATAGGCGTGCCCCGCGCGTTATCATTGTCGAATTCGGCCCGCGCTACGGCACGGAGGCTGATTAAAAGGACGTTGCGCGCTTACGAGCCCGGCTGCTTCGCTGAATTTTCTGCCCCAACGAATCGCACTCGTCGAGGAAAGCGCCGCGCGAGTCCGCGAGCGGTTCATTACTATATTACGCGCGCGCGATACGCGAGCTTTGTATGGCCATTTCGCAGCCGCCGACTCGCGCATTATCGAGCCATCCAATCAGCGACGTCCAATATCACTCGCGCCATTCAAGGATATTAAATCATACGATATCATTGTGCGACACCATTACCAAGATATCGTGATTATCCGTCGCCGTCGCTCGCGGGAGTCTACAGATCTAAATTCCCGCCGACCGGCCGCCGCACGTCCTTTTCGACGGCCGCGAGTGATCTACGTGACGATCTATAATTCGGAAAAAATACAGCCGTCCGCGAGCAGCGCGCGAGCGCGACGGTCCATTATTCTCCTGCCGACTTCCATTCGACTAAAGATTATCCGCGGCCCGGATCGCAGCGGACGCGTCATCCTTCAAATAAAATCCGAACGCAATACGGTCACGACCGGACGGCCGGTCGTTTCCCTTTTTATCGCGGCGATATTTTGTCAAACATAACGCCGCGGACTCGTTGATTTCGGGGAGGTGGCGTAACGAGATAACGGTCGCGCGCGCAGCTGTCAAAAAGTAAAAGTGTGCCGATTTTTTTCAGCGCTTTTGGTATTCTCTTCCTTTCTGCCTTACGTTTTTTTACACAGTCACGCTCGCGCGTCGCTGGTCGGCGGACAACTTGAAAAAGCGCCGAAATTGCGCTACATGCGCGGAGATGGTAAATGCAAAAAAGTAACGGAAGTAACGCGCGTTTAATTCCATTACGAATGTCACCGTTATTCGCCGACGTCAACGCGAATGCGAACGCGAACGGGCGGGATTTACCTGGGACCGATAGCAAAGACCCTCTTTCAGCGAAAGGGAGAAAGAGAGAGGGAGGGTGTGTGTGTGTGTGTGTGTGTGTGTGAGAGAGAGGGAGGGGGAGAGAGTGTGTACCTTTCGACCCGACGGAGTTGTACATTCGTTCGATCGCTAGCTGCATCCTGCGTGATTTATCGGCCGCCTTATCGCCGTTAGCGGCGGCCCTTCGATAACGCTGATCGTTTCCTATATTTTACAGCCGCCGTGATTTATCGTCCGTTTCGCGAGTTCCCCCGGCGCAATTATCAGTAACTCCTGCTGCAACAGAGATTAGAAGCCGCCCCCGATCGCATTACTCGACTCGCGCTTTTATCGGCTTTAACTATCGACGCAACCAGCCGCGGTTATAAAGTGTCTCACGGTGGCGAGCGAGGTCGACGCCGACGCCGTGCTGCAATTTTTCGAATGGCGCCGAGCAATCTCTCGCGGACGATATGCGCGATCGTCTGCCTCTCTTTCGATTTAAGTATGCCTCTCGTGTAAACGCCACGGGAATACAGAACGCGCTCGCGCCATGGAAGGGGCGGGGGCATCACAGGATGCGGATGTGTGCGGATAAGGGCGAGGGAGGATTACAGCAGCCACGGGCATAATTGAATAATTTCGGCGGGGAAGTAGTCGACGGTTAATAATAGGATAACTCGACGCAACGTTTCGCTGTTGAACGTTCGTTCCCGTCGCGCGAAACGTCGCGTCGCGTCGCGTCGCGTCGCGTCGTGACGCCGAGCGCGAGTTCGATTCGCGCTTTAATTAAACCTGCCGAATTTATGTTCGCCGGCTGAGTCTCCCGCGACGCGGAATTAATTTCGAATAAAGTGTGCGACGCTTATACGCGCAGCGTAACCCGTCACGCGCACGACGAATGGCAGGCACCGGCGGCAAAGAAAAGCAAGAAACGGGTGCTCCCCCTCCCCATCATTACGGTTCACAAACTTCAGCAACGGACACAGGTAAACGATACACATCAGCCGTGGCTGCTGCGTGTCCTGCGGCGCGCACCGCAGGATGCGCAGCGCGCTGCGATTCAGGCAGCGTCTTTCCCCCGGATACTCTCGCCCGGCGCATACCGACTGCATCTCCTAAATCTTTCGTCGCTCGTCAGCGGTATCAGTAGCGCTATCACGTCCGCGTGTCCTGAAAGCCGAGCTGGAAAAAACTACGAATGCACGGCGAGCCGGCTCGTATGGAAATTCTTTGACGGGAAGCGAGCCAGGAACCGAAGGGCGCGGGCGCGCGGGACGGCCGAGACATTATCTATGGAAAGAGAGAGAGAGGAGGGAGAGAGAGAGAGAGAGAGAGAGAGAGAGAGAGAGAGAGAGCGGGGAGGAGAGAGAGGTCGTTATGGAATGGTGGTGCGCGAATGGTTCGACCCTACCGTCGTGCCATGGCAGAGAGAACATCGGTGGCTCCGCTTTACTCAGCAGGGCCGGTTTAAGGCCGTAATGCGATCCTCGCGACCGTCGCTCAACACCGTCGCCGGAGACTGGGGTGAGCGGTGGCGCAAGGTGGACACACACATGTTTGAGGGGGACGCGAGCTTTCGCGGGAATAATAATCCCGGCTGGTGATCTCGCGCGAGATGATCCAACTGCCGGCGTCGGCAGCTCGCGGTCGTTCATCCGCCGTTACATCTCCAGGGCTCCGAGATGCTTGAAACCGGCCCTGCCGCCAACCCATCACAACCCCCCTCGTCCGCTCCCTCGCGCCGGCGGGGGTTGCTTTAAAATATCTGGGTGGTGCGGTGGCGTGATGCCGTAATCAGCAGGGCGGACTACCCGCCGAACGCGCAGCGGCTCTCATTCGGCGAGTACACCTTATTCTGCGAAGTCACTGTTTAGCGAACGCAAACGTTTCATCTCGCCGTCGGGTTGTGGTTATTAATTCCGCCGGTGGGCTGCGCGCGAGCCGCCTGTTTAAGCCGTCGAACGGCTTCATTTTGACTGACGAGTGTGCACCGGTATCCCGATGATGATGATGATGATGATGATGATGATGATGATGATAACGATGATGATGATGATGATGATGATGACGACGATGATGATGGTGATGATGATGATGGTGATGATGGTGATGGTGGTGATGGTGGCGACGGCGATGATACTGATGATGGTGATTATGATGATGGTGACGACGATGATACGCGTTTCTAAAGGCTTCAAATTACAGCGCTAATAATCGGACGATCCTTTGATACGGCTTCCGACCCCGCGCGTAATCAAATTCGAATATCGTTCACACGCCGCCGATATCACGCTTATCGGAGCAATATCGTTAATATGCCATGCGCGCGTACACACATAGGCGGACACACATACACAGATGGCACGAATTTCAAGATCGAACGCGCCGGATTTCGATCTGCGACGTCGAGCACGCTGGCCGCGAATCGCGGAAAGTCAAACGACTTTGCGTCGCATTGTTATCCGTCGCTGGGCGGTTTTGTTTATGGATTCCACGGAACGGTTAGTCATCTTTGACTAAGATGGATGTTCGGTATTAAGCTGGAGATAGAGCGGAGAAGCCACGCGAGAGAGAGAGAGAGAGAGAGAGAGAGAGAGAGAGAGAGAGAGAGAGAGAGAGAGAGAGAGAGAGAGAGAGAGAGAGAGGCTGACATCGCGAGCTGACTTGACCCAAAGTCTGTAATAAATTATCTCCGTGCCTGATAGCGCATCCGAGAAGGGTAGATTCGCGTCTGTTGTTTCGCATTCCGCTTTTCCGGCGGGCTCTTTTCGCACAGTCTTCCCTCTCACCCCCTGGCCGCCCTACGCTCTCCTCGATATTCGCAGGCATCGAACGGCGTCTATCTCCCGCTGCCTCTCTCCTCTTTCTGCTCTCTTTTCACAGTGACACGAAGTGCATGCACGCGGCGCGCAAGTTATAACGTATTCTCAAACACTCGAGACGCGGAGTCGGGAGTTTCAACGCGCGAACGCGAACGCGCGAGCGCAAACGAGCGAGCGAGCGAGTGAACGAGGGAGGCTACCTCGGAGTAACGTATTGCAGAAATATGAGGATTATGCGAGATCTATCTCACACCGCCGTGTTTCATTTTACTCCGTTACAGCGCGCGCGTGTTGGCTACTATAACTCCGCGGACGTTCCTCTCGTGTTTAACTTCTTCGAGTTATTATGCGGAAGTAACGCAATCTATCTCGACCTACGTAAACGGGAATACATTACGCACAAGCACGCACCGAATTTCCGCAGCCCGACGCAACCGCCGTCTTATCACCGTCGCCTCTCTCTCCCCGCGCCCCGGCGCGGTGAAAAGAGGAATTCCAATTATTCCCGTCAATTCTCCCTCGCTCTTCCTCATTTCGCGCGCGCCTTCTCTATCTACCCATTTATCTATCTCTCTTTCTCTATCTCTGCTCTTTTGTTCTTTTCTCATCTTTAATTATTTAGCGTCTTTGGAAGGCGTCGGTGGAAGTTATCTTTGCTATCCCGAGAAATGAAGAACGACGGCGCACATCCGACGTTATGGATAAAAATAACAAACGCGAGATTACACCGCGAGATCGGGGAAAGAGGTCCAATTTCGTTAGATAATTGAGGCGCAACCCCGATCAACATTCGATTTCTGGCGCGGACGTGAGGCTGCCCGGGATAAATCGAGAGCCGCCGAGCGCGGACCAACATTACATCGAAGGAACGTCAGTCTAACGCATCTAAGAGTATTGCGAAATCCCACGATAATCCATCACGGGAAGGAACAACCCTTCATCCGTGCTAACAGCTTCGCGATTCTCACGATGACGACGACGACGACGACGACGACGACGACGACGACGACGACGAAGACGAAGACGAAGACGATGAGGACGAAGACAACGACGACAGCGGGTCCTCCTCTCCTTCTCCCTCAGCTTTTCTCTCTCTCTCTCTCTCTCTCTCTCTCTCTCTCTCTCTCTCTCTTCGTTATGACGTCCGTCTCCCTTTCTCCGACCGTTATACCGTCTTCAACACTCGCGTATACTCTCGCACAGACGGCCACACGCAAACGCGAATACGCGCGCGCGCGCTTACGCACACAGACGCGGAGTCTCGCGCAATCCGCGTCGACCGGGAATCCTGCAAGTCCGCAAGCTATACCCCCCGGTATAACTCCGGGAAGGAACGGCTGCCTTGGATTATTCAACCCGGAATGGACACCTTCTTCCCCCGGTACGTAATATTAATATGTCCTCCTGTGCGAGGTGCCGCGGAGACAATGGCGGAGATTGTGTTGAATACAGTAATCAGAGGGCGGACTGCGTCCCCGGGAGGCTTCGCCGTGTCTACGCTTGGTCGCCTCGTTCTCTTCTCTTCGTGCCGACCATCGTTGATCCCGCAGGAACAGCCTTAGAAAGGCCGAATGCTTTCCTTCCGACCGAGCCTCGTTCGTTTCCTCTCTTCCTTCCCTCTTTCCTTCCTTCCTTCCTTCCTTCCTTCCTTCCTTCCTTCCTTCCTTCCTTCCCTCCGTTTTCGTTTCGGTCTGTACGAGCCTCGAAGTTCAAGCCCGCTTAAACAGTTTCTTCAAGGCCTACATGTGTATATCACTTCGCGCCCCACGTGTGTATCACTGCAGCATACGATGCCTGGGGGTTAATTGGGAACAGGGGGCATTTTATCACATCTTAGAAAAACGTTCCCACGAGAAGTTCGGGCTGCTTCGTAACCTCCACCGTGGTTTTCCGCCAGTCTTCAGTTATTGAAACGAGAGAATCGGGATTCCTCCGCGTGACGACAACGACGGCGCCGATCGCGGCGATCTTTCTTCTTTCTCTTACTTTTCGCTTTTCTCTTACTCTCCCCCGTTTAATCCGGCGATCGAGACGAGCTTAACGGCGACGAGTCGACGCGTCGCTCACTCTCTCTCTCTCTCTATCTCTCTCTTTCTCTCTCTTGATCCTTCTTCGTAAGGACCCCATAAATCAGACAAATATCATATCGGTGATTTACGCCCTTCATTAGGTGCGCTATAATATAACACAAAGGTACTAAATCTTAGCCCCCTGACTAGCTGTAATTGATTGCCGTGCAGATCTTGTTAGCGACAAGTCGAATCTCAGTGACCTATCGATGGCGCGCACTTATCTTGTATCTTCGCCCGTAATTGAATCTAGCTCGTTCGCTCGCGCACCCGGGCCCGAATACTAATTATCAAACCGCGTGACGGTGATTTACCGCTCGCGCGCGCGCGTTTGGTCAGCGTCTCCCGAGATTTGCTCGCGTGAGTCAGTCTCTCTCTCTCTCTCTCTCTCGATCGATCGATCAACCGACCGACCGAGTCTACTAGCCCCGCGAGCGGTCTAACGACCACTCTTTCGCTCATTCCTCGCTCGCGTGTCATCCGGTCAATTTTACACCGACCACCCACCCCTTGTCCCAACGTCTTCTACCTCGTAACTTACGCGCGCGACGGACGCGTCTTAATTACGATAAGCCGAAGCGGGACAATTAACGCCGCCATTGACAGCTAAATTAAACCCGACAGCGCGCACTGCCATGACAGCGACGGCGGCGATGGCGACGGCGGCGGCATCTCCCCGTAATCTTCGCGCGCAATTAACGCGCCTGAGTACCACGACAATGGCGACCATCGTGCTCGCGCGCCAGATACGCCAGGCGGCGGAACAAAACGAGATATTTACAGCAACGCCGCCGCGCCGCTGGCCGCTCGGCGCTCACCGTTCTCGTGGTTGTTTGCGGGGTCTCCCGTACGCGCCCTCGCCGCGCATACGTGTCGTCTACATACACCGGCTTGGAGAACGGGACGCGTCGGAGCGGTAACGAGCGCGCAGCCTTCGGGGAGCAGTTGGCGCCCCTCGAGGGTGGCAGCGCGACTTTATTGCAGCAATAAGAGTTATCACCCGGCGATAACTGCCCCCATAACTCCCCCGCGCGATGAATACATTCTCATGCGCGCTCTCCTTCTCTCGCCTTCCGCCCCCCTTCCCCCTCCCCTCCTTCCCCTGACCGCGCGCCTCTCGTCGCGTGTGTTCCTGCAGCAGTATCCTGCAGCATCCGCGCGATGTGTCTTATCCGCGCCATCGTCTTCCAGTCGCTCCTCGTTCTCCCTCGTTTCTCTCCCTCTCCCTACTCCGCTCTCTTCCTTTCTCTCTCTCTCTCTCTCTCTCTCTCTCTCGCTCTCGCTCTCGCTCTCTTTCGTCCTGCCAGCGTCGAGCGCGCGGGCTCCTGTCGTTTTACCTTCTGTTCTCTCACGAGAGCGCGCAACGTCCTCTCAGCGACACGCGTGCGCGTCCCCCAACTTATTCTTCCGTCCTCGGATAACAGCTGACCGTTCCCACATCTGCGGACGCGATATAAGCAAGCCCGAGATCCGCCGGGAGTATCATCAGCCCCTTGCCTCGCCTTTGATGCGGAAGGTAACGGTGCGCGAGAAACCGAGAGAGAGAGAGAGAGAGAGAGAGAGAGAGAGAGAGAGAGAGAGAGAGAGAGAGAGAGAGAGAGAGAGAGAGAGAGAACACGAGTGCGGGCGATCGCGTGCGTGGCTTTTAGCCCTGAGCTACTCGCGTTATTCCTCTTCTCCCCCCTCTTGCTCGCTTCCCTTCTCTTCACATGAACCGCTCTTCTGTGCATTAATCCGAAGACCCGGGATTCCCGTTGAAGATGTACGCGATTGTAATTCAGCTATCCGGCGCAATATCCGGCCGATGTTGCTCGGGGAGCGACTCCGTCCGATCAGCTGTTATCACGAGAAGCTTCGTGCGAGCCACGCGTGTGCGAGTCAATCAATTACACCTCGCGTCTGCGGACACCTCTCGCGACGTGACACATAGCTCCGTCATTCACTCGGCCCTTCCGTCCACGTCACGTGCATGGGGCAAGAGCGTTTTCTTTTATCAAGAGAGAGAGAGAGAGAGAGAGAGAGAGAGCGGAAGGAAGGCAGTCAGGCAGGCAGGCAGGCAGGCAGGCAGGAAGGAAGGAGGGGTCGGGAAAACACGGCGGATATGAAAGCGACGATATCTCGAAGCTCATAAGTTCAGGGACGTGGGGATCGCGCACGTGGAATCGCAGGTGCTGTCACGTGCCGACCGGTTGTATCGATATTAACGACGACAAGTCGCCACCACGCACGGCGGACACGCGATCGCGCGACAGTCACGGAGATTACTTTTTCCCAAGGCGGCCGGCAGCAACGGCTCGACGCGGCGCCGTGGCGCGAACGGCGCAATTAGCGCGACGAGAAACTCTCTGCCCGATTACGCCGGTAATCTGACGTGCCGCGGAAACGTTTTTACGCCGCGCAAAAACCGCGCGCCGATAGCATCTGCTCGTATTAGCGCACACGCGCGTACAGCCTTTCGCAATGGAAGATCCACGGCTCTGCTTTTCGGGGAACTCGCCGATCCGAAAGTCGCCCAAGTCGCGACCTCCTCGCGAGCTACAGCGGGGCGAGAGCGGAGCTTCGCATGTCGATTGTTTAAGGAATTTATTCGGCGCGCTCCGACGAAACGTTCACCGCGCTTCGTTGCGCTGATCGCTAGTAACGGTAATATCGTTGAAGCGCGCGCGCGTATTAACGCCGCTTTATATATTTTTAATCCCGCCCGGGGAAAAGACTCGTGCGCCAAACGTAAATCCCATCGTGCCGCCATTGTTCGTAACTGAAATTCATCGATGCGTTTATAACTCGGCAAACATAGAGTTAATACACATCTATATCACCGCGCGATCCTAATTGGCACAAACAACCACGTCAATGGAATCAATTTAAAAATTAACGTACGGCTGAAGCCGCAATTGCGAATTTATTAAATCCATAATGTCGTTCCGCGAGAATACCCGAGTCTGCGCTGGTATTACAACGCATCAAAAATTGGGTCGTGCGAGTTCGAGAGAGAAAGAGCGAAGGGGAGGAGGGGAGGGGGCAAAAAGAGAGAGAGAGAGAGGCAGAGGTCGATTGCTCGGTTGCCAGGAAAAGCCGGATGTACCGGGTGATCTCGTTATTCCGATCGGGGTCGTAACACCCCGCGGTTGACTTCCACCCTCTCTCTCTCTCTCTCTCTCTCTCTCCCGTCTTCTCTCTTGTACCCGTCTCCGCGTCGTCATCCTCGTCGTCGTCCTCGTCGTCGTCGTCGTTGTCGTCGCCACCGCGGAAATTGCCGGCAAAATATTTCGGCGTCCAATGCACGATTAATTCGAAAGTGAGACGCAATATCCGAAATTACGGCCCGCATTTCTCTCGCACCGACCGTAATAACGAAGAGAAAACGGCGCACAACTGGTAACAACGTATTGCGCGATTAACGGGAGGCTGCAAGCGAGAGCCGCGCGGAAGCGGAACCCGCTCCCGCCTCCTCTTCGCCCGCATTGCCGCCTGCTTCCCGTCGTTTTTCGCGCGCTGCCCGCGAAATATTCCGATTTATCTGGAGAGATTCGGCTCACCCCCCTCTCTCTCTCTCTCTCTCTCTCTCTCTCTCTCTCTTTTTCTCTTTCTCTCTCTCCCCCCCCCCCTCATTCGTCAACAGCGCGCTCGCTCGCCGCTTGAACTTAACTTTAGTGCACACAACGCCGCGGGCAAACAGACGCAGCGGGTTATTATGTAACATCCGGAAATCTGGGGATAAAATTCATATCGTCTGGTTTTGCACCCACGCTCGCGTGTTGTCGCGCGATTAAAGACAAACAAATTTCGCAGTGCAGAGTGACACGTGAAAAACCACCATTTTCTCGTTTTCTCTTCTCTCACCTCTTCCCTCGCTTTCTTTCTTTTTTTACTTCGCAGACTTGCAAAAGTGCGCTCGTGAAAATATCTCGGGCACGGGAGGAGCGGCGCGTTTCATCGGAGCCCGCGACTCCGCTCGGGAGCGCCCGACGTGTATTTTCGCCGACTGCAATTCGCGCGGAAACGCCATACCCGCCGAGATAATGCCGGAGAGTCCGGCCGCCGGTTTAGTCGATATTAAAGTCTGACTTTATATTGACAAAACTTTGGCGGGTTACGCCGCGTGCCATTAGTGTGTATTAGAAGTCACATAATCGATAACGGGTGTCGGGGTGAGCAGTGAGCTTCGGCTCAGCTCGCGGACGAAACGGCAAGGAAGCAAAGAAGGGCAGGAGGGGTCGGGGGAGGGAGGGAGGGAGGGAGGGAGAGGCGAGGTATGAGCGCAGCGGCCGAGTTCCTTTGATGCATCGCCCGTATGTTAAAGCGTTGTTAGTAATAGTCGGGCGTATATTACGGCCGCGCTTACATAACCATTGTCTGCCACGCTCGCTACGTTATCTCTTGAAAAATATCCCCCGTTTTTAACCCGGTGCCCCATCTCGGCGCCGCGCCGCCTCCCGTCGCCCCCTGGGCCGCGGCCTCTCGCGGCCGCGTCTCTCTCTCGCAAAATGTGGAAATGCAAATATTTAAGTATAATTTTCAGCGTAAGACAGAACACACAGCCCTTCCGGCCTCCCGCCACCGCCGCCACCGCCGCCGCCGCCGCCGCCGCCGTCGCCGCCGTCGCCGCCGTCGCCATCGCCGTCGCCGCCGCCCTCGCCCTTGCCCTCACCCTCGCCCTCGCCCCTCTGACCCCCGTCGAAAGAAATAAAAATCCTAGCGCACCGCGGAGTAACTATTCCCTCAACCCTTTTGGTAAGCTGACCGCAAGGTAACTCAAACACACCGGTCAAAGGAACTCAATTAGCCTCGGTATTAAATTCTCAAGCCGGAAATTGCCTGCAATATACTGCGTAAGCAATTCTTTTTAGCGACTCGCCATCGGCGCCAGCCACTCTCGCGGCCGCGAGAGGCCAGCTGCGCGTACTAAACACTCGTTAAGCTGTATCTTATCCTACTCTGTCCTATTTTATCTTGCGTAGCTGGGCTAACCACTTGCTAGTTAAACCAGTTTACGACTCTCGTAGCACGGTGATACTCCAGCGTGCACCGCTCGCGCTAAACGATCGAAAAAACTAGCGCGCACCTCGCCGGCAATTAACCACTTCACGAATCGTTTCGGTCGATATTTACTAATTGCGAGCGAGGAAAAGGTGCCTCAACGCTCGGCGAGACACCACGCCGATGCAACGGACGCATATCTCGAGGCTCGGAGCGAGGTGCGACGTTGAAATGTCTGGAACTAGCACAATGTGCCTTATTATCATAACGCCGAGGCTGTGATACGCAAGAAGTTGCAATATTACGTCAACACGAGGTGAGCGATACATCGCGAGCAATAAGGGTAATCGACAGTGACGACGACATGCGCGCGCGCGCGCACGCGCGCAGGCAGAACGTGACAAGTAATTCTAAAGGATCCGAGCCCGAGCTCGAAGGGTGGCGAACGGGAAGCGCCGAGGAGACGTGTACAACGGTATGCGGGCGCGGCAGCGCTGACACCGATGACACAACAAAGAACAGTGGAAGAAAATGCAGCGTGCTCTCGCGTGGTAAGAACGTCGACGCTGGCGGGCGGGCGGCGGGCGGGCGAGTAGACAGTGTTTAAATGCTTTTCGATACGAGAGCGGGACGGAGATTTCATCAAAGCGCAAATTCCTGCGAGCTCGAGGGAGAGAACCTCGTGGAACCGATGCCCGTTCTTCGCCCACCTACAGCCACCGAAGACAGTAGGAGGAGAAGGGCCGTGGGGGGGGGGGAGCGGGAGGGACGACGGTATGGCTGGTGGAAGCCGGTCTCTCCTGGAGGGAGACTCGGTGCGTCGGGAAGGGAGGATTCTCCGGGCAAGGGTGAGAGAGAAGACTCGCGGAAGACGAGCCGCGACAGACAGAGACGGGAGGATGCGAGCGGGACTGAGAAAGGGTGAAGGAGGACCGGGCAAGATAGTCGGCGAGAGGGAGACACGCGAACGACGTTCGTGTGCGTGTGTGTGCGCGCGCGCGCGCGTTGTGTGTGTGTGTGTGTGCACATATGATAGACGGAGAGCGCGACGAGAAAGCCGCTCGGTCGGAGAAGGACGAACACAGAGGGTGGATGAGACGACGAAGAGCGTGCGAACCCCGAAAGAGGAGCTCTGCGGCGGTGGCGGCAGCGTCGGCGGCGGCGATGGCGGCATGAGGGGAAGGAAGAGACAGAAATCGCGACGAAGACGAGGCTAGTCTCTTCCAGAGGAGCGAGCGAGAGACGAGCAAAGACAAGGAAGGGGTGAAGAGCAGGATGGCAGAGTGAGACCGGGAAAAGGAAGCGAGATAGACAGAGAGAAAGAGAGAGATAGACAGATAGAGAAATGGAGAGTGAGCAGCAGAGAGAGGGGGAGGAGAGGAAGAGAGAGAGAGAGAGAGAGAGAGAGAGAGAGAGAGAGAGAGAGAGAGAGAGAGAGAGAGAGAGAGAGAGTTGGACGCACCGCGGAGATCGACGACGGGGAAGGGGTGGCAGAAATCGTGGCGCGTGAGACGAAAGGGGGCGAGAACCTACCCCGCGCGCTGAACAGAGACGGAATTCCAAGGGTGGTGAGAAGGCGGCGGGGTTGGTTTCTGCCGTACTTGACTGGCGCGCGAATGCGAGAGAGACGGTAAGAGAGAACGAGAGGAGGGAGCGCCCCGACCGACGCGGGGGTGGTCGAGGAGGCTGACGAGGAGGGTGGCGGGGAAGAGCGTAGGGGGCGCACGGGCGTGCTGCTGGGTGGATGGGTGCTGGTACGGTTTTCAAGAGGAAAGAGAAGGAGAGGGGTGGGAGCAGCGAGTGGTTGGTGCATTATTGATCCCAGTGTGTGCGGACTGGGCAAAAAGAGGAGCCTCCGGCTCGGCCCGAGGAAGAGAGAGAGAGAGAGAGAGAGAGAGAGAGAGAGAGAGAGAGAGAGAGAGAGAGAGAGAGAGAGAGAGAGAGAGAGAAGGAGAAAGAGAGAGCAATACACGGTGTACGGGAACGAGAAGGAGACACCGTGCCGATCTCGCAGACAGATATTAGAAATGCATTCGCCTCTTACCCGGCATGCGGCATCGTTGACGAGTCCGCGGGAAGAATCGAGAGATCCATCCGCGATGCGGCGAATTCACACCTGGCTGGATAATTCGGACTAGGCGGCGAAGGAGAGTGCAGACACGGTGAAGGGGGAGGAGGAGCAGTAAGGGTAGAAGAGAAGAGAGCGAGAAAAAGAGAGAGAGAGAGAGAGAGAGAGAGAGAGAGAGAGGGAGAGAGAAAGAAATCGCCAAGGTGGGCCAGTGGGGGGAAGGAGGATCGCGCGAGGAATAATCCAATCGTGAATGTTCCGGCGATCCTGGATATCCCGAATACAGTGAATCGTGTTTTAAGTCGCGGTATTATCCGGGGGATGAATTATTCAAGGAAGACGATAGATACCGTTCTTGTTTCGAGGTCGCTCTGATGGAACTCGTATATATCCTTTATGTACGCCACCGATGCCTCCGCTGGAGCCTCGTTCGAGGAACGGCGAAGGGAAAAGATAAAAGGACAAAAACGAAAAAAGAAAACGATAACGCGTGTATGTGTGTGTATGCACGTCCGCGCGCTCGACGCGTTACATTCGCCTTCGTCGTTCCGCCTGGTCCGCGGCGAATGCGAGGCGACGACTCGCGATCGGTGGGCGATCGTGAGAGAGAGGGGGGGGGGAGACAGAGACGATTAAGACCTCAAGTAGCGGTGCGATCCCTTTTCGGCGAATGTATATTTGTCGCCCGCGCTATTCACCCTCATTCTCGCTGTGAGACGCTTTTTGCCGCCCGTTATCCTGCGTCTGTCTCGCCGTAATCTCAATATTTTTCCGGAACAATCGCGATCTCGAGAACGCAAGACGTAGCGTCGAGCGAAAGGGGCCGACGAACGACGAACTCGGCTAGTCTCGTCTCGTTTCATCTCACCGTGCATGTCCGGTAACGACAATTACGAACGCCCCGATTGTCTCTCGTTGGTCTATTCGCTTTTTAAACGAGTTACCGTTAGCTGAACGAGCTCTTTCGTTTCCAGCGTCTGTCCGTGTAATGGGCAAACTTTGTTGCCGCGTATACTTGTTGTCGTTTAGCCGCGGTCCCGTTCGACGCTAAGACTCCGATAAGGCTCGACCTTTCGCATTATTCCTTCCAACTGCGATCCACAGTTCTGTTCTTTCGAACACACGTCAGAGCATGAAATATAATTGCAGTCGTATCAGGTTACCTTATCGTTGTTACCTGTTTGTTGTTTTCCTGTTTTCTTTCGAAGCGAAAACCACTTACATTATTGACACATGCGTGTCAATCCCCAAGGCGTGTCTCCTGAACTTTAGGGTGTCGCGCGACGCTCACGCCGAAGGGACACGCTATTTCTCCGAGCGGATTCGAGAGAAGGGAAAGGAAGCCGTGCGAATCTGCGAGACGTGACGTGTCCCGATCGTTAATAAAAAGGCTGAGCGTTTTGCCAGGTTGCGATGTCCTTTGTCTCACAGGATCAGCACCGAGCAGCGATCTCTCCTTCCCTCTTCCCGCGCTCACGATCGGACCGGTATCGAAAATTCGAGGCCTCCTGGTGAGTACCGGAGCGTGCGCGCGCGATCAATCACTGATATGAATCACGACTGTATCGACGCTGCCGGTATTCTTTCCTGTTATTTATTATATGTCGAATTTAATGGCCCCGCCACAGGCATTCGACACAGTTTCAAAGAGTATGTCCGTCGTTATCGATCTCCCGCCGTCGACGTTCCATTCGATCGACGCTGTTACCGATAGCAACACCAGGGAACGCCGCTGCTGCCGAACGTTACCGGCGTGGGCGCCGCCGGATCGGAGAGAAGAATTGTAGAAAGCTTTTGTCAGTCCCGCGTGCTATTCATAATACCGTTCGTGAGCGAGCTATGAAATTTATTTAGATAAAAAAAGGAAGAATGAAAAGAAAATAGAATTCTCCCGGCCTGAACTCATTAATCAGAGCGATGGACATTTTATACGACCGGTGAATAATTCAGGCCATTACCGTCAGTACGTTTTAAACGTTCTGCGAATGAATGCTGGGAATCCTGCGAATTCCGGAAATTTCGCTGGAAACTCGGTGCGGTCGGACATTTCCGCGCGAAAGTGTCCGGCGACGCGAGCGCGAGCGCGCGCGCGCGCGCCGTGCGCGGATATCATGCCGAAATTCATGCAAGTTTTCCGCCGTCAGTCATTCCCGAACACGGATATTTGACGGGGCTGTATAACGGTCGTAATAGCGCGCTCTGATAACGGCATTCGGATCGAGAGCGCGCTCCAAATCAGATCGTTTAAAGCGGCACGCGTGTCAAACGCACGCACGCACGCACGCCGACTTGCTTTTTGACTCGCGCTCGATCGGCCGGAAGAAACATTTGTTACTGAACATTGATCCACGTGGCTACGATCAAAAGCCGACCACCCTTTCTCCCGGCTCCTCCTTCGCTACCAGGATCGCGATCGCGTGATGTTCGCACGATTTTCTTCTATCGGCGACACGCCGCGCCGTCGTGAGAGCGTCGTGCTGAAACGAACAAGCGCGTTTGCTTCCTGTCTCCTCTCGGTGCATCGGCACGGTTCCCAAAGTGCGCCCTCGTCTTGCGCGATCCCGCGCGGCAGACGCTGATTTTTCTCCTTCCGCGGAATAATCCATTTCTGCTGCCTCGCGTCCTTTCAATCTGAACGCGATAAGTTACGACGAGAGAAGAGCAGCGGCGAAATGGATTTTCCATCCTGCGGAATCCGTCCGCCCGGTGAAGACGCATATAGCCGCCCATGCGACCCGCGTCTCCCTCCCGTCTCCCCTCCCCCCGCTACGCCTTCATCCTTCCAGCAGGCTTCTCTAATTAAATTCATTAAGTAATTAGCGCCGGAACAATAGGGATTTACAATGGGGCGCATTGTCGCGTCTCTCGCCGACCATATTTCACGGACTTTTAAACAACTGTTTCCGCGTCTCTACTTCGAAGCACAATGCGCGGCCACTTCGCTCTTTCGATTACGCTCATCCGCGCGACACGTCCGTCTCCAGCTCGAAAGCTACGGAAGCTACGATCCGCCGTGCCGGCGAGAACGTCGTCGCTAATATGCGAGCGGTTATCAGCGGCCGAGAGAACTGCTGGATTATGCATCGTGCGCTCAGCTTCTCTCACGTGTGTAAGTTCACATGTGCGGGTGCTCGATTTAGCGTGCAAATATTGTGCCCTTCGTATCTCCGACCTAGATTTTTGCACGAGCGGGGGACACACCGTGTGCGACTGCATAAAGGTGTGCGCGGCACGTGAGAGGGAAAGGAAAGGAGCGAGAGGGGGAGAAAGAGAGTCGCATGTCGTATATTACAAGTCGTTACACGCGACATCGCCCGCATCGCTGCATGTTTGCATACCTTCGGCGATATTATAGAAATTTTAAGCCACTCCGCGGCTGCTGCCAACCGGTCATTATCGACTTCCGCGCATTTTTTTCGAGCCCGCGAGGCCGTCGCTCGCCGCGGAAGCGTCGCCGCCCTGGCCGGGCTAAAAGGAATTCATGAAACATTCATTTCTTTCTCTCGATATATAAATACATACGCCGTAGCGCGAAGTATATTTACACGATTTGAAAAAAACTACCCGGGCCCGCGCGCGATCCGAGATGCGCGATCCATGCGCCGCGGTGGAAGCATTTGAATGTGCAACGCGCGTTAGATTTATATGAAAAGTGCATCACGGCGGGAGGCAAAGGGATGAATAGGCGAAAACACGAGCGAGATGCATTTTGCAGTGCAAACAAGAGAAAAACAATGCCGGATGCCTTATACATTTTTTATGTACGACCCAGTTTTCGAACGACGCTCGCGCCATGGCGGACGAAGCCTTATGAATTGCTATGCTTCGGCTGCTGGCTGGTGTGCGTTTTGTAGCAACGATGCGGGGCACGTGAAACTCGCGCGGATTGAGCCCGCGGCGGGGCAAGGATCGAGTTTTTTCGCGTCGTACGGCGCGTTATATTTCTCAGATCCGGCTCGGCGAATGTCGCCGATTCTCTCACCGGACGTTCGACATCATCGGCACTTGAAAAATCCGACCCGCGCGCCGTCTTAACGAGCGCGAGAGACTTTTGTTTGCCTTGCACACACGTGTCTGTTTCCTGCACTCGTTCACCAAACGAGTTGCTGCAAACGTTCACTACGTTTTTCGGATTTTTTTTATATGTGAGTGTGTGTGTGTGTGTGTGTGTGCAACAACGATGTTGCGCGATGTTTTGAAAACATCGACCCGTCACGGGGCGCGCGAGCCCGGCTCAGCGAATATAACGACGAGGGTTTGTGTCGAGAGCAAAGAGGTCTAATGAATGCGTTCTTTCTGCCCAATCATCCCTCTCAGTTTGCCTCGCGAGAGATTAAACGCGGCGTCTAGCCAGAGACGGCTCGCGGGCGCGATGAAGCGAGATGCAAAATCACGCTTGCGGCCGCGCGTGCGTACGCAATCGGTCTCGCCGGTGTTCGACAATATTCCGTTACACAGGTCCAGCTTGTAATGACGAAGGATCGATTTCAGTTTTTATCTCGACGAGGAGAAGTGAATGTAAAACACGGACTCATTCATTCGCGCGCGCTCACTCTCTCTCTCTCTCTCTCTCTTTCTGCCCGTTTCTGTTCGTTAGTCCGTCGGTCGCTCGATCAACGCTCGAGCGCGATTAAATTTTTAACCGTTTGATGCGTGCTTTACACACGCCAGCGGAGTGATACTATCGCGCAGCGAGCGCGGCCGGAAAAGCGAGGAAGAAAACGCGCATCGGGTGCGTCTCTCGCTTTCAGAAATTCGGCGCTGCCGCGCACGCCGGGCTCGTTGTCTTTAATCCGCGCCGGTTCTGCTAATTATCTCGATTTAGGGTAATGTCGTTTTTACCGCGGGAACGCTTGTACACCGCAGCACACCGCCGTTTAATATACCGTACGTTGCCTGCGAGACGCGCCGCGGCGCATCTGCATTTAATTCCCGGCGCCGGGCCGAGGATATTTAGACGAGTTGCGCTCCGCAACGGAGAAAGAATTTGCCTTCGGTGATTCGCTTATTCGGCCGGCTGAGTGGGAGAGGGAGGAAAGGCACGTGGCGCAAAGAGCACGCGAAATAACTGAAACGAACGATAAAAATATATCGGATAACTCCACAACGATACCCAGTTAATGAGACTCGTCTCTGTCGCTCGGGGATATCGGACGAAAGACGAGTGCAAAGGCTAATCATTTTTTGTCATTTTTTCCCCCTCCGTATGTCCGCGCTCGACGAATTTCTCTTCGTTATCTTCTGCACTCTTCTTCGTCGTCTCTCTCTCTCTCTCTCTCTCTCTCTCTCTCTCTCCTCTTCTTTCTCTTTTCCGCACGGGTTATAAAGAATGAGGGATATAGTTACCTGTTACTGTTTGTTTCACAAGCGCGACGTGTGTTTCCTCGAAACGCTGACAAACGCGGCTTGCGCGATGGTAAAGATATAAACGGAAGCTACCGTGTAAAACTAGTCGTAGGTGCGAAATGCGGACTTTACGAGCGAGATCTGCGCCGAACGACAGCGAGAGCCTGGGCGGGGTATGGGAGGGTGTCCGTGTCGTGGTCGCGATGATGGATCAAATAAACGGCCATTTCCATAGCGATTCTGTGTCCAACATAAACACTATCGTTTATCATTCGCGCGCCGCGTTGCACTGCTCTGGCCTTGCGCGCTGCGCCAGCCCACTTTTCGTCTCTATTTCATTTCGCGCAGCGCGCCAAAGTCGCGTCGCGCTTTTAAACGATATTTATTAGAAAGAGCGAAACTTGGCCGCGTTTTTCTTTTTGTTTTCGCCCGCGATACCCGGAGAGACGACGGGAATTATAACGTGGCGTGTCGCGCTAATAGATAAATATTATTCGTACGCTTCCGTGTGTGCTCCGCGAAAAGCGGAGTCTGCCGGCGCTTTTTTTTATGCGTTACAATTACGAGCCGGGCAGGCTTCTCGCGGATATTTTTGCAGATACCTCGCGAACGCGAACACGACACACGTCATTTGATCTTCATCTCTTTTTCTCCCCCCCTCCCCCCCCTCTCTCTCTCTCTCTCTCTCTCTCCTCTCCCCTCCAGGAAAGCTCGAGGGGTTGCAAATGCGGTCTCCTTTCACGCCGCCGTCGTTTCCGCGTCGCGTGTTTCGATTTGTCTTTCTTCCTGTCCGCGCGACGAGTGACGAATACCAGCACCGGTGTCGACCGTAGGAAAAGCGCTGACGAGCGCTGACGCCGTCACGTCGATAAGGACGCCGGGAGAGCGGCGCGCGTAGTAAGGCAAGAAGCGGATACTTTACGAGCGAGGTCTACCATGAATGACAATCGCTGAGGTAAAGCCGGGTGTATGTGAGGGCGGAGGGCAAGGAACGTCGGAGGAGGAAGTGGAAGCTCATAAAGGATGATCAGCTCGTAAAACTGATCACTCCTCGATAACCCGGCGCGCGCGAGATGACGGCGGACCACCCCCGTCGAGGGGCGGGTCGTGTCGGCTTTATCTTCGTGGTACAACAGGTTAGCCAGAAAATAAGCAAGGCCGTAACCTGCCCCCGCTGAGGCGCCCTTTTCGTCGTTTGACCCTCGGCGGAATCTCACGAAATCTCACCGGGCAGTTAAATAACGCCGTGTCCGAGGTCAGTCAGATATGATGGCTCGCGCGATTCGACGCGCGATACGCCCTATCTCTTATTCCCTTTGCTCTCATTCTCTTTCTCTATCTCCCTTTTTCTCTGCTCGCGAGCACTCGTGCAATCGTCGTCGCTTGATAAGAGCGACATCGTCGCCGCGATGTGTCGCCGAGCGTGTGTGTACATCTCCCCGAGGCACGCGAGGGCAACCGGTATATTTCGGGCGGACGAGGTCCCCGCGAGACCGCCCGACAAAAATCGAACGAACGCGTGGCACCGTACGAAGGGGAACTCCCACTTAATTCTCGTTTAACGCGGTCGCCGGTTAAAAAAGCCGGAGGAGAGTAACGACGGCGGTGGCGGTGGCGGCGGCGGTGAACGAGGTAACCGGAAATACGCGGCCGCTTAAGACCGCCGAGTCACGTTCCCGTACGGGGAATTAAATAATGCCTTAGCGCGGTTAGATCGTAGAAAAATGTGCGGCACGTTCGTAATTTTATCTCCTGATTTGTTTACTTACGTTTATTCTCGTATTCCTCCCGGGAGAGAACGTGAATTTATTCAGAAACGCGCCGGTCGGGAGGGGAGGGTGGTGTCGGCTGACGGGGTGGGCGCGATGCGAGTGGGGGTGGCAGGGCGAGAGCAAGGAAAAGGTGGTGGCGTGGGTGAGTGGGCCGAGTGGTGCGCGGAGGATTCGAAGGTTGGCGTTAGTCACGAGTTGGAAGCAACCGAAGGCAGCCTTTGCTCCATTTTTAAAATTCTTTACGATCTCCTTCGATGCTCCTCCGGGCGACGTGCAGTGCGGCTGAAAGGTCACGTAAACGACAGAGGGAAAGGGCAATTTTTCTCATCCCCGCGGCCCTTCCACGCGTCCGTTATCTTTTTTTACAGAGTCATAGAGGATGTACAGCCGGAGAGCAGCAACGTGTATCCGTATCCAATGGAGATGTTTGTCAGAGCGTCTTCGGTTTTTATTATTTCCCGGCTTATCGCGAGCGAATACGCGCGTCCGCGCGCGCGCACCGGCTTACACCGCTGTGCGTCCCGCGTAATCGGCAGGCAGCCGCAAGCGCAATCGTTTCGATTCTCTCTCTCTCTCTCTCTCTCTCTCTCTCTCTCATTCGTTCGCGAAATGCAAATCGTTTCACGCTTCGATTACGCGGCCGCCGCCGCCGCCGCTTCGTTTCGCCGTCGTGTTTTATTAACGCCGGAGCGCGCGTAATCGCGCTTACGGCACAAAATTAAATCGTTATTACGGTCTGCTTATTACGATGTAACGTGTAATTATTTTATTCGCTCCATTTAAATCCCGATTGAAATATTTCCACGGGCCGTGTATCATTGGCTTATTTCCAACCGCGCCCGCACTCGGTCCAAATACAGAGGTGCCGCGTTTCGC
Source organism: Harpegnathos saltator (assembly GCF_003227715.2). NCBI lineage: Eukaryota > Metazoa > Arthropoda > Insecta > Hymenoptera > Formicidae > Harpegnathos > Harpegnathos saltator. The sequence continues at coordinate 216,579 of NW_020230005.1, read as the reverse complement.
TGTCCGCCGTCTCAATGATGTTTATAATTATCGCGGCTACATCGCGTATCTATATTGTTGCTAATGATTAGCCGCTCTGCCTCGCCGTTCGGTCATCCGAGATACCACGAACGAATATATATCGAGTGACCCGTTAGATGCTTCTTCCCAACGACCGATATGGAGTACGAGCGAGAGAGAGCAAGCAAGAGAAATAGGGAGAGCGAGGAAAAGGGGGAAGGTTTCTTCGAGGTTCCCTCTTCTTCGCACAGGCGGTTCTCGAAATTCTCTCGAGCGATTCAGCAACACATCGCCAAGATAACAGTATCGCGCAGCCTTCCGTCTTCCTAGCTCCACAAGAGAGCGAACTATCGCTTGTGTCTGCGTAACGTTCGTTTAAGGTCAACGACCCTCATCTTTCCCTCACCCCCCTCCCTCTCTCCGCCGAACGCCGCCGCCGCCGCCGCCGCCGCCGCCGCCGCGAAGGTGCAGCGTGTTGCGAGTAATTGCTGCAGTTGCAGCAGCGGCACCGGCGTGAATACAGTAAACTCGCTTGAAATTACATCAACGCGAGATCCTCGAGGTCGGCAAGTTTTGCCGACGGTGGGGTCGCGACGCGCCGCGACTCCGCGCGCGCTCCTCCTCCTCCTCCTCCTCTTCCCTCGAAGAGAGGCTTTGTCCTACTGCTATACACGTCGTTGCAAAATCGCCGCCATGAGGACGACGAAGTTTCGCGGCGCGGCTCGCGCCGGCACCTGTGACCCCGGCCGATGCGCAAACTTCGTCGCCGGATCAAGGTCGTGGCGGCCGGGATCGGGGCTGATCCCCGTCCTCGGCATTGGCGTCGAGCATCGCGGCCAAGAGCCACGCTGGATACTTCGTGTCCCGCGGGAATCGCACAGGCGCAGCCGCCGCCGTCTGCGATCATCCGACGACTCTCGTCGTCATTTCTTCAGGATCTCCACGAGATTCGTCAACGTCGGCGACTTATCAGCGGCTTATCGCGCTGGAGACTCCCTGTCGTCGTCGACGACAGGGCGAGCGAGCATTTCCCTCTCGCGCTACGCGAACGTGACATTTGCAGAAGCGGAAGGCGAACGCACATGCGAGCACGACCGCGCAAACATTTATACAGACGGCGGGCGTTTCTCGGTGGTGTGTAGCAACACCCTGAAAGGACGAACGTGTGCGCACTGCTGCGGCTGATTCACGAATCCGCAGATATGCATGATTCATGCACGCGTACGCGATGTCTAAGCTCTCTCTCTCTCTCTCGCGCGCGCGCGCGCGCTCCTCGTCTTCGGCTTCGCCCTCTTCCTCTCGCTTTCGAATGCGCCAGCTCGGAACGCGCCAGGGTCGATACGCGAGTCGAAATTGCGCCTCTGCATTGATCCTGCAAGTTCCCTCGAACTTGAAGGATCAACGGTCCTAAAGGAGAATCCTGAGATGTGACAATTTACAGGCTATTGTCTTACCTTGATGCTGCGAATGCTTGCTTGTTCACCGCTGACGACTGCAGGTTGAGGCACTCGAAGAAGCACTCGTTCGAGAATGTTATGTAATATTTGATTATCTCGATATTTCTCACCACTTTGATCTCGATATTTCACCCTTTTAATCTGTCTACTCTTTGCTTCAGTCAGTAATGTATTAATTACATAGGTTAGTCAATATTATAAATGTTATAAAATATATGTGAGACAAGCAAATATTAAATCTAATGAAGACTGATGTTGGAATGAGGAAAAGGAACAACACACTTTTGTTCTCTTAATTTTTTTATTTTCTTCTTCCGACGTCGAAAGTCTCGATGAGATTTGCAGTTCTTAAAATAACGGAGAAAAAGAGCTGTAAAAACAAAGGTAACAGTTATGTGCCCAATAATGCTACGCTCCAAAGGAGATTTCAAGTGTAACACTCGGCCTTAATTCGTCTCGTCGTGTGACAAACAAACGAGCGAAAAGAAATCGTCGGCAGACGTAAACAAGACGAAAAGCGCGATTCAAGGAGCATTATTAGACTTGAAAAAAAATCAACACATGCGAGATTTATGTTATATTCCAAAGCCGGCGTTCACAGCCTAAATATAATCTGCAGTCTTTGCTTGAAAACATAATTAATCACAGTTTCTCGTATCTATGAAACGTTATTCGCGCGGTCGTTGGGTCAATATTTGTTGTTGAATGAAATAAATACAGGACACAAGTTGACGAATAATCGGAGATTTATGATGCTAAAACTGTTTGTCAAATAATAACGCACCGTGAATGCCGACCTGAATTTCGACTCGGGTATCTTCCTGTTTCCGGCGAGTTCGTCGCATGTAATAAATGATTTCGCACACCTGCTAATGTACGACGAGCCGCTTGCATCGCCACGTCCTTGCATCCCTCTTGACTTCTCCGCCCTTCGTCCTGCTCCTCACGGTTGCACTCACACTTTCACTGACACTCGCGTAGATGCCGCGAAAAACCGTGTTAACGAATACGACACTGACAAGGGGAGGAGGGGCTCCCGTGATATTTAGTATTAAATATCTTGAGAGTCACGGCGTGCGTGATGGCGCCACCGACAAATATGTTACGCGTCGCGATATGTGCGTCGTTCGTCGACTCAAACCAAAATGAAAGGTGCGCGACGTACGAGGGTCTCGAATCAATCGGTAAGAAGGGCGAAAACTTTCCCCACCAACTGGCAATCGTCTAATCGCCCGCCAATCAATAGCGAGCACACAGTGCTCTCGAGATGATCGAGAGATCGCAGCAGTCGACACCGTCGAAATCTTCCAGAAAACGTCTGCCTCGAATTTGCCAACGTTTTCTTCCCGCTGTGTCTCTTTTGCAAAAGATATTCTTACCGAATTCCGAAGCCCGTGCGTAACGTTATCCCTCTCGGGATTCTCCATCGATCCGAGTTCGACGGAATTTGCGGGGTTAACGGAGGATCAAAATGTCGGACTGGTGCAGACGGCGAGTCATTAATAACCCTTTGTCGTTGGATCGTCCCATCCGACGAGATGCGACGAGCTGACTTCCCAGCCAGCGAGACACGCGATTATTGCTTTGCAAGCAGACGTATGTTCGCGTCGTAAGTGAATTAGGCGGCGATAACTTCGTTTACGGCGCATTTACCTCGTCGGGATCTTAAAACGAGAGCGGACAAATTCTGCAATCAAAGAACCATTATCTTAGTACAATACCGGGAGGAATCAAATAGCGTGCGCGCGCGCGCGCGTTGCGAGATTGCACCGAGGATTTAGTAGAATTAAGAATAACATCATTATAGAGGGACTAGAAACGGTCCGGACGGTTCGTGCAACATTTTACTTTCGAAAACGTTCGCTCGCCGAGTCTAATTACGCGTTGCTGTGCTCGCGCGCGCGCACGCGCATACAGCAGCTGCGCGGCGCATTGCGGGATGCAATTTCTACAAGTTGACCGTGTAACGGGTAACTCATTTCGCCGCGGTGAAATCGTGTAATTAGCTGTAAAACATTACTTTCATAAATGCGACGCATTTCCCAATTGCGAGCCGTGGCGCTCGAATTGAGACCCCCTCCTCCTCTACGTCTCTAAAGCGAGAGAGAGGGAGAGAGAGAGAGAAAGAGAAAGAGAGACGAAGCGAGGTGAGAAATGGCTTTCTATAAAAAAAGGAAAAAGGGAGGTCTCCTCTCCGTCTCCTTCCTCTGCTTTCTCGAAGCTCTGCGCGCCTGCTGTCGTCGCCCAGGAATCCACCTCGATTCCCGGCGAGGTTTCGCTTGAAAAACACGGTGAGACGCCCCCGCGCGTCTAAACGCACGGAATCGATCTAGCGCGCGCGCGCGCGCGCGCCGCGGCCCTCCCCCGCCGCTACGTTGTATCGGGTTACTTCGGCGCAGTTCCGGCAACATAACTCAAATAGAAGGATATCCGCAAACATCCTGTGGAATCGTATTCGAAAGGAACATATCGCCGTTCCCGAAGCCCAATGATATGCCCGAGGCATGCGCACGTTCCATCAGTCGCGGTGCATATCTCGACGCATTTCGCGCATGGCTGATCAGCGCAATAGATAATTTATCCGCAATATCGGAATCGCGAATGCCCGAGTGCTGTGTGCGTATGTGTGTGTGTGTGTGTGTGTGTGTGTGTGTGTGTGTGTGTGTGTGGTGTACCTACAACGTGTGTGTATGTGTGCGGCGAGAGGAAGGGCAGATATACGACGTCCGACTGTGTGTGCGGAGCGATCGCAAGGAAAGGAGCGTCGAGTCGAAAATCGCGCGCTCTGTGTTAGGAGAGCAGCGCGCGGCTGGTCACAATGCGCCGAGAGAACACAAGTAAAATGGAGAAATGCCCCGCGAGATCCAAATCGTTCGGGTGGCAAAGCAGAGTTAATATAACAGCAGCGGCTGCCGCCGCTGCTGCTGCTGCTGCTGCTGCTGCTGCTTTCAACGGCCGAGTGCTTTTTGCTTTTACATTCGCTTATTCGCAGAGAGCACTGCACGTCCGTTCGCTTTCGTTCGCCCGCCCGCCCGCCCGATGCACGCGCGCATACACACGCACTTGGAATTACTGCGAGCTCCGGGAATTACGGAACGTCGGAAATTATGTCACTTCGTTTCTAAATAGCTTCGTTGCTCGACTCGCGTCTGCCGATTGATGAACAGCAGCGAGGGCTCGCTCGCTCGTGTCTCACGTCTCACGTCGCGTTTCAGCGCGCATTTCTGCAACGCGAGCGATCGTGACAATGCTCCTGGAACAGAGCGATTGCGCGATACTCTCCCCCTCCTTCTTCCCTTCTCGCCGTCTCTCTCTCTCTCTCTCTCTCTTTCCTGAAACAGAGTTATGTGTCCGTACGTGTATGTACACGTGGCATCCGCGACGCATCGACGGTAACATCTCACGCATAGCCGATCGATGCCACGGATATTCCTCCAGGCACGTCGTAATTTGAACGCCGGCGTATAGCGCGATTTGCGACGTAACGTAAGAGACAAACGAGATGAACAGGCACGTCCACACGCGCAGCCACATAAGCGCGCACATCCAACGTCGCGACCGACACTGCGCGCCATCGCGAGGCTTTATATTCACGTTTTACAAAGCCGCGGCTCTCAGCTGCGCAGCGGCCCTACCGGCCTTTTTCGCCTTTGGCTGACGCGAATCTCCGCCGAATGCGCGCGCGGATTCGCGGAAAATCGCCGTTTTCCCGCGGAGCACTCGTCGTTCACGGAAAACTAATCAGACGAATGAAACGTTCAGGAATTTTGCGACGAGTCCAAGACCGAATTATGCGTCGTCCAATGCCGAGCGAGGGAACAAAGTCGGGTTACCGCGCGTTATCGTGTCGAGCGCCATGCACTTCGTTCCCCTCCCTCCCCCCCCCTCCGCGTTCGACGCGTCGCGAGCATCTCGGTGCGCATCTCTATCGATCGAAACGGGATTGTTCTCCGGTGGAATCCGGTCCGATCTTGCGATAACTGCAGTTCATTAGAGACTCGAGCCTAACCAGGCGAGCGGCGCCGAGGCGGGGCGCATAATATCGAGCTCCTCGCGGAGCTCACCTTGGCCAGTCGCGAGCAAGGACGAGGCAAGGTCTGCGAGGCGCGTCACGGTCAACAATGACGACACACACACGACGACAATCCCGGGATTGATCATGATGCGATTAGCGTTGCGTTGCGCCGCGCCGCGCCGGTTTGCGCGAGATTACAACGCGGCAATTATTGCGCGCGCATTTTACAGCCCTGTTATTACGGGCTTCGTTTCCAACCGGGATTACTGGGCTCAGGATCCCGATGGGACGATGATCGGCGCTCATCGACCGTATCTCTCGTGTCTATAGGACACTGTGTGTCCACCAAACGGAACGAGCCGTGTGCATCGCGTACTCGAGGATACTCGTTAAAACTAATGGTAAATATATAGAAAAGGGTACACCTCACTGATTTTTTTGCACTTTGAAATATGTTATAAAGGATGAAATTTTGAGTGACTCTTCCTAATTATATGGGGGTCGCTTATATAGTTTCTGAGATATTTGACTTTAAAGTTTTATAATTGTACGTTGAAGTATATTTGAAGTGGACAAACAGTTTTCATTCACTTTAAATATAGGAAACAGTACATATAAGCGGGAGAGGGGCTCCGCCCCTCCCCAAACAAATCCTAACCTAACCTAATTTATTGCATCTTTATATATTTTTGAACATTGTTGAAAAAAGTTCTCTTAAGATCTATCACTTGGTTCAACTGAACTTATTATAATATCTAGGCATATAACTAGGTATTGTGGCTTTTAAGGAGATTTTTTCAACATTGCCCAACAATATATAAAGATGCAATAAGTTAGGTTAGGTTAGGATTTTTTTGGGGAGGGCGAAGCCCCTCTCCTGCTTATATGTACTGTTTCCTATATTTCTACGTCTACACTATGTTTGGATTGTACTGTAAATAACGTCAGCTTATGATATCTGGAATTTAATTCCAGGATAATCAAAATTCCAAAACTTTAAAATCAAATATCTCGAAAATATAAGCGACCCCCATATAGTTGTATTAGGAAAAGTCACTCAGAATTTCATCCTTTATAACATATTTCAAAAGGAAAGAAATCGGTGTACCCTTTTCTATATATTTATCCTAATAATAACGGGGTTGTTCAAGAGCCTAAAAGTATATACACGCTTATTAAGCCACGTCCGCCATGCATTCGTTTAGCAAACGGGTCCCCATATTTAAACAATGGCAAACATCACAATCCTGAGTCTTGGCTCGAGCGACAAATGGCGTGCTGAGTGTAAGGAGAAGATTGTCGATTCGGCGGGAGAAGAATTATCCTTCGCGTCGAGTATCTCGACAGTCAAGCGCAAGAGCTTAATAATACCGAGGGGGCTCGTCCTCATATTGTTCCGGAGGGAACAGGGCGCCGCATGTCGAGCAGGGTTTCCGCGCGAGCCGCGTAGGTTCGGCGAGGAACTCGTTTCTGCACTCTCTCTCTCTCTCCCTCTCTCTCTCTCTCTCTCTCTCTCTCTCTCTCTCTCTCTCTCTCTCTCTCTCTCTCTCTCTCTGTCTCTGTCTCTGTCTCTGTCTCTCGCTACGCACGTACGATACGCAATCGATACGCGTCGCGATAAGCTTCGCGCGAGGTTTACGGTCCCCGCGTGAATTATCTCTCGCGTGCCTTTCAGTTTCTTCGTCACGGCGTGCCGATAGACATCCTCCGTATCTCCTCTACCTCCGAGGAGGAGGAGGAGGAAGATCGATAGCGCGGTTACGATAAGCAGGCACGTAACCGATGGAATATCACTCTTGATAGATTAACCGCGCCGCCGATGCGCTTTTGTTATCCCCCTCCGCCCTTCCCGCATGATGTAACGACTTGGAGAGATCTTCGGTGAAATGGTGAAAACGACGCGCGCCGTTATCAGTTAAACGAACGGCTAATGCGATAGCGATTGAGACACGAATGATCCACCGAGTGCGTGCTAATAATCCGTCACGAAGTAACGCGTGCGTTTCCGATCGGCTGGTAATTATCGACGGGACGCGAGGCCGTCACTTTCGCAGGGTGAGAAATCCTGTCCCAGTGTCACTACGGTGAAGTGATGACGCCGTATCTTCCGAGTGAAGAAAGAATTCTGCCTCGTATTGACGTACGATGTAATTTAAAATCGCCGCGTTTTTTTTCTGACATCTCGCTTGACTGGCTCTCGCTAACCCTCTGTTCATTGGACTTCCTCCGGGAGCCATGAATATTTATGAAAAAATAATATCGTCCGGAGACCTCGCTAGAGAGGGGCGGGGGGGGGGGGGGGACGGAAAACGGTTCGCGATTCTTTCTCGTGGGCTTTTCGCGACCACTTTCGCAGGCCTCTAATCCGTCGTTGCCGGTCGGAAGTTTCGCGTCGGGATCACGCGCGCGCTAGTAAGTATGTAATAAGGTAGAGACGGCAGAGCCCCCTCGTATTGCCGTCTCATAAATTGCTGCTTATCTCGCGCAACGTGATCCACACGGGGCCATTATCATGCTAATTCACGATTACCTGTCCTCTCCGCCCACACACCTCTGACCCTGCCGTTACTATCTGGCTACGCTGGTTATGTTAAATTGGGATTGATGCCGCAGCCGTGATCCGGCCGACTACGATGACGACGTGCCATTAAATTGGCACTCTCAAATACAACCGTGGGCAATCTAGCCGAGTACGCGCGCGTACGCCCGCCTCCGACGGTGCGCTTTCCTACCTATCAATTAGATGCGTGCCCTCGCAAGCGTGACGTGCCGCGAATCTTTGATAACAACATTTTTCACCCGAAACGAGAACTCGTTTATTTCTCTCTTCCTTTTGCTCCCCTCCCCTTCTCTTCTCCCTCGCGCCGTATATCACGAAAAATGCTGCGCTGCCAAAGGAAGAACCCATTGATCCCTTCGCCGGTTCTGGACGTGTAATATTTGACGCAATTCACGTAATATATTTTCATATTTAATTCTCTTTAAGAGACGGATGCGCAAAGAAAGCAAGAGACAAAGAGAGAGAGAGAGAGAGAGAGAGAGAGAGCGTAGGAAAATTGAGCAAAAATATTTCTAAACTACTCACAGAGTACTCGCGAGAAGAGAAACAACTTCTCGCATGGAGATTACTCGCAAGAAATTCGCGATTCGTTTCTTAATAGACGAGTACTCGTCGCGGCGGAGGGATTAAATCAAAACTCGACGCTTAATTCGAAGCTCTCGGGAGACAGAACGAGCGTGAGTGTGAGCGAGAGACAGAAAGACAGACAGAGAGAAAGAGAGAGAGAGAGAGAGAGAGAGAGAGAGAGAGAGAGAGAGAGAACGGTTAATCAAAGCGCGAGAGCGCAGCTGCTCCCGTATTCTTACGCCGTCCGTCACGACGTTCATTCACTGTTAATTAAGCGGATAATTAACATGGCCACCCTCCGTGTCCCGAAAATCTAGGATCCACCGCGCGAAGCCCGCAAAAATATCGCAATTAGTCCGCCGAGGCGCGCGCGCGGCCCTGTTGTCGCGACCGAAGCGAAAGTATAAACCCGAGAGCGGCCGCGCCAGAGTCGAGGAAAAAGCTCCGGGCAATTTCCGACGTTTGTTTTGTACGTGCCTGTTTTTCGCGCGGGCTAATTCCTTCAATTGATTAATAAATATCTCCACCGCGGAGTCTTCCATTATCCGCGTTCTCCTACAAATTTTCCCGGGCGTTTTTCGCCGACCGTCCGTCGCTGTCGTCGAAATATTACTTCGTACAAAAGCGCTCGCGCGCGCATTGTCATTGAAATTCGCTCCTCTCTCTCTCTCTCTCTCTCTCTCTCTTTCTCTCTCTCTCTCTCTCTCTCGCCTCTATTATACTTTACTTTAATAACTATCGCACATTGAAATATATATAGAGAAGGGGGGAGAGAGAGAGAGAGAGAGAGAGAGAGAGAGAGAGAGAGTGAGAGAGAGAAAGAGAAAGAGAGCGAATATATTGAAACGTATCGCGCGCGTAATTTAATTGCCGCGATTATTCTCAATCAGCCGCGACTCAATCATCCGAGCGATTGCCGATTATTATTAATTAGTCAAATAATTAATAAGAGTGTAATTGGAGTTACATCGATAACCGCGCGCGTGCAATGCCACGCTCGATCGTGGCGGATCCCGCAGCGCGCCTGTCGATTTGCGCGAGCCTCTTCATGCGTAATATTGATTCACGCATCGGCTGGAATTATGTAGCCATTGGATCGGCCGGTCGGCTCGGCCGTGTCGTGACATGTCAAGAACGAGAGATCCGCTATCGGCACATTCGCGCGGGCTCGCGCACCGAAGACGGCCGTACACGCGGAAATCGCGCGATATCGATTATTTATTCGACGTGCGACCGGCTGCAGCAGTTACCGCGCAAAATCCCCCTCGGTTTTCAGCGGTCGTTCGCAACGTTTACGCGAGGCGAGGTTTGCGTCAAAAGTCGTCGCGTGTTAGCACAGCGATGAGAAAATATTTATATTCCTGCCCGCTCCCGCGACCGAGCGACTACATATCTCCGTCCTTCTCTCCCGCTGCCCCATCCTCGTTTCGGCGAAGAAAAAAGAACGCGATTTAAATCCCGCGGGCTGCAATCCGCCGAGCAACATCGTCCTCGTGCGACAAGGATATATCGAGGTTTGTCGGATTTTTATTACCCGCGATCTTTCCTCGGATTTGCTTAATAAATAAATTAAGGAGGCAAACTAGCCCGTCGGATTGCCATTCGGACGCGCAAACTCGTCGCTTCGACGAGTTGCTGCTGTGAACGTCGGTTATGTTATGTTAAGAGCGACGCTCCCCGCGTTGCCTCACGTCGACAACCGTCGTCACGGTTTTACCGTTATTCTCCTCATCGGAATGCTGGCGTTTTCGCGGAGTTTCTCCGCAAGCTCCTGCGAATGAAAGCACCCGGGCTGGTTATTAGCCGGCGCTGTTTTAGCCGTTCTAAAGCCCCGCGCGCGCGCGCGCGATCTTTACGAGTGTCACACGGAAGCGAGGTAGGAAGAGAAAGAGAGGGGAAAGAGAGAACGCCGGCGCGAAATCCCGCGCCAGGAAATTCTACGTTGACAATGAATTACGGAAAACAGGCAATTTCGGCGGGGCCGGTCGGACGGACCGAGCGCGTCGCTGAGGGGGATGAATCAAGCGCGAAGAGGGTGCGCGGAGCAGCGAGAGGACCAAGAGAATGCTGGGGCGAACAAGGGGATCAAGGGAGTGGGGGACGGGGGTGGACGAGTCGGTCGGTCGGTCGGTCGGTCGGTCGGGCGAGCGGCCGCAAAAAGTGCAGCCAGTGCGACGACAAATCAAATTTTCGCTCCGGCTGCACGGAGAGCCGCGGCCCATTGTTGCTTTTTATATGCAAAGCAGGGTTAAATTATGGCGAGGGAAAGGAGGCGGCGGCGGTGGCGGACGGATCCTGCGGCCCGAGTCGGACCATTGTGCTACTTGCTGACCGGAAGCATCATTGTGCTACTACTGCCGTGAGCAGTAGTAGCCACTATTTAAATGTATTTCGTCCGCTGCCCCAACCTCTCGCCCGGCCGGCCGGCAAGCGCATTCCCGGCGAAATGCACTCCGAGATGGACTTGGCAACTTCTCCCCACCCTCGAGAGAGCCGATGTATCGTAAACGGTAAATTATGATGCGCACGCGGAGCTGCGGCGGCTGCGGCGGCGGCGGCCGTGAATTTTCACTTCGCGAGAAAGCGGACAAGAACGTCACGATGCGAAAACGCGATATGTATTTTTAAAACGATTTTCATGTCGAAATTAACACGTCCGCCGCCACGATTCATCTCGCCGGCCGCTCCGCTCCGCTCCGCCCCGCTCCGCACAGAGCCGGGTATTCTTTTCGTGTGAAAGGTATTTGATTTGTTCACGTGGACACAGAATGACAAGTTGACCGATGTCACGCATACGTATGCGACGACGTTTGCCGCTCGCAAGAGAGCGCTGCGTCGCGCATGCGCGACTCTGACGACGAACGCGCGTATTAACCCTTGATGTACCAAAGGGCTCCCCCGAGGTCCCCGGAGGGTAATTAACTATAATTTCTGATTGGCACTCGGTTGTAAGTACAACGTCAAAATTTGTCGTCGACAACGCTCGAGTCGCTCAAGTATAAACAAGCCGTTAAACGAGCGTTAAACAAGCCGAGAAACATAATTCACAGTCAACTGCAACATCAAACAATTGAATAATTCCCGAAGAACGATGGGATCCTGCCCGGAGAGCCCGGCTCGGTAAACAATGTTGATTGAAGACTCTTGGTGTATCAAGGGTTAAGGAGACGCGATGGCGCATGTTGGATGGCGCCTCGTTTCAAACGCGGGACTCTCTCGCGCGAGAAACGAACGTTTGCCGAAGGTCCGACGAATGGGGAAGCGTCTGCGCGGGCCATTCGTCACGGGCGATTCGCGCAGTTTGTTCAGCGGATTTTATCCCCCGCGTATTTTCCGCGTTTAATTCCGCTCCCTCCTCTCCCTCCCGCCGCCGTTGCCCTACGTTCTGCGCATTTTTATTCGAATATTCTGGAGAGATGTTTATAAATACTACGCCCGTCCATTTATGTTTTTCCGTCCGGCTCTGTCGGGGCGCGCTAAAACGCGCGGCTCGCCGAAATTGCGGCGTAAGTGCGTGCGAGCGGTGCACGAGTGTGAATGCCGCGTTTTACGCATTTTTGCGATTCGTGCGCTTAAAACGTTCGAACGGCAACACAATGACGTAATAAACGTAACAACGTAAACGCGAAGCCGTGTTCGCTGAAAAGTGCATAACGATACAAATTTGTCCAAAAGTAACCCCGCGTCAGATTTTTCGCTCGCGGCGAACAGCGCGAAAATATCGGTGCTACACACATCCAGTCATCCCCGAATCCTGTCAAAATATATCCTTTTCATCTTTGAAACTGTATCGCGTCGTGTATTTTTTCCCATCCCCCCCCCACTCGCCCCGCTTTCTGCCGGAGAGAGAATACCGGTGCACTCGCAAACGCGCAACGGTCGACGATAATTAATCGTTAATAAAAACGCTTTTTGCTCGTGCGTGGTCGAAACGACACTACGCGAAACGAGCTACCGCGAGTAATCGCTTCAAAGTCCCTTTTGAAGGGTCCTCAGCCCGGTAGCGAGGAAAAGGGAGGCAGTCGGAGAGAAGAGCGACAGATAGAGCGCGACAGAGAACGCGAGAGTGAGGCAGAGAAGGGCGAACGAGAGACGAGAGACCGACGACACTATATTAAAATCGACGCGATGGCGCGATTAATGCAAACGCAGTTGGAGCGCAGGCGGTAGTTGGCGGGTCGATTGAAGCCTCGTTCGTTTACTCGATCGGCCAAACACTCGATCTCCCTATCGCGATCCACTTGCGTGCTGTTGCAACACGCTGCGGTTACCGCGCATCATCGTCGCCATCGTCGGCCTCTCCACCCGATCCATCGCCACCGTCGTCGTCGTCGTCGTCGTCGTTCGTCGTCGCCGCCGCCGCCGCCGCCGCCGCGCTGCCGTCATCATCGTCCTCGTCATCACCCTCGTCATCATCATCATCATTATTATCGCCCTCGTTGTCATTGTCGTCATCGACGGCATTATCGTTATTATCGGCTTCCCCGGCCGTAGTGACGCGATCGTTGCTGCGGCCGCCCGCCGGCGGCCGGGCGCCCCGCCGTTTATCGATTGAATTTAGCATAATCCCGTATTCTACGGGCGGCGCATAACTGGCCGCAATTCGCCGCTCAATTCCATACACCGCCGATGCGTCAAGCCGCGCGCCACGCTGCCGCGTGCAACGCGCGCGCGGGAGACTTCTGCCGTGCGTTGCGTTTCACATGCAGCTGTGGCCAGCTCGCAGTTGCATCCGAGGGCCGACGCGACGGCTCGGTCGCGCCAATTATCGAGCGGCCGGCCGGCTCGACGTCACCGTCTCGACGTCACCTTGCGACGTAAGAAACCGAGAGGACGAAGACGAGGGAGAGACCGACGGTCGAGGCCGACGAGACGCGGCGACGCCGAGTCTGCCGGAAACGTTTGCTCGCCCGTCCGTCGTTTAATTTGTGAGAGCTCGGACGTGTTTGTGAAAAAAGAGTAAGGGAAGGAAAATGGGCGCGGCGAAGGCGGGGAGAAGGAAGCAGTACGTGTCGAGGAAAGAAGCTTTGACGTTGCTTTGAAAACAACTCTCCCCCCATTTTTCGGATTTCCCGATGAGAGAAGCTCGCCAACTTTTGCCGAGAGTCGTTATAAGCGTCGTTTCATTTTAATGCGATTTAATGGGAGCCCCGCGTCGCCCAGCCGCTCGCTCGCGTGTATATTATATGGGGGTGTGTGTGTGTGTATATACATATATATATATATAGAAATCAGATCCACTCATTTGAGAAATTATCGATGGTCGGGCGCGTCTCTTCCTTCCTATTTTACGTGCGATAACGCGCACCGAAATTAATTGTAACGACGCTCTCTCTCTCTCTCTCTCTCTCTCTCTCTCTCTCTCTCTCTCTCTCTCTCTCTCTCTCTCTCTCTCTCTCTCTCTCTCTCTCTCCCCCTCCCTCCCCCTCTCTCTCTCTCTCTCTATCGAAAGAGATAAAGAGAGAGAGGGGGAGGGGGAGTTGCGGTCGGAAATTCGCAAATCGCATAAACCGCCTGATTCCTCGGCAAAAGAAACGAAGAAGAAATTCGACGCTCGCGGCTCGGGTTTTGGGGATGGTATAGTGCGCGTTCTCGCTTGCAACATAACTCCCGCGAAATTTACTGGCTGCAGAACCGTACGGCCCGCCGCCACGATTTACCTGCACTTTTATCGCGCCCTATATACGTACGTACATACACACACACATACATACACACACACACGCACGCACACACACACACACACACACACACACACACACACACACACACACACATACAAACACACACACATATTGCACCATATATACGTGCACACGTACGTTTTATATATGTATGTATATGTACGATGGGGAGACCCAGCTGTCGGTTGCACGAGCTCGTAAGTATTTCCGTACACACGGTCCGCGCGAGCGGGGTATTTGCACGCTCCAGTGTGTATATCGTATACGTATGTGTATGCATAAATACGTCAAAATAAAGGAACGGAAAGAAGCGGGGGGATCGGCGAGAGAGAGAGAGAGAGAGAGAGAGAGAGAGAGAGAGAGAGAGAGAGAGAGAACGGGAATGCGAGTCTCGCTCGCGCTAGATCGAGAAGGAGGCCGCTGGGGAAACGCTGCCGAACGTGTTCCCACGTATGGTCGCGCCAAAGATCACAGAAAAGGAACATATCGCAATAACGGTGCACGGCGCAAGAGAGTAATTTGCGAAATCCGATCGACGCGCTGACGATGCAGCGAGAGTCGCGTTAAAGTTCGCAGCCGTGCGGGCTTACGCGCTGTTTAGTGCAGCTGCGAAGCGCGCCTCTATGAGCTTTTATGAGTTATATTGGATTACGGTAATCGCGAAATTTCACGAGTATTTTTATATCGCACGCACGCGCTCGCTCGCTCGCTCGCTCGCTCATGCCTTCGTGGTGCATACGAAACTGCGCGAGTTATCGGCAGCGGGAAGATCCCCTGGAATTTACGGCGTATTTATAACGTTTTATGACATCGCGATGCCTGATAAATCTCGTTGTTCCGCGCCGCTCCTTGAATGAAATTCGTTCGGCGAATACCCATCGAATCGCGAGCTGACTCTTCTTTTTCCCCTCGTTCTCTCTCTTGTTTTCCTTTTGCGCGCTCGCGCTTTGCAGCCACGATTATCGGCAGCGGATGGGTCGAAGGCTCGATAAACACGAGTTCTGCGAGAATGCGTCGATCCAATGGTCGAAATCGAAAGTTCAAAAGTAGTAACGAGCGATTAATAAAGGAACAAACACGCATGGGGGTCAGGGTGAAGGGGGCAATGTACGCTCGGCTTTTTCCAATGTTGATCAAACGACAATACTCGCCCGCGACAAACACGATTTTCCGCCGCGCGGATTTAATTGCTTTACTCGCACGCTTCTCTCATGCGGCTAATATCCCGTCAAAGGGCATCACCGCGCATCCATAACGCCTGTGAGTTCTTGCCGCCCGCGTCGCGGCCGCGGCGAGGCTACCTTCGCGGTAACGAGGACCGGAGAGAGATCGGTTAAAAAACAGCGAAACGAAAAAGAGGGGAGAGAGAGTGAGTGAATGAGCGAGAGCGAGAGAGAGCAGGAGGTAGAGGAAAAAAAGCAGCGGAACGGCGCGAACAAAAAATCGCTCTTGTGCGATTGAAATACGATGAACGGTTTGATCGGGTTTCCGATGGACGAGCGAAACTCCACATAAAGTTAATACCCACAGCGGCTACACGCTACGACACGCTAAAATACACACGTGCACCGCTATGTATATATCACCGCGGATTTTCTCATGGGATTTTCAGTCCAACGACGGAAGTCGGTCGAATTTTCTTTTTTTTTTTCTCTCCCTCTCTCTTTCTCTTTTTGTTTTCCTTCCCGTTGCTGCCCCTTTCTTCTTTCTACATATGTATGCGCGCGCGCGCGCACGCGTGTATGAGTGTTTTTTTGTTGTCTGCTTTTATTTTATTTCGTATCGGCCGGAGAAAAGCGGGCGAATGATTATTGGGTTTCGAAACGGCACGATGCGGATTTATTTTTAGACTTCCAAGTCTCTTCCTCCCCTATCATCCCCCCTCGCACCGCCGTCCGTCCCGTTCGTCCCGACGAGCTACTGCTTGTAAGCGTAGCGGATGCTCAATTACATCGGGAAACCTTTGAATTAACCAGCGAAAGCGCTAAGCGCTGCGTTGATATTTATCGGCAATTCGATATTCCTACACGTTTTACTTTTACTAATATCGGCGAACACGTGGAGGCGCGCGCTGATTTTACACAGAGTGAAATATCAGCGTGCATTTTCGATTCGCCCGCACGGCGAATATAGGTTGCCTCGTTTCCACCGACGATTGTGTTACAACTAACGAATATCGCTCCTGATTCCGAAGCGGACAATGGACGAACCTTTCAAGAAGAGCGAATCGGATCCGAATAAATAAAACGGCGAAACGCGATCAACGTAATCTATGATATATCCGTACAGAGAACATACGTACATATTCTTGACAGGGAAAGAGAGAGAGAGAGAGAGAGAGGTGTTGCATGAAACGTAATACGTTACGCGGAGAATAATGTCGAGAATATTACGGACATCGATAGGATATCGATACCGTCATAAATATTTCCCTATCTCCTCTCCACTTATCGCGGCTGGAAATTTCTAAAGTTCCTCGCATTTTGCCCGACTTCCTTCGGTATCCTCCTCCTCCTCCTCCTCCTCCTCCTCCTCCTCCTCCTCCTCTCTCCACGCGATCTTTTTTAATTTCCCCAACTTTCGCCGCTTATACCCCGGACTTGTCGTGAGTTCACGACCAACGAAGACGGCGGCGGCGGCGGTATCGGCGATGAAAGGAAACGGAAACTCGCGACTAATCCGGTCGATGTGGATCGTGCTCGCTCAAGTTTTCGATCTCGCCTTAACCGACGAGTTCGGGCGCGAAACGCGCATCCGGGAGTTCGCGAGGTGCATTAAAGCCGCGCCGAACTCGCGCCGAAACTTGCCAGCGCACCGCCGATCTCTCCCTCTCTCCCCTTCGCTCTTTCTCACCCCCTCTCTTTTCCTCTCTCTCTCTCTCTCTCTCTCTCTCCGTTCGCCGATCCATCCATCCATCCATCCACGCCGCGGCTTTAGCGCCGCGACTCCGTGTGTACATAAACGCGAAATCCATTAACGACGTCGCCCACACAACCGCATATATCCTCTCTCCCATACACACGCGCGCGCACAGATACGCACATATGCACGCACGCATGCACGCTCACAAATGCACTCACATCTCTAAAGAACCGCTGCGTACACACGCACGCACGCACGCACGCATATAGCGAAAGTAGCTCACACGAAAGACGTATTACAGTCGGTCGTGCGACGTGAAAAGCGTCGTCAACGCCGGGAGAAGACGCGTCGTGTTAGCGAATTATTTCCCCTCTATATCGGCCGAGCCGCCCTCTCTCTCTCTCTCTCTCTCTCTCTCGCCCCCGCGAGTCATGCAAGAAGGAATCCTGAAAGAAGTTGCCTTCTCCGTGAGATACCCGAAGATGAAAGCGATCGTTAACTGGTCTTTCGAATTATCTCCCGACGATGGATTCGAACGTGGTCTGAAAACGATATCAGCCCTTCCCTCGAATTATGTCCGAGTGCCCCTGCAAGACTAGACGTTTCAGCAGTATCGACCAACTTGTAATACAATTCCGGATTGATCAACGCTTCTCAAATGCGGGACGCTGACCTGCCCGCAGAGTGTGTTAATCCTCGACGCGGCTGGCTAGCACGTCTGACCAATATCGGACGTTACTACTTGTGTCTCGCCGAGCCGACGAGATGCGCGGGTCGCGAAAGGGCCGATTTGTTTATTATTAACGTTGTTATTATTAATTAATAACGTGGTTATTATTAATTCCCAGAAGTCGTGTCTCGGACCAATATTAACCCTTTCACTGCTGAATTAACTTTCCTTGAGAAGAATATTAAAATATTTGGTAGTCCTACGTTTTTCGGATCGCTGATTACGAATCTAAGGTCAGATTTGCAAAATTCAAAATGGCGGACTCAATATGGCGATCATGATGTACAAAATTAATGAAAATTCCAATTATTATTAAATAATGACCAGGTCGTAATAGGAACATATGATTTTAGACGATGGAACTCGATCGAGCTGGAAAAAATTTATGTGGGAAAATGTTCAATACTGCATATTTATGCTTACTAGAGATTAAACATTCAT
Source organism: Harpegnathos saltator (assembly GCF_003227715.2). NCBI lineage: Eukaryota > Metazoa > Arthropoda > Insecta > Hymenoptera > Formicidae > Harpegnathos > Harpegnathos saltator. The sequence continues at coordinate 198,263 of NW_020230005.1, read as the reverse complement.
TTTTGAGTAAAATAATATTGATAGTATGAATAAGATGGAGATACAGAATGAAAAAACTAGGAAAATGGAGCTAAAAAGTGCAAAGAAATCAAATTTCGGCCGTTTTTGTAGAAATATTTGTTTATAAATTAAAAAAATTTGTTTATAAAAATTTGTTTATAAAAAAAATCTAACCTGCAAAAGTACTGAAAAATATATATGTTTTTGTACAACATCAGAGAAATATTTGGTGAAAATTTCAGACCTCTACATTCAATACTCTCTGAGGAATCGATTTTTCCCTAAAAGAAGCATTTTTTTTTCAACTTTGATTTGTTATAAATAATCACAAATGAATAATTGGGTATAAAAACCTATTGGAGTATGTTGAACAACTGTTCAGTTATCTGGAAAACTCAGATCCCCGATTAGTCCTTCAAAATTATGTGATTTACAGCGCAAAATTGAGAATCGAGAAAAGGTGGGAAGTATACTTCCCACTAACAATGAAAGGTTTAAAGAAAAATCGCCTGTTATATATGTACATAGGGTGTCCGGGATCTTTTAGAAACGAAAAATTGTGAAAATTAATCACATCAAACTGAGAAGAAAAGTCATGTACCATTTTGCAAAAATCGCAATAGTTATTAAGTTATCAATGATTGAGAATGACCACATCTAGAGGCTCTTTTAATTAATAACTTGAAAATTTGCGTATTCATTTGCAAAGGATTTTTTGTTCGAAATGACCTAATCTACAATTACGTGATGACTACTGTATCTAGATAAGAATACATCGAACTTTGAACCCTGAATCTCGAATTTATTACAAGGTCCAGTTTATATATACATATATATATATATGCATGTATATATAGAGAGACAAAGAAAAGAATAGACTCCTTCCATCTGCATATTTTCAGTTCACATACCGGTATTTCGAAGGATCTCACAAATGGAATGAAAACAAAAGATTTCACGATTCCGCAAATATTGGAAAGCGTACATTATACCGCGATGATGTAATTTTCCCTCTCTCTCTCTCTCTTTCTACCTCTGACTCTCTCATCGCGCACGAAGTCCGGATAGAGATAGGAAAAAAAAAAGAGAGAGAGAGAGAGAAAGGAGAGACACGAAATATCGCGTAAAGAGAAAAATCAGATGAATCGCCGGCGGGCTATTATCATTAACAACGTCCGATTGTTGCAGTTGCAAATGGCGCGACGAAACCTCGAAACAGGCGCGTTTTACCGAAAGCATCGCCGTGGGAATGCCAGTTTCCATTCAGTCAGCTTCGGGCGGAATATCGTTTCGCGACGATAAGCGAACGCACACTCACGCGCGCTCGCACGGCTGTATAAGCGCGCGCGCGTTCACAGCACGCATCCACGCACGCACGCACACGCCCGCGTTCTAATATCTATCCGACCGGCCGCGGTATATTATACTGTCGCGGTTTCGTATTTGCATCGCCAGGTTGCGATGATGTTATCTCGTGAAATTGTATGCCGTTGCGCGTAACGAATGCGACTCGGTTCGCTTCGTGTGGCCGCGGACGGTCACTTTTAATGCGGGATTATCGCGCAAAGTCCGAGCTCTTTACAGATTGCTCTTATCCTGCACGCTTTTACAATTATTTCCAAACTAAGCGACAGCTTTATGAGGATGCTGTTAGCTCTCGATTCGCAGCTGTTGGCGCGCTAGAAATCGAAAGAAAACCATCGCGCTCTCCACGCTGGCTGCGAAGGCTTGCCCTTCCCCCCCCCCTCCCCCACCCACCCCCCCGCCCAAATTGCTCGTCGCGCTATTTTACACTCCGTTATTCGATCAAATCGTCCAACTGGAAAGACGCCACGAATCTCTCAAACGGCGAGATTAAAGCGCTATCGGGTCGGTACGCGGGATAAGGCAGACTAAATAACCTCGGTTCTCCAGGGAGAAGTCTACGTGCACGTTTTCGCGCGTCCGATTCGCGCTACGGTTTCGCTCCCCTCTATGCAACCCGTTCCCGGTGATCGGACACACATCGGCCGGAGTGTTTGGTCGACACACGTGAAACGCATCGCGACAGCGATGTGAGAGAGCCGAAGGGTTCGGCGAGCTGTGCCATACCTGGTGAACGACAGACGACGACGACGAGGAGGAGCAGGAAGATCGAAGCGAGAAGGATTGAAGCTCCTCGCTCTTTGACGTCGGCCACGGTTTACCTTCGATAAACAGGAAAAACCATCACACGGCAATCGTCCTCGTCCTCGTCACGCCTCGCTTCGGACCGTTTTCTCTCTCTCTCTCTCCTCTTTCCCTTTGACAAACGCACGCTCCCCCTTGCTCTCCCACACCCCCGCCCCTCGCTCTCTTTCTCCCCCATATCTGACGGTACCGAAAATCTCACGCGCGTGTTGTAGCCGCCGGCGGGAGGTGCGCACCTCCGGTGTCGCTGCTCTGATACGCCAGTCTGCCGCATTTATCTTGGTCGTCCGTATCGCATCGGGGCAGAGAAAGAGCGAGAAAACGAGGCCGCGGCGGGCGCGGCATGAGGCGGCGAATGTAAATCACCGGGAGTCGCGCGTTCGAGAGCCTCGCGCGCGGGGACTCGGGATTTGCGGTTGTTTCGATCGTATTTATCGGCGCCGTCATTTTTCCCGCCACCAAGTTTCGGCCATGCGCGCACTCGCCGGATCGCGGCGCGCGTCATCGGCGTCGTTCCCGCTCGTTCATTCATCGCGCAATTAAACGGACGCGGTCCGTGTCCACGCATCGCGGCTACGGCAGCCGCGGACTCGTGCGGCGGATGCGTGAAAACCGACGACACACCGTCGTCATCCGGAGCCACCTCCGGAGCATTCGGTTTTAATCAATCCCACGGGGAATTAATCCCCACTCAAGTCCACTGCCTCTCTTTCCTTCCCCCGCGCCTCTGCCGCCGTTTCCCGACGAATTTCAGTGATTAAATACTCTCTTGCACCTCTCATATCTTCCGCGCGCGCCGCTCAGGAGAGAGCGGAGGAATATCCGGCGCGGAAAAATCGAGTTGTGTATAATCGGTCAAAGAGAGCGCGATGAAAATTCGATGCGACGAAGGTTGCAGCGCGCGCCCACGCGAGCTCGTATCATTACGCAATTCGTAGTAAGGTATTGACACAGCACTAGAATACATAATTTACCCCCTTGGTGGACTCGGTTCGTGCCGGCGCGCGCCGAGTCGCCGGATCTCTCCCGGTCGAGTCAATATTTGCCGCCGTCATGGAATTTCTGCTGGTGCAGCGTCGCGCGACCAGGTATCCGATAGGTACGCGAGCGAGCGAGCGCTCGCTTTGCCAGATATGTCGTTCTCGCGTACCACAGCCGGCGAAGCGTGTAAGACGATCAGCGCGACGAGAGCGGGGCCTCCCGTCGATCGTGCCGGAAACGGTGACGCGACGCGACGCGACCCGACGCGGCGAGTCGAATCGATCCGTGCATCTCGCCGTCAAGGATCTCCCCGGGACGAGACCCGACTCGGCCGGTTAACGCGGTTAATGACTTTCGTTGTGGAACGATTTGTCCCGAAAATTCCACCCGCGGCGACATAGCCGTCGCGCGTCGCGTAGCGTCGAAAATATTGGCCGTCGGACGTACTTATTTGTATGCAGCCGCTCGCATGGCCGGCCGGTATGTAATTATGGCAAATTGCGCACGGTCGGTCGTGGCCGGTACGCGCCAATGTGTACGTGCGCGCGCGCGCATGTGTGTGTATTCGCGTTAATCAATAACGATAAATTGTCGCTGATAAATTACATCCCGTACGATTACAACGAATTACAAAAATGAATTAAAAACCCTATTCGCAGCCGGTGGAATGGGGACGGCGTAGAGGAGGGGGGGAAGAGGGAGAAGGGCGGGGAGGGGGTGTAATTCTTTCGCCGACGTACGCACTCGGGTCATTCGAAACCGTATCCGCGCCCGATCCCAAGTTTATTTCCAGGCAGATATTTTTCGCGTATATTAAATTAACGTGTAATTGCTGTTACATGGACGTCGCAGTCATTCGATTTCATCATTCAGCCCGCGCCGGGCCGTGTTATATACGCAGCGCAAATAAAATAAACGCGACGTCCATCGAAAGCAATCGTCCGGCGCGAGCGAATAATTTCACTCGGCGCGTTCGCGCGGATTATTTTTATTTTCGTAACGAAAGAGATACGAGGCAGCGCGCGCTTGCAAAACACAACGCCCGGCCCGGCTTGCCAGCCGCATTTGCACGTGAGCTGAAGGTTACTACTCCGCACATTTTCGACTTATTTAAATTGCGCCTGACGAGTCCCAGAGAAGACGCGCGCGCGCGTTCCCGGATAAACAAATTCATCCGTCGTTCGTCTCTCTGTTTCGCGGTGACGCGGGAGCGGCCCGCGGCAGGAAGCATCGCCATCGAGCCGGCAATAAGAGAAGGAGAGAAAAAGAAAAAGAAAGAGAGAACAGAGAGAGAGTGAGAGAGAGAGAGAGAGAGAGAGAGAGAGAGAGAAAGAGCAGAAAAGAGAAAAAGGGAAAGAGTGCACGGGTGCATCGACGGTGAAAAATAATTCCGTTTACCACTTCCAGAACGATCACTTTTCCAGCAGATAAAGGAGAAACACGCGGCGCGTATTCAAATGTTCCGCCCTTCGCCTGTATTCGTGACCGTCGAACGGATTCGCGTCGATCCTCGCGAAAGTTTTAGCTCGCACTTATATATATGTGTGTATATATATATATATATGTGTGTATACGCGCGCACGCACACGCGCGTGTTGCTCGTGCATGTACGTATATCTCTCGTATACAGCCCGCGCGCGCGCGGTACTTCCCCGCAATTTACATATTGTTGCGCGGCAGAAGCCGCCGCTCGCGGCCATTTCTCGCCTAGCAGCCAGCCAGCCAGCCAGCCAACCAGCCAACCAAGCAAGCAACCAACCAAGCAACCAACCAAGCAACCAACCAAGCAACCAACCAACCAGCCAGCCAACCAGCCAGCCAACCAGCCAGCTTGCCAGCTAGCCAGCCAGCCAGCCAGCCGACCTCCTTTCCCGCGAATATCATCGCGAAAAGTTCTCGCCCGCCGACTTTCCTGGCGGAGTCCTCCTCCCCCCTCATCGATATGCCGAGGCAATCGCCTCTCGTTCGATCACCTCCGCTCGACCTGTGCTGATTTCGCGGGATATATAGCCGCGCCTGAGGGAAACGCGTCCTGATGGAAGTATTCTCCGCCGTCGCCGCAGCCGTGCTCGCGAACGATCCCCGGGAATATTTCTCATCTCGGCGCACTCTCACGCCGAGGTGCTCGAATATAATTACCGCGGCTGTGGACGCGCGCGATGCTTTCCGCGGAAATACATTAGCGCCGTCGAACGATATTATCGCGCGAGCTGCGCGTGAAAGAGCGCGTGTGACCGCCTCGAGGATAGATCCTTTTGTACGGGGAGCTGTGACGGGCGAACGGTCGGCGCACGCGATGTACGCGTCTCGTTTCCTCCGTGCTCTTCGTGCTCTCGGCTTCGTGAGAGGAAAGTGATCTTTCGCGGTCGCAATGAAGATGGAGCGAAACTCTCCACGTATTTGTTCAATCGGAAATCGAACGCGCGGAATGAAACGTTCGCGTTCTCAACCAAGTCGAAATTTCGGTCCCGCATTGATCCTGCAAGTTCCGTCGAACTTGAAAGATCAATGGAGAGAGTCTATAACAGTCTGTACAGACTATTGTCCTACCTTGCTTCTGCAAACGGTGGCTTACATCGTTCTCTTCATTTTGGAGAAGCTCGAAGAATTATTTAGCGTTCGATTATCTCAATATTTCACCTGCATTTGGTCTTTGAGTTTAATTTCATTCAGCAGTTTGTTTATTATATAGTTTGTTCAGCTGTGCGTGTAGGTGGATGAGATGAGCGAATGTTAAATAATCTAAGAAAGATGAAGGTGTGAATGGGTACAAGAAACAACACATTTTTATTCTGATAATCTCTTTTTCTTCTTCTCTTGGCGCCTGAAAATCTCGATGGGATAATAAAGCTTTTGAAAGATCTGATAAGGTTGAAAAGAAATTATAAAGGCAAAGATAACAATTGTGTGCCTAATAATGCTCTGTCAGATTCGACGCGATAGCAAAGCTAAACGGAAGCAATAAGAAGACGTAAGCAAAATCAGCGAATGTAAACAAGATCGAACTAACGGTTCGAGTAGCATTATTAGACATGAAAATCAGCACTTGTGAGCTTTGCATTATGAGTCCGGTATTCGTAATCGCAAATTATTTCAAATCTTTGTTTGAGAACGTTATTGTAGATTTTTACTCGTGGACTATTATTCGGTCGTTTAGATTAATGTTTCTTGGCTGAAACAATATAATATAATAAATACAGACAAAGATTGATGAATAATCGAGAAGCTATCATTACTTGTCAAATGATAAGCTACGAATACCGGCCGGAAAATTTCGACTCGGTTAACTCGGTGGACTCGTCAAACGGCAGTTCGGAGATCGGAAACGTGCTAGTAAATAATTGTTCACACCTGTGGAATTATATGACGAATCGCTGTCAGCGTGCCGTGGTCCTGCGTCCTACGTCCTGGCTGCCCGGCGCTTTCGGACACTCACTGGACACTCGCGCAGATACGGTTCGATCGTAAAACAACGTGTATTAAACATCGCGATGTCGCGATTCAATATTTCAATCCGCCGATGAAATACGTCGATCGCCCGCTTCGGCGACAATCGTATACAACTCTCTGATACGCCGTGCTCCGCGACACTCGTCGGCTCAAGACATAATGGCAAAGTCGCCGATGACGCGAGGCGCGAGCGTCGCGGCAGTGCGTAATCAAAACAACCGACGACCTGGGAAGGGACGGAGTCTCCTCCCACCGTGCAAAAAGTATTGTCGCTTGCCGATCAATGACGCGTGTATGCGGTAACCGAGGAATCGCGACAATCAACATTCCCGAGATATCTCGCGAACCTTCAAAATGATTAATTATCAAACTATTAATTTACCAAAACAGTCGCACGCGATCGTTAGTGCCATTATTAATTAACGTCGCGTTTTCGCGATATTTTTTTTGTGCGGCACGATTGAATACCCCATGATGACTAGAATCTGATTACAGAATGCAGGGACGCAGGATACGGCAGCTTGAAAATCTTATTGAAACTTTTAACGTCAACGGAAAATAATAATAAAGAGATTATGAAGAGGGGAAATTTTTGCTTCGCTTATCCTCTCGGTCTCCGGTTCTTTTTTATTGGGCTATTTAATATTTGCTTATCACGCATACTCTCTGTCTGTAGTTGAGTATGTTGCATACCATAATATATTGCTTAGGGATAAGGATTATAAGTATCGAGACGATCAGATGTTAAATAATTCTTAAATAATTTTTAAATAAATCGAGACGATCAAATATTAAATAATTCTTCAATAAATTCTTTCTCAAATTTTTCAACAATCGCTTCCGCCGCAAAAAATAGTCTAGTATAGGGTCGTACTTCAAGATTAGCTAATGATAATTTAAGTTTAATGGAACCTGCAAAATTAACGCAGAATCAAAATTTTGATTCATGTGCATACAACGTCTGCACGCGTAACGTTGCGGGAGAGAGAGAGAGAGAGAGAGAGAGAGAGAGAGAGAGAGAGAGAGAGGCGTCGGCGTCGCCTTGGAGTAAAAAAGTGGCATTAATCTAAACGAAGAGTTGCTCGTTCAGGGGTGAAGGGTGTCAGCTGTGAGTGACGCACTTACTACTCCCCCTTTACTTCCCTCCTCCAGCAACCGTTTCCATCAACCCTCTGCATCACTTTACGCCCCGGTATTACCAATGTACGATCTCGCACTGGCGCATCTCCGCCCTTTTTCCTGCAACTTCTTTCCCTTCGAGAATTTGCCTTTCTCTTGGCGGACTCACCGAGCCCTCGATGAACAGACAGACTTCTCCGGAATTTTTTAATTGAAATTCGTCACATTCGTGTCCCCTTTTATTTCGTAGATTAATCGAGTCGGAGAAGTACTGTAAGATATATTTAACTAAGCTGCTTGGTGTGTGATATATTTGTCAAATTATGTCATTTTAAAGACGGTCACCTCGCTCGTCTCAATATATCCGACTTATTTATTTATTTACTCGCGCGCTGTGTGGTCACTTGGTTTCTTCTCTCGTTTCATTCTTTTCTCACTTTTAACACTCATTTTTTCTCACTTTTAGCACTCTTTTAACACTTTCACTTGAACACGTGTTTCCTTTGTGTACTTTCAGGTGAGTAAAGTCCGAACTCCACCGTGGAGGATACATCTTGACGTTGCTGACGCGGTGAGTAACCAGATTTGTCCAGATACTAACCCAAGAACGCGAAAGACAATTCTATCGCGTTCCATCAGCGCGCATTTGCATCAATTTTTTTCAGCGAGCCGTCTACATGACAGCGACCATTTTACCCCTGGAATAACATTAGTCGGCCTCGCGCCCGGAATATAATGCCGACGTGTTGCGTTATCGGCGAACGAATAGATAAACATTTCAGCGGAGCATTTTTAACGCGGCGAAATTAATTCGCGAAACTGAAAAGGACTGGTTAGCGGGAACGCACGTGCCTCCTAGAATGTTCATTTCGCGCAGTTAAAAAGGGGATTATTTTACTACTGATGGAAATAAATAGATCGAATATTTTATGCGCGGGACTTTAGCGACGTCACGCATATTACGGTATCGCAAAGTTATTCCGCTCGCGAAATACTGTGGAAGCGCGATTTACTGTTTTGTGCAAAGTACTTTTCCCCATTTGCGTCAAAGGCCGGGTCGGGAAGGAGGAAGATAGAAAAGAGAGAGAGAGAGAGAGAGAGTGAGAGGGGGGGAGCGAGGGAGGGAAGGGGAGGGGAGGAGGAGAGGACAGCGACGTGTTAAAAAGCGAGTAGAACGAGGGAAATGCACTCAGAGCAGAGATGAGAAAAGTTTTGTTGACTTGGCTGAAATTTAATTTCGACTGGAATTTCGCGCAGCCCTCCGACATTTTTATTAGTTCAAGATTCGCTCGCGTATCATTTCGCCGATTCATTGATCACGGCCGCGACAAATTAACGCTTTTTGTACATAGCGAGCGCTGGCCGCGAGCGGCCCGGCGCAGCGTAGCGCGGCGCTCCGCCGAATACGAGAACCGCGAAATATTTAAGGATACTTTTGCTCGCGATATTTTCGATCCGTTTTTAATCGAATACGCAAATCGACGTTTATTTTTGCTCTCGGTTCTATCGGGGCAGGAGGAGTTTTATTTTCATTACACGGAAAATGTGTCGCCGCGCCGCGTACCTCATCGCGAAATCTCGTGACGGTTCATTTAACCCCTCCGTGCGCCGGCCCGTATCGGTTCCGATGCAAACCAGTTTCGGAGCAATTTCCGTTGTTGCGATAACATCGGAGCTCCATGTTATTTCTTTATAAATCAGTTGTTCGGAATGTAAACCAGCTGTTCGCAACGACGATCGCGGCAGGCTGCGCGCGAGCATACCAGCTTTATTTACTATAAAATATGTCAACAGACCGTGATACGACAACCGCGGGTTACATCAAAACCCGCCCTCCTTCCCCTCCACCTTTCTCTCTCTTTCTCTCTCTATAAAATACATCGCATTTGCAAGGAAAACGACTGAGATTTTCGTAGCAAAAGACGAGGGGGGAAAACTCCGAAAAATCCTCGCGTAGAGAAGCAGCCGCACGCACGAAGGGGTTAATTATCTGAAGCGCCCCCGGCTGCTTCTTATCTACGCCGAGGCCTTTAATGCCGCTTGATCGCCTTGAGCATCGTCCTACGCGGACACCACGATGGCGTTTGCGTGCCCCGCGGGGTGCCGGGCGCCCCGTGGCGCGGGCGTATCTCGCGTTCTCGGCTCGCGAGATGCCCGCTCCAATGTGATGACGATTAATTGATCACGCCTCGGGCGCGCAAACGAAGGGGACACTGCGCGGTCGCTTCGTGAAACCTAACGCGCTCACTCACTCTCTCTCTCTCTCTCTCTCTCTCTCTCTCTCTCTCCCCCTACTCTCTCTCTCTCTCTCTCTCTCTCTCTCTCTCTCATTCTCGTTCTTGCTGCCTCGATCGCATTGCCGCATACACCGAACACCGCTGTTGTCACGCGCGTGCAACGCGGCAGCTCGCCTGCAAGACCTCGCGGCAGTAAAGTGCGCTTTACGATCCCGGTTATGACGTGAATTAGAGCGCCTTGTCGTAAATACCGTAGACGCGTGCAACAACGTGCGTGCACGCGCGCAGCGTAGTCGCCGCCGCCGCCGCCGTCGCCGCCGTCGCCGGCTCCGTAAATATATACGGCGCGCTGCCGTGTGTGTATTTGCCGGGGAAATTTTTATTAAGTCTCGGGAGCCGGGCGTACGACGTAAGACGACGTTTTTATTTCGTGCCATCGGCACGGATTGCCGCGCCCGCTGTTTGGAAAGCATCAATCGCGAGAGGAGTCCATAAAAGGGGTGCTCCTCCGCGGACGAGCGGATTCTCCCCTTCTTCGTCTGCGACGAAAGTCTATGAGGGATCGTCGAAAGAGCGCGTTGGAAGCGCTTGTGTTCTCAGTCTCGGCTCGATTCCCTGATTTCTTAAGATTTAATTACCGGTACATCCAGTATGTGTCGAGATTTCGAAAGTTCCATTCCGAGATCGGTGACGATAGCATCCTGAAAGCCGAGAGAAAAAAATCTTTCCAAAGTCTCACAGAGACGCGCTAGCCCAGCGACTCTGCTTCTTTCGAGGACACTCTGTATACAAGATACAGCAGTCGCCGAGACTCGCGACGAGCCCGTTGTGAACCGTGCGTCGTCCCAGGTTGGATTTCAGTTCGCGGTCGGGAATCTGATTCAGGACAGCTTCGATGCGACGATAGACGGACGGGGGGGCTTGCGGGCGGAGAGGGATGGCGCTGGGTAGGTGGAGGTTGTAAATGCCGTCGTATTTAGGGAACCGATCTCACGCTCGAGGCTGAGGTTCGGCTGGCTGGCAGGCTGGCAGGCAGGCAAGCAGGCTCGCGTGTCTAGACCGGAAGTGGTTCTCGTGCTAGGCGTGGCTCCTTGATATACAACCCCTTGTATCTCACGCAGCTACCCGAGAAATAGAGAGAGAGAGAGAGAGAGAGAGAGAGAGAGAGAGAGAGAGAGAGAGAGAGAGAGAGAGAGAGAGAGAGAGAGAGAGAGAGTGCCTCGCGTCGGTATGCTCCCTCGGTGTGCACGTACGAGATGTCCAATAACCTTTGCCTAACCCCTTGAGGCGAAATGAAGTCGATCGATCTCGTCCCGGCCGACTCGGAAGTTATCCGGTGACCACTGATTTCTGCTTCCCCGCACCCCGCACCGCCTTTGCCCTCGCGGGTAGGTGGGTGGGTAGGTGGTAGGTTGCTTTCGTTCTGCCTGCCATTCATTCCCGTCGAGAGATCTCGCGTACCACCCTCGCGTCCATAGTTTACACTACAGCCGACATCGATCCGAGTGAGTCGTGGATTTCAGAAACACTCGCATAATGAGGCGACCGGTAATCGTTCCGACCATCAATTCTCTCTCTCTCTCTCTCTCTCTCTCTCTCTCTCTCTCTCTGTCTTCCTCCTCGCGTCTGTCTTTCTCTTTCTCTCGGCTTTCCTGGGGATGTTGAGGACGCCGAGGGAAGCTCGAGTTTCCCGCACGGCTTTCAGTGAACGCGAATCAAACAGGCTGATGGAGTTTTTATTCTTTGTAGTTTGCGAGGGAACACGCGACTGGCCGCGGGTCCAATGGATGAGTAATTTAGCTATATTAGGTCTATTCTGTCATATCTGGGTAACATCGCGAGATATATATATGTGTGTGTGTGTATACATATATATATATATGTATACACAACAACATATATGTGTCATAATATCACCCAGCTAGCCGACGGCGCGATCTAGCGTGTAATAACAGTGTCCTTGCTCGTATTGACATAGTGATCAGCCGCAGCTGCGAACACCTAGGGCATTTATCGACCAAGCATAAATTGTCTGCATTTGATTTGCCCCATTATCGGGTTATTTCCTAAACTAACAATCATGCTTTGCATCGACCGTCCGAGTAAATCGGCGCTAATTTACTGGCGAAACATTTCATTAACTCGCTCAAAGCCCGAGTCTTCGATAAAATGCGTATAATCCCTCGCTCTCTTTGTCCGATGAATTTATTATTCCCGGGAGGTGTGATTTTACGGGGAAAACGTTGTAAATGAGACTTACCGGTCGAAACGCCGCGATATAACTCGTAATTTCTCGTTGCGTTGTATCGCTTCGAAATAACAGATAACGCTAACGAAATTCTACCGCAACCGGAAACGCATTCTCTCACACCTATCTTCCTCCTTCCCTTCATACACACACACACACACATATATGAACGCGAAGGTATTTGTATCCGATGCGTCACATCGCCAAAGAGGAACGAGTATCGTTGAAAATCTTTCACCCATCGAGTTTATTAATCCAAGGAAGTTTATATGCGCGCTCTATCGTATCTACTACGTCGCGGCGTGCAACTTCATCAAGCCGATATTTCCTCGTTACGTTTTTCATGATGCATCCAATTAGCGGACGTAATGAACGTCTCAGCCCCGTGCTTGAATACCGTACGCGTGTATTAAAGCTGCATCATCTCTAGTACGAAATAATTCACTGCCAAACGACTTCATGCTCTAAGGAGCTTTGCCGGTCCCGCGATATTTTGAAAACCTTCAAGAGAGTCAAAGGGCCATTCAACATGCAACTCGAGGTACGTACCACTCGAGATTCCTAAATTGGCCAAGCACTCCAAGTTTGACCATCGATCCGTCTAGTCCACACGGTCTTCCTCGACGGTCCTCGCGTCGCTCGCGGATATGAAATGGAACGCACCGCGAGTACAAACGAGTTTACTCTCGGATGGATCATCGATTATTTCGCGACGACGAATGTAATCGGGCGACACTCGAGCGACTTACCAGGTCTGTAAATATGAAACCGGAATTTGCCCATAGATGGCCCTAGCTGTCAATGTAGTTACCGTCAAACCGCGTCATTGGCGCCATTTTCATTTGTTGACATCTGACAAAGATTTTCAACTCACAACAATACAAGTTTCATACAACAGCACAGTTTGTAATAGCGTTGAACATGTCGAATTTTGTGCCTGGAAGCTACGATTTGCGGACAGCATTGATTTTCTGTTACCATTTGAAGAAAACTACTGCAGAATCGCATCGAATGCTTGTCGAAGCTTACGGTGAGCATGCTCTTGGTAAATCACAGTGCTCTGAGTGGTTTAAAAAATTCAAACGTGGCAATTTCGATATGAGAAACGAAGAACGTTTTCGGTGGAAGACCACCGAAAAAGTTTGAAGACAGCGAATTGCAAGCATTGTTGGATGAGGATGACGCTCAAACGCAATAACAACTCGTGGATCAATTTAATGTGACACGAGAAGCCGTCTCCATACGTTTGAAAGCCATGGGAAAGAATCCAGAAGATGGGAAAATGGGTTCCACATGAATTGAATGAAAGACAGCAGGAGAACCGAAAACCCACTTGCGAAGTGCTGCTCGCCAGGTACAAAAGAAAGTCATTTCTCCATCGAATTGTGACTGGTGATGAAAGGTGGATATATTTTGAGAATCCTAAGCGTAAAAGATCATGGATAATTCCAGGCGAACCATCGACATCGACTGCAAGGCCAAATCGCTATGGACGTATGACAATGCTCTGTGTTTGGTGGGATCAGAAGGGTGCGATCTATTATGAGCTGCTAAAACCTGGCGAAATCGTTAATACTGAACGCTACCGACAACAAATGATCGATTTGAATCAAGCTTTGCGCGAAAAACGACCAGAATATCAGGAAAGGCAACACAAAGTGATTTTGCTTCATGATAATGCACCATCACACACAGCAAAACTGGTGAAGGAAACGATTGAGGCGTTTAGTTGGGAAATACTTTCGCATGCGGCTTACTCACCAGACTTGCGGCTCCGTCCGATTACTGCTTATTTGCATCGATGGGACACGCACTTGCTGAGCAGCGCTTCACTTCTTGCACGAAAATGCACGAAAATGGCTCGATGACTGGTTTGCCTCGAAAGAGCAACAGTGTTTCTTGGCGTGGCATCCACAAATTGTCAGACAGGTGGGAAAAATGTATAGCTAGCGATGGGCAATACTTGGAGTAACATATTTTTTATCATTTTCATACAATAAACGTGTATTTTCTAAACAAAAATTCCGATTTCATATTTACATACCTGGTATAAACGAGATTCTGCTTGCCGCCAGCCCCGGCAAGCAGAAATTGTTGAGCGGACCGCTCGGCCAGTTGGTCGCGACAAATATATGCATATATGCACATGTATATGCATATATATATATTGTAATTTGATAATTAATAGTAACTCTCATGCCGCCACGTGCCGCTAACGCCTGTACCGGTTTGCATAATTTCGCGTCCGCATGCACGCGCTATTCGTAGCCGGGCTCTGAGTAATTTATCGTTCAATACGCTTCGCGATACACGCGGCTAAAACTGCACGATGCGATGTATATTATTGCACCGGGATCGCTCGTTTCGTTGTACATGTTACGTGTGTATGTGTGTTCGTGTCGGTTCTTGGCAGCCAGCGCAGAGCAAACAATGACTCGTCGCTATTTAGCGTCGATATCGCGCGCCTCGAAAAATATCGGTGATTCGTCTCGAAGGAAAGTCTCACGGAGCCGCACGATACGGTGCGTGGGTGTGCGCACGCGACTATTATATAAATTATTTCGTCGAAATCGCGCGCGCGCGCGCGCAGGGCCAGCGGTAACACGGAGGGAATCGCGCGGAGGAAATCAATGATTTTTTGCTGCCCGAAAGCCCGTGCGGTGTGCGCTTTATGCACCGAACGAGCAAACCGCGACGCATTCCACACGGACGGCGAGAACGTCAGGTCCGTTATCTTCGCGAAGGCGATTCGGAATAACGAGCGGCCGCTATCGGGAATGACGCTCCGTGCCGCGATGAGGTACGCCGGGATTGAGGTCGGCGAGAGGTCGCGCGCGCTCACTCTTTCGACGGCTCGCGATATCACGGCACGGGTGAAAGGTGCGCCGCGTGAAACGATGGGCGGAAACGCGAGAGCGAGGGATTCCGCCGGCGTCGCTGTGACATTCCGACGGGGCGTCGACAGCGGGCGCGATCCGCGAGAATCTAATCCGACCTAATCAAGCCGCGCTAAATCCGCTCCGCGCTCCCGCTGACGCGAGATCAACGCTCGCGCGGCAATCCGCACGGATAAAACGGACTCGAGGTCTCGACGCTGCTCTCGAGGGGGAGAAAAAGCGCGAAGGGCCTCGCCGGCAGTCGACTCGCTCGCTCGTTCGCTCGTTCGCTCGGTAGGGTGAGAGTAGATGGGGGTGCGTTGGTGGTGGTGGTGGTGGTGGTGGTGGTGATGGTGGTGGTGATGGTGGTGTTGCGTCCTGTGCAAGTCATAACGCGCGTGCGACAAGGGCCCTCCTAATTCCGGGAGCCGCGAGAAAACTGGGACAACGCCGACGGCGGTACCTATATCACCCGCATCTACCACCGTCGGCTTCGCCTTCGCCGCCGCCGCCGCCGCCGCCGCCGCCACCACCGCCGCCACCGACACGGGCGACATCACCGCGGACGAGATTACATTACTTAGGGGGCTCCTACTTTGCGGTCTCGTGAAATGCACTCAAACTAATTTGCGCCCGAGAGCTTCGCGCCGTCCCCGTCGTCCGCTTCGCCCTCTTTCCCTCCCTCTTGCCGTCCGCCCCCTTTTTTCTTCGTCGCCACCTCGCGGCTGCGGACGCAGATGAATCCTTTTGACGCGTTAATCCAACTTTGCTCTCGCGGCTTCAAGCTCGTTTCGAGCGGACGAGAGACAGGTAGGGGGGACAGGAGGGGGGGGGAGAAAGATGGGGAGAAAGGGATGGAACGAGATAGACGAGAGGGTGAAGGGAAGGAGGAGGATAAAGAGAGAGAGAGAGAGAGGGGGGGGAAGAGAGAGATAGAGAAAGACAGGCTGCTCGTGTAAGACACGCGAGTGCGCGGATGACGAGGTAGAATTTAAATTGGTCATCGGGTGTGGTGTGGCGAGGGATTTTACGCGGCCTTTCGCGTCTCCCCAGCCTTTGTTACCTTTGCGCGTCTTCCTCGTTTCCGCGCGGCGCTCCAAGATAAGTAACTTTGCTGCTACGCCTCCGAGGTTTCCCAGTTCGTTGATACACGTCGCACTTTATGTCTCTGCGTAATCTGCCCTCTCGGGGAGAAGAGCGGATAGAATTCTCTTATCCTTCCAATTGTTCTCCGGATTGCGGGCTTCTTACGGCCTCGTTACGTAACTCGTTATGCAATACGGATTTTTATTTACGTTCCGGCGTACGACTAGCGTAAAAATTAATAATGATCCAATTAAAGGACGATACCTGTCGGATTGTATTTCTCGTCCCGGCGGTGCGTCTCCTCCGCTTTCTCTCTTTCTCCTGCTCCCTCTCTTTTCCACGGGTTTCCATTCCCGGCGCTTTATTATCAGTCTCATTCACTTTTCACTCGCGGTTAACCGTCGGCAGCCTCGCTGGAGATCTCTAACTTTGAGAAACGATCCCCTGATCTCTGAATTTAGGATATCTGAATTTAGAATATCCGCGAAACGAACCCGCGAAATCCGCGGAAAAGCCATTCAGCGCGATTACATTGCATTAGTAAATATTCCGTGGGAAGGAAAATGGAAAGAGAGATTAATCGCCGTGCATTCTCTCGCGCGATATCTCTCAGCACGTTAGAATTATCGAGCCGCGGTAAATGCGTTATCGTACCGCCGGTGAGTATCGAACGCGCGAGCTGCGACGAGCGTTCGTTCGCGATTTTACCCGGAAACTGTAACTCGGCTGTCCTCCTCGCCTCCAGCTCTCTTTTTTCTCACCCCGCGAAATTACGTGCACGCGCGTCAATAATTAACCCTTACTGGCCTGCCGCGCTAATGAAACGTATCAGGGTGAAATTTAATTAAAACAGATATTTAGGTCGAGCCTGCAACCAACCGGCTGCTGTCACCGACATCGTCGTCGCTACCGCCGTTGTCGACAGATTAGAATATCGCGGCATCCACTTGCCCTCTTTTCGCGTCCCGTCCCCTCCCCCCCCCAACCCTCCCCGTGACTCGCAAGGAGCCACTTAAATCTTTCAATTATCGCGTCTTACCGGCGAGACGCCGCTGCTACGCGAGAATAAAAAGCGGGAAAGAGGGCGAGTCTTTAAAGCGCGGCAGCAACGGCCGTTCGATCGCGGCGTCTTCGCAGAGGCGACGCGTTCTCGAATCCACGATGCTGCGACGATTTCGGTGAAATCGCACGAAACTCGTGTATACATCGTCGATTGTCATCCGAATGTATCGTCGTCGATACGTCGGATATATTTTCGACGACACATCCCTGAAGAATGTTACGCGAGATTTGTGCCGCTGCCGGAAGGAACGGGAGAAAGTAATAGGTGTTGCGCAGATGAGAAAAGTTGCCAATGTCCACCGGCCTACGCCAGCCGCGACGTAATCGACTTGTTAAACAAATAGTAAAAACGGGCATTCTCGACGATCGCGCGACGAGCCGAGTAGATAGGTGGTCGGATGGTGACAAGGGGGTGAGAAACGCCGGCGGTCGCATTCGACGCCTGGAGTGCCGCAAATTTATACAATTAAGTGTAATAACCGTCAGAATAATTAGAGACGTAATTGTTGTTGCGAGGAATAATTAAAAAATAATTGCGCCTGTCTCCTGCCGGCAACAACGGAGCGGCGACGACGACGACGCTCCTTCTTTTTTCTCCTCGCGTTCGCCGCTTTCTCCAGGCCGCCTATTTTCGCCCCTTTTATCATCTTTCTGTTCGTTCGCCCACCTCCCTTCCCTCCTTCTCTCTCTCTCTCTCTCTCTCTCTCCCTCTCTCTCTCTCTCTCTCTCTCTCTCTCTCCCTCTCTCTCTCTCTCTCTCTCTCTCTCTACCTCTCTATCTCTCTATCTCTGTCGTCCTCCTGCACAAAACTCCCTCCCTATTGTAATTCTATTTAAATTTGATCATTTTCCGCTGTTACTCTGTTCGCACCAACTTGAGGATGCTTTGAGGACGGATAAAAACCCTCCTGTCTATGAAAGTGTTACGACGAAACTTTCATACGTCGGGGGAATCAGTCTCGCGCGAGGCACACCCCGCGTGTGAGGCACTATCTACCTGTCAAATTCACTGAGTGCCTCGAAACATCATTAAGAGAGAGAGAGAGAGAGAGAGAGAGAGAGAGTGTGTGTGTTTATGTTTGATTTATAATTTTTATCGCATGTTCTTAAAAGTGAATTCTCCGGCAAGTACGAACGATATAGTTGTCACTATATCGTCCGTACTATATATGTTTCTATAGTTTTGCAGTACTTCCCGCTCTGTCATATCTCTCCGCTTTCTCTCGTTAAAGTTTTCCGACTATCTTGCTTCAACATTAAGGTTTCTTTTTGCGCCGGCGCAATTTTCCCTTGGATAAAATAAATTATTTAGCCTCTGTCTTTTTGCTCTTTCTTTCTCTCTCCCTCCCTCCCTCCCTCTCTCTCTCTCTCTCTCTCTCTCTCTCTCTCTCTCTGCCTCACTCATACTCGCTGTCTATCTGTCTATCTCTGTCTTGTTCTCTCCCAACTTTTATATTCTCAGCTGACGTTTGAGCGACATTCCGCGGATTCGCTAATTCGCTAATTCACCATGTTGCGAAGTACATGTCAGAAGTCGCGATAGCAATTTGCAGCGCTGAACGCACACCGGCGAGACATCTCGCGGGCGCACAGAGCGCGCCGGACTCCGTGTGCCCGAGAGCACCGGCCACAAAAGGGGATTTAATGACGAAATCCGGATTTAGTGAGGCGATTCCGTCGGATATAAGTGCCCGGAGAGTCGTAAGATCGTTTATATACTAGCCGTTATTCGTAGACTTAACTTTTATATAGGCGGCAGTTATCGCGCGGAACTGCGCCGCTGCAGTAAATTTTGAACAAACGCCGTGACTCGGAGTGCTTTTAAAGCACGAGGAAGTATCGCCCCGACGAATCCTGTCGATGGCTGTAAAGCGCACGCAGACACGAGAACCACCCGTTCCTCCGCCGCCGCGCCGTCCCGGCTATCGCCGGCTATCGCGACGCTCGAAATGAAATGCCGGCGGTATTAACGGGGGCGAACGTTCGTCGGCTCCACGTCGTGTTAATCCACCGTGTAAAGTCTAAGAGGCTTAACATTATCGATCCTACACCTTGTCTTACTTAAAAAAGTTTAATTATTCCTCCTTAAAATTAATTCGCTACAACATCGCACAGATATTTCCTCAGCTTTCCCATTTCCCATTTCACACACATACGCACGCGCACGTTCGCATACATGTGCTCTCTCTCTCTCTCTCTCTCTCTCGCTCTCTCTCTTTCTCTCTCGCTCGGTCAATCGCTCGCTCGACGACGCTCGACGAAGAATACATAGTCTGCCGACGTAATATCTGTCGATCTTAGAGAGAACGGCGGAGAGCGAGCACAGCCGTGTTCAAAGTGGAACGCAGTGGACCAATATATTAGAACTCCACTGATATTCCTTACGTTATGTATATACATTCTGCATAGGAAAAGCCTTCTCGTCACGACCGTCGTCGGCGTCGGCGTCGTCGACGGTTCGATATCCGCCGCCTGCCCACAGGTGCCTCGGCGTCTGTCAATAATCTCAATCTCGCGATGCCGATGCCACGCAGGGAGGTGCGCCGCGCGACACAGTCGTTTTATCGCCGGTGACGAGCGTTTACGATCAAGCAAGTGGCTCCCGTTCCTGCGCTTTTCACGTGCTACCAGCGCGGCGGCGGCGCGTCCACGTTAAAAGTCGCACGCGCGCCGTCTCGCTTGATGAAGCCTCTTTACAAATTTACGCATCGCTGCTACTTAGCGACTCCCTTAAAGCGAAAACATCGTCGAACGTATCGTCGCGTATCGCGCAAACTTCCTGAGATGCGGCCGGCTGGCGCTCCGTGCGAAACCGTCACCGTGTGCTGTCACTTGCCGCGGACTCATTAGCGACAGGATGGACCGCGACCGTAGCTTCGCTTCGCGTGTCACGTCGTGTCGTGTCGGCGATCTCGGGGGCTGATGTCTAATGTCAACTACAGCTGGTTGAAGGGGACCAAATGCGTCAATTGGCGGTATATTTGACCCGTGTTCAACCAGCTAAGCTTAACATTACGTGCGAGGTCCGTTCGCATCGTCGATCTTCTCTCTTGCTGGCTCGCGTCGGCTCGCGTTGCTTCTTCGAGCGAGTCGCAGAATCCGCGCGGGGCGTCGCGTGCCCGCCGCTTCGCCTCGCCTCGCCTCACCTCGCCTCGCCTCGTTCCGCCGCACGTCCGCGTCACCGTAAGCTCTCGCGCCGCACACTACCTCTTTCTCTCGCTCGCTCTCTCGTGCGCTCATCCATCCGTGAATGTCGAACGCAGAAACCACCCCCGTCGACTCGGCCGATTCTGCCCGTGACATTTCGTGCCTCCCGATCCGTGATAGCCGCTACCGGCGTCGCGGCTAATCGCTGACCTTTATTTCCGGGCTTTAGTCGACATTATGAGAGACCATCGACAATAGCGAGTAGTACGGAGAGAGGAGACGGCAGGAGAGGAAACGGGCCGTCGACCACTTGAAGAAGTATCGTTTCGTTATTTTTTCATTTCTCGGCTTACTCACGCCGCTTGTCACGCGTCGCGGAGGTCGGAAGTCGGCCGAAGTGGCGCTTCCGCAAGTCGTGCACGTCCGTAGGAATCAACGGGAATCGATCGCGAGCGCGATTCGAAACGGACTTACCGAGACAATAGCGTCATCGTTCACGTACGTCGCGGAAGGGAGAAGCCCAGGGTCGCGCCTTTAAGCCGCGCCGGTGCCTTCCGGGCGGCCATTAAGGGTGTCATTGTGCGCGGCGACAGGGCAGGGGAGGGTTATTGGCAGGAAGAGGGGCATTAAGGCGGCAACAATGGAGCCCGACTCGATCCTCCGAGCCATCCTTGCCGCCGTTCCTATGTCTTCCGTCCTGCCGTCCCCGCGCGAGTACAGTCATTTCTGGAATCTGCCGATACCAGGCCAAGCAAGCATGACGGATTTCTCACGTGAGAAGTTGCCGTGGAATTTCGCGAAAACGATATATATATATATATATATATACGCACATATATATGTATACACACACACACACACACGTACACACATACTCTTTACATCGACGTAGTTCGAGACGGCTCGCGAATTCCTCCGACGTCGTCGAAATCGCGCCGTTATTGCGTTTTCCGACGGAATCGAGAGGAGGGGAATGACGCGTGCGCTTGCGCTCGCACACGCGAGTAACTATTCTAGGCCCGGCGTGATGCGCGAGTAACACGAGACGCGGCCGTTTAAATATATCCCGCGGCCATGCGCGAAGTCTTGTCGCTGTTCGTTCGTTCGTTCGCTCGCTCGTTCGCTCGTTCGCTCGCTCGCTCGCTCGCTCGCTCGCTCGCTCGCTCGCTCACTCGTGGCCGCGAGAACGCAAGACTGTCGCGACTATCGAGTCACTAGCCCGCCACCGATTATGGTTCCATGCGGCGAAAAATGAAACCGAGTTGGGCGACAGTAGAACGGAACGCAGAGAAAGAAACAGAGAGAGAGAGAGAGAGAGAGAGAGAGAGAGAGAGAGAGGAGCTCAGGAGGTCAGGCATGAGAGCAGGGGGAGGATCGTCGCGAGCGGAACGAGTCGAGGGTCTCTCGATCAAACGTCTCCGCTCGCACCGCAACGTCAAATATGGCAATGCGGCTTAGATCGCGTATGGAACGAGGCGCGTCCCTTAATCTCGAGAGCTCATACCTTGCTCCGCCGGCGATCCGGACTTTGTCGTGCACGTGTTGGAGCCTCGGCTGGCTGGATCGATGTCGGACGTGACGACGACGACGACGACGACGACGACGATGACGATCGGAGAGGATCCCACTCGAGACAGACACGACACACTAAGTACGACACTTCGCGCTTGCTCCTTACTCCCGAGACTCTCGCGCGAACACTGTTTCCTCTATCTATCTATCTGTCTCTCTTGCTCTCCCTCTATCTCTCTCTCTCTCTCTCTCTTCTCTTCTCTTCTCTTCTCTCTCTCTCTCTCTCTCTCTACCTCTCTGTCTTTCTGTCGCTCTTTCTCTCCTCCTTCAACGCTGCGCGGTCACGGCCAGCTTGCGATCGACGACAATATGTATTCACCAGCAGCACAATCATCGTCCGGTTATCGCCGGCGGATTATCGAACGCAGCACTGCACCATTCGCGAGATTACGCGAGGCGGCGCCGAGTATCGTCGTCGCGACGCGAATATTTCGGACGCTCGCTGCCGCGGCTATCCTCGCGTACCGCCCGCTTTTCCGCGTATTTTTAGAGAAATTATGCAACGACGAGCGACGACGTTTCACGCAGAGGCGCTTCCGCGCGAGCCCTCTCGCTCCGTCAACGGCCGTCGCTCCTCGTCGCGACTCGGACCGGGTGTTCCGTCTTCTGGATTGTCATAGCTTTGATCGATAGAGTTTGGAGATTGCCGAGAACAGCGAGGTCGTCGTCGCCGTCATCGCAGCCCCGTGGTCGTGAGGAATCTTCGCGTCGTTGATACGAACAGCGCGACCTCGAGAGTGACTCTCCGCGGCGTTAATCGGCGTTAATCGTGGCTCCCTTCGAGACTCCCGCGAGCGAATCAAGGCGACGATTGAAAAACGTCGCTCCGACGTCACGCAGACACGCCACGAGAGTTCCCAGTTTCGTTGGACGATTCTGCAGCACTCTGCTTCGTTCCCTCGCTCGTTCGGCGATATTTTCGTCGACGACGACGACGACGATGACGACGACGATGGCGAGTCGCGAGTACGTGTGCGCGACTGTGTGTGTGTGTGTGTGTGTGTGTGTGTGTGTGAGAGAGCAGGCAGGAGAGAATGAGAGAAAGAGCAGAGAGAACCGGGAGGGTCGACGAAGGAGGGGCGGCGGGGGCAGTGGCGGAATATCTACCGGTCTATATCCGGAGCGAGTCTTCTCATAAGATCACTTCTTTTCTTTGCGAACACCGCGCGGTGTTCAGTGTCAGAAGTCCCGCACGTGCTCCCGTCGCAGACAACGCGCGCTCGTGTCTCGATAACCGCAGCTAATTTGTCACGAAGGCACGAATGCGCGACGGCTGGAAAAATCGCGAGCGCGAACTTGGCGAGAACACGGCGGGCGGAGGCGAGCTGAAGCCAAGCTGTTCCGCGCCGGATAACGCGACGTTAACAAGCCCGGTACATTACTATTGCGGAACGCAGCGGCGGAATCCGCGAGACGGAAAAGGCACATACTCGACGAGTTCTCGTGCGATATTCCGGCAATCCGCGGAATACGCATGCACGCGGGCGAATGTCGATAAGGGTCGATATCGAGTAGCGTATTTTAGCTCGAGTCCCATTCAACTTTTAGTCCGTCGTCAGCCGGTCGCTTTTGTCGTTTCACTTTTCCAACCCAGTTTCGATCCTCCCGCCCCGTGCCGCCCGCGCTCGCGCGCGACGATAATCGAGCTTAAAATTGTCCCGCGGTCGAGGCTTCGGCCCGAGGCGATCGACGGCGAGGTGAAGAGGCAAGGACGAGTCGACAGAGTTGGCCCGGGTTGCCGCGGAACGAACGATCGGTCGGGATGTCTATTGGAACGGCACGACGTTGAGAAAAATCGCGCGCGAAAATAAGCGAACCGAAATTAAAACGCGATCCTTAGAACGCCAGGCTAATTCTAATCCGCTCATCCGTCACCTTCGACCATCATCGTGCTACATCTTTCCATCCTTCGATTCTCTCTCTCTCTCTCTCTCTCTCTCTCGCACGCGCGATCGAGTACTTTATACTGTCTAAAAAAAAATATTCCGCGCGATATCGCGGTAGAGCGTTATCCGGCAGAAAGCGAACGCGGCAGAGCAACCGCTTATGTAAAAATAAAGTCGGACCTATCTCTCGGAGGATTTCTCAATAAGTAAGGAGGGAGGAGCGATCGAAAACAACGATAAATTTTTAACTCGCGCGGGAGCCGAGAGAGAGCCGTCGCCGTCGCCGTCGTTGCCTCTCGGCGCGGTTAGCGTCGAGCATCGAGGAGGAAGCGAGAGTCAGAGTTGAGCCACAGTTTCTTCTCTCGCTCTACCCTCCCCCCCCCCCGCTCCGCGACGACTTCCTTAATTTTTGCTCTAACAAGAAAAGTTTAAGCCGCTAATAAAGTTGAAGCTTTAAATTAGACTCGCGGTAAAGCAAGCGTACCGCTCGAGATTAAGAATTTAGAGGCACTCGGTCCTTCTTCCTCTCGATCGGCCCCGGCTGGAAGCGGACGCGACGAAGGGAGCGTTCGCCGGATGAGTAATTCTGTTTACGCTCGAGATACCCTTCGCGATTGCGATTTATCGGCAGCCGGCCTTAAGCGCGTCTGTAATTTCGCCTCGAAGGAGGAGTCCTACGACGACGACGACGACGACGACGACGACGGTGACGGTGACGGTGACGGCGGATATCCCCGTTCGTGTCTCTCGTCGGATCGATTACAGAAATCCACTGAGTTACAAGAAGTCCAGGATCGCGACGATCAAAGGCGGACGCGAAGCGCGCGAGCCCCGGTTGCGGATGAGACGTATTTTTTCAAGGACGTATCCGATTGCAAACGATAGCTTCGAGTACCGATAGATTCGCCGCGCACAGGCACAAAGGCCGGGGATCGAGTTTGAACGGCAACTTCCGTCCCTGCTGACTTCGGACACGCTTTCAAACTTCCGATCCAGCGGAGCCAGCGCGCGCTGGATCGCCTGCCGCGTGCGAACGCCTCTTTGAACGTCGGAAATAGTTTCCGCCGCTCTCTAACCTTGACTCATGCCGCAGCGGCAGCTGCCGCGACGAAAGCGCTCGCAACTCGATGCGTTTACGACTCGTGTCTCGTTCTTCGTTCCAAGTAGCACGCCGACTCTCCACGATATATTAGCGCGACGAAGGGACAGGGGATGGAGCAGTCGAAGAAACGCGGAGAGGAGCGCGCGCGCGCGCGCCCGTCGGACGCGACGTGAGCGCACACGAGCGAGCGCGCCCGCGTGTGTTTTAAAGTCGACGCGCCCTGGAGGGCTGGCCGACGCTTCTTGAGCACGTCGCTATTGTTAGACCGACAATGGGCAAACTTCGCTCTACGTTCCCCGACGAGTGCCGACGTCGTCGCGCCTTCCACGTCAATCCGCCAGCGGCCACAGCCGCGAAAGGACGCACCGTCGTCGCCGAGGTCGTTCGAGAGAGATCGGCCGTTTCAAGCTCGTCGAACGTCGGCGACGTCGACGGGGCGAACACGCCTCTCGCGCGAAACGATCGCGCCCCTTTAAGACGCCTCAAGGCTCTCTCACCGAGGACGCGCCGACGGCGTCTTCGACGTTTGACGTTTCTCGTTTATGTCTCTCCCGCGTACGTCGTCGTCGTCGTCGTCGTCTACTACGTCGCTCTCTTCCGAGAGCCACCCTCGAGACTGCGCGCTACTACGAGAACCGCCCGGCGTAAACAAACTCGCCGTTCTCTCAGCGCGCGCGGCTGAAAGACAGTTACGATTACTCCGGTCGATACTTTCCCGGTATCGCGCGCTACCGCGTCACACGCGTAACGCGCACTGTTCCTCTCGCGTGCTGCCGCCGTTTTCAGCCGCCGCCCCTGTGTATGCCGGAGTGTTTAGCTGATCTTTCATACGCGGCTGATCTCACATCCGTCTACTCCGCGACACGTCCGACCCGACGTTACCGTTTCCCCTTGCTCCGCACTCTCTCTCTCTCTCTCTCTCTCCTCTCTCTCTCTCTCTCTCTCTCTCTCTCTCCTCTCTCTCCTCTCTCTCTCTCTCTCTCTCTCTCTCTCTCTCTGTCTCTCTCTCTCTCTCTCTGTCTCTCTGTCTCTGTCTCTCTGTCTCTCTGTCTCTGTCTCTCGTGTCCAGCGGCGATCCTACTGTAGCGCGACGTATCTACTTGCGGCGCGCGGCGAGCCATCGCACGTCTGACCACGCGCCGAGCCTGACTACTGGCCGCGGCCTACCGGAGCGGCGCTCCGACCCTTGGAGCTTTGCCGACTCTTGCTTCCGAGAGGGTACTCCGTCGCGGATGTCGGCTTCCACGCTGGCTACGTCTCCTCGCAGCCGCACTCTGCCGCAGCTGCGGCAGCGCTCGTAGACGGATGCGTATGCGTCGTGACTCGAGTATACGTGTGTGCGTATTTGCGAGGATGAATGTATGCACCGGAGAAGGACAGAGGGTGAAGAGAGGGAGAGAGAGAGAGAGAGAGAGAGAGAGAGAGAGAGAGAGAGAGAGAGAGAGAGAAAGACAGAGAAAGAGAGAGTGTAGAGTGAGGTAGACCGAGAACGAGAATCGGAGAGGGTGGGAGAGAAAGAGCGAGAGAGAGAGAGAGCGAGAGAGAGAGAGAGAGAGAGAGAGGGAGAGAGAGGGAAAGAGAAAGGGAGTGAGAACAGCGACGGTAAGGTCCGACGGTCCGACTAGAACGTGAACGTACTACTTGGTGGGCGTCCGGGCCCGCACTGTGCAGCCGACGGCAGGCGTCGCGACGCTTCCCCGCCCGAACATGCGAGCTCCTCGCTACACGGGGGTAGGGGGTGAGAGGGTAAAAGGTGGGGGGGAGGCGCCGGCGCCCCGCACGCCTGCGTACCAGCGTACCACGACCCTTCGGCAGGAACGCACCAACCCTGTCCTATCCACCCGAATACCCACCCATTCCACGCGCGCGCACACTCGCGCACACGTACACACGGACACGGCACAACTCTTTCGCCCCCTCATCCTCGCGCTCGCCCCGCCGCGTCGCGTCGCTCCGCGCCACCCATCCACCCCCGGCGTGTTCGGGCAAACCGACCACCCACACTCATACAAACACACACATACATACGCACACATACACAGACTTACACACACACACACACACACACACACACACACACATACATACAGCCGACTCTCACCCTGCCGCCTCCCCTCCACCGTCCCACGCCCGTCACTATGGAAAATATGAATTTGGGTCAGATACCAGCCGCCGTGCCCTAATGAACCTTTAATGTGACCCATTTCTTCCTTTCCTCCGCCCGTCGACGCGAAGCAACCCCTCCCCCTTCCCACTCTCTTTCTCTCTTGCTCGCTCGCGCAACCCTCGCGCCGCGTCCCCCCTTTCTTGCGCTTTCTTTGTACCTGCGTGCTCCTCCGCTTCGCCGCCGTGGCGCACGCACGTTTCGAAATTTCCTCCGAGGCTCCCTCCGCCTGCCGCGCACCCCGCCTGCCGTCCCTCCCACCCATCCCTTGTACGAAGCGAAGGACGGTCCTAAGGGTCGTCGTCACGGCCGAGTTTGTTGGCACGATTGCACCCTCGCCCGGCGATTACGACGCTGTGCGACACCTATCGCGACCCTCGCGCAAATGTTAGTCCTTGACGCTCATTCTTCTGGATTGCTCGTCGCGTTGCGCTCTTTGGTCGCGACCGCGTTAACGATGGAAACCCGCTACGCGTCGAGCGCTCGTCACGCATTTCTTGCGTAACACGTCTGCCCGATCCCCAAGGACTTAATCCTTTCGTGCGGCTGCGGATGCGTCGTGCGTCGCGCCGCGCCGCGCCGCAACGGGGAAAAGAAACGCCCGGCTTGTCACGACATTATATTTACACGGCATCGTTGCGTAACGCGCGTCACCTCAGCCGTGTCGGCGTCTTTCTTTTCTCGCCATCGCACCGTCATATCTATCATCTGGCGAACCAAAGCAAAACTGCAAACCAAAGAAAAAAAAACGCACAGCGCGGCGCGGCGATGACGCGCGATAAAGCTTGAGATTTATTCCGCGTTGTTAATCGCGAGGCACGGGGGCGCGCGAGTAACGATCGACGGTCACTTTCAACAACGTGTCTCGTCTATAATTAAATGTCGCATGACCCGCGGCGGCCGGCACCTAATATCAGTGCGTTATTCCCGGCCACGATATTTCTGAATCCATTCGCTCCCGGAGCTCTCGCAGCCGAACGGATCGATCGCTCCGCTCTGCGAACGATTTATCCCGATAATTGAAGCCGGGCAATCTTCGAGCGCGCGTCGGCGGTTTCTCGGCTCATTTGCATGTTTTTAGAATCTTATGCTCGGCTAAGAATTACGAGCAAACGCGCTTGCTTTCTCCTGTTCAAGCGGGCGGCAGGGAAAAAGAGAGGTAATACTGTATGAAATTTCAGCAGATTCGAAGGTAGTCTCGAATTTGAGGTATCACTTCTCTGTTTCGAGAGGGCGCATTATCTCGTGCGTAGTAATTCTCGTTATTGCACAATTAAAGAAAACTCTGTTTTATCATCGTCTATAAGCGGAAGACCATCGAATGCCTTTGATGCTGGGACGAACGCTATTCCGTGCTCAATTCGGTTCGTGGTATTTCGCGGTCGGGAGAAAGTGTTCCTCTCTTTATTTCTCTCTCTCTCTCTCTCTCTCTCTCTCTCTCTCTCTCTCTCTCGCGATGCAGCGTAAGCGAAGAGAATAAAATATTTCCGCGCGGCGACGTATAACCCCGGTAATGACGGCGGCGTTTCACGAGGTGAGCGAGCGAGCGAGCGAGGTGGCGGAGAAATATTCGCAACGCGTGCAACGACGCCCGTATAAAAAAAAAAGCCCGACTACCGGAGATCTTCCGTTTTAGTGCCGACCGATGATTCGCGGGCGGACTTTTAAGATTAGCTTTATTTTTATTCGGAGCGTAATTTTCCGGTACCGAGAAAACATGCGAACGTGGAGTTAAAAATTTTTCGAAGTCCTGAACCGCGCTGACGCGGTCCCAGGAAGAGGGAGCAGGAGGGAGGAAATCAAAGATTTTTAAACTCACAACGACACCGAACGACTCTCCATATACTTTGAGTATGAGAAATCGCTCGCTGAATCTCTCGCAACATATTCTCGCTTAGCGCTGCGATTTCGAAAATTCCTCCTCTTAATGAGACACCGCGAAGGGATGGCCAGGGAAAAGCCAGCGAAAGACGCTTAATATTGCACGTGACCGCGAACACCTCGAAATCCGGACGCGATGGAGTCTCAATTAAATGCGGGCTGCATAATGACGGTCACTTTGAACGTCTTCCGCGCACATTCGTAAGCGACTTTGACGGCGCTTTGTTCGCGCCGGGTAAACTTGTTATCCGCAATTACGTTATTCCGGCTTTCTTCGCCGGCGTTTTCTCTCTTCCCACGTACACACAGAGCGGCTAACGAGGCGATCGTGGCTGGTATATTTATTATTTAAGCGATACTTCTCGCTCGTGTTTGCCCGTGTTTCACATCCACATTTCACTTACGATACGCGAGCAACGATCGGGGATCAGCGGGCTTTCGGCTTTGTTATCGGGGGCCCGGTCGCCGGATGCCGGTCAGTTGGATCGCCATTTTCAACGCGCGTTCGCCGACGGTGACTCGTCCTATCGAATGAAAATCTAATGCAAATCACTCGCGCGATTGCGACCATCATACGACGCGTATTATTATTATCATTATACGAGCGTCGAGCGGCACGCTACGCGCTGCGATGAAAGCCGCCGAGCGGTGCTGACAGCGAGCGGAGAAGCGATGATGACGAGAGCGGAAGCGGCGTTGGTGTCATGCTTCGCGATCGAAGCCGTCGAGACGATCGATCGGCTCGCGCGCACTTCTCGCCAATTAAGCCGGAGCGAACCTCCCGCGCGCGCTCTCTTTCGTTTGACATTTCGCCGCGATCAATGAATGAAAGCGCATCGCTGAATGAAGCACGGCGGGGGGAAAACGTTGCGTGACCGTTGGAGCGATGCAATTTCTGCCCAGGGGAAAATTAACACGGCAACGACGGCGGACGCAGATGGATACGGCCCGGGCGGAGGGGGTTGATCAGGGGCGGAGGGAGAGGGGAATGATCCGCGAAGATTACGAGATGTAATTCTCCACCAGGGAAGTTCGGGTGTAGGTGTGAGCGTTGCGAACGCGATTAAAAAGTTACAACCTTTAGAATCTCAAAAGGTAAGCGAAGCAATTACGGCCGAGATAACGAGAATAAAACGATATTATTCTTTAGGTACGACACTAGCCTCATTTCGCTCGCGAGCCAAATGAGTACACCACGCGCGTTGGAACGCGCGCGCAAGAATTTCGCGGTTGTTATGCTCTCGTTGTTGGCTCGCTCTTTCCCTTTCTTCCCTCCTCCTCCCCTCCTTCCTCCTCTCTTTCTCTCTTTCTGTTCCTCTTAGTCTCTCGCCAGGCTTGTTCGAGGAAAATAAAGAAAACAGAGGCTACCCTCTGGAGGTGGGAGGGAAAGGTGGGAAACGATGGCCGTTAACGAGTCCATAAATAATTGATTCGGAAAGTTGCAAAAACAATAGCAGCATTCCGGACTGCCGGCTAATGCAGCGTACGGTAAACCATCCCTCCTCCGGTCCCAACGTATTTGCCTCATTGCCGTTTCTCTCTCTCTCTCTCTCTCCCTCTCTCTCTCTTCTCGTTCTCTCTTTCGTCGCACCTTTTCTCTCCCTTCAAAGGGGGTTACAAAATCCATTATCCCCGTGATAAATATTAAACTTTTCTTTTCGCTATCGTTTCTCCGCATGAAATTGCTCCGTGCCGTTAATGGCCTTGTTATCGATTCGCGCCCTGTCAAAGAAAACATCGTTTGCGAGGGTGAGTCGTGAGAGGAGCGCGCGCGCGCGCGCGCGCGAGCGAGCGAGCGAGCGAACGAAAGAGCGAGCGAGCGAGCGAGCGAGCGATAGCACCCCGCAAATAATCCGTCTTCCGTCGAATTTGTGCCACGCGCGTCCGCGTTAATTTCTCACGTCCCGCACGACGAGGAACCCTCTGCGGATTCGCGTTAAGACGTCACGAGTCGCTGCCGAGGCGAATCGAGCCGAGCTGAGCCAAGTCGAGTTTCCGAGCGCGCGGGCGGCGAACGGAAAAGGGGAACAGTGGCGAGATAAAAAACGAGATCGCGATCGGCGTAACCTAGTGCGCGATATGAAGCGCGATAACGATGTCGTCAGGACCCGACAGTTGTCAGTCCTCCGAACATCGCGGCGAAACGCCAGGGATAACGAGAGGGCAGCAGCATAGACGCGACCCGCGACGTCGGCGTCGAGCATCCTGATGGGAGACGACGCGAGTCTTTTTATTTCGTCGGTCTTTCATTATCCAAGCGCGACCGATTACAGCAGCGTGTCGAGCTTCACCTACGTCGGAGCTCCACGCGGAAACGATAACACCGCGCTCGATCAACGAGCGGAATTAAATTGAACGTCCCAAAGACTGCTCGTCAAATATCTGCTCTTGCGAGGAACGTAATATCGCGCGCGCTTACCGCTCGAGTACCTGTAACCCACATCGCGAGAAATTGCGTTCTTTCGCCAGCGACGATTTCTTCGTCGTCGAACGCGAAATCTCGTCGTCATCGTCGTCGTCGAAAGAACGAACGAGCGAGAGCGAGAGCGAGAGCGAGAGAGAGAGAGAGAGAGAGAGAGGGTGGGAGGGGAGAGAGGTAAGATGTAATTCGTCGTTACAGGGTTAATCGTCGTCCCGTCCTTAATCACGCTGCGCTCGATGGCACGGATATTGTTTGACAATTTGTCATCCGCACTCGACATTTATTGCGCTCTCGCGCACATTTATTACATCGGCTCGGCTCGAGCGTCCCGCTCGATCTTGCGACGAGTAATTATGAGTGCTGCTATCACTGTCTGCAACGTACGTCCATTCACTCCGTTCGCGGCGCGTCGTAAAAGCTCGCGGCGGCCCATGAAATATGCATCGGTCCCCATTGATAATTATGCAACCTGATAACGCGCGTCCGGACTCGCGGCGCATTTCCATTTCTCTCTTATTAAAAATAAAACAAACAGTCACCGCGCACTCCCGTCGTCTCTCCCTGCTCTCTTCTCCGCGCTCTCCGCCGATATTTCACTTCCTTTTTTCTTCGTTTTTTCTTTTCTTTTTCTCTCTCCCTCCCTTCTTCTCTCTCTCTCTCTCTCTCTCTCTCTCTCTCTCTCCGCGCCACCTTCTTTCACCCTCTTCGTGTTCGGCGTGCGAAGGACCGATCGTCGCGGGTTTAATTCGATTCCGTTTTGTGCATTGCGATCACGGATGACCCGGTTATTGCTAACTTCGTTTGTATGTATATATATTTCTCTCTCATTCTCTCTTTTTATCTCCTTCGTGCTCTGACTTATCTACTTAAATTGCTCTTACGAGACACGACGCAGTACACACGTAAGTGATATATCCTCGCTGCGCCGCGCGCGTTCGCTTTTTTACTTCTTTTCACGTCGCCGTGCTGCCAGAGCCTCTCTCTCTTCCTCTTTCTCCGGCCACCTCCTCTCTCTCTCTCTCTCTCTCTCTCTCTCTCTCTCCGACGCGTGTATCTTTTCTCTCGCTTTTCTTCCGTGTACTCGCTCCAACTCTTTTTTCCCTGCTCCTGCCGACATTACGTTCGCTTGTACTCTATCACCCCTATCGGTCCTCTTACACGCATTCTTTTCGCACCTACCTACCTACCTTATCCTACCCTATCCAAACCAAACCAACCCTCATCCTTCGTCTATTTTTTAATGCACAGTGACACAGTCGTGAATCGTTTTATCGCCGACGGACGACGCCCCCGCCGTCGTAACTTCAATTCAATCGCGTCGTGTGTCCGCGCAATGATATACGCGATGCATTCCATGTTCGTACGTGCATGCACGTAGCATGATACTGAAAGGAGAAAGAGAAAGAGAAAGGGAGAAGGAGAAGGAGAAGGAGAGGAGGAAAGAGGACAACGTTGCGCGCCGTGGCTTTATCTCGACTGTGTCGGCGACGCGTTCGTTACCTTAACGGGGTCGTTCCTTTTTTTTTATCTGCCCACTTCCGCAGTCGCGCCCGCGACGACGACGACGACGACGACGACGTCCAGGAGGAGAAGGAGGAGGAGGATTTATCGACCGGAGATCGAAGAGTGAATCTCCAAATTTCAAAGTGGCTCGCCAATCGCCCAACGATTCCTTTCGGGAATCTTTTCGGAAATCGATCGCATCTGCCTCGAAGGACATTTCCTCGAGCCCTCGCTCTCATTCTCCGCGAGCGAAACGTCCAATTCCGCGGGCGACGAATGCGACCGGCGGGGGTTAACCTGCACGCTAGGAGCTCTCTCTCGTCGAGATCGAACGCATGGGTAACGAGATGCGCAATCCCTGCGAGAATCGACCAGCCCGCAGGCTCGAAGGGCGTAATCCGTGACCCCGTTTTTCGTTTCGACGATGAGTGGCGAGTTTTCAGCGCACCTTCCGAGCGCTCACGGATACAAAAGGGGCGCGTGAGCGGGCCATTAAGTCGAGTTAGCGACGTCGGTACACACCCTTACGAGTCAGGTGGGGACGCGCAAAACGGCACGTCCGATAAACCGAGCGGAGCGTCGAGGCCCCGGAGCGGCTGCACGAGTGCCGCTCGGCCAACGTCGGCGTGATTAGCTAAGTGATTGGAACCCCACCCTGCGCCGGCCGAGGGTGCCCGTGCCGATAACCCATTATGCCTGGTGATTCTCTTTCTTCCGCGCACGAGTCGCGTCTCCTTCCGTCCGATCGAATGCTTCATCAGCGGGCTTCGACGCGTCCTCGTCTTCGTCGTCATCGATCGATCGATCGATCGATCGATCGATCGATCAGTCGATTGTTGGTCGCCGTGAGATGCGAACGAAAGTTAACGCGAAAGTTCCCGGCTTTGTTGCGTGGCGTACTTTTTTCACTTTTCTTAGTTAACTCGATGGACGTTGTAGCTGGGATTAACAACGCCCTTCGGTTTCCTCAGGGCTAGTATGTGTGTCTCATGTTAAGTTCGGAAATCTATTTTGCATTGGCATTGATCTCAACCCTCATTCCCGCGTATACGTACACCGACAGAAAGATATAGTTGAATTAACTGTAATCTCACTATATTTTATAGTTAATTTTGGCGTCAGTCATATTTTTATAGTTCGTGGAAACCTGCAAAACATAGCAGAATAAACACAAATATATAGTCAATGATTGTCTTAAATAATTTAGTTTAGTTACTTTTACCACATATATATGGTAATTTCTCATTCACAAATATAGTGAGATTTAATATTCATACAGTTACATCTGTCATCACTTAGCAAATATTCTGGTAATATTGACTGTATAAAGGAGTTACTTTTACCTACCATTTTATATGTGCATCCATACAATAATTTTAGTTTAACTTACTATAGTTCTTAGTAAAAATATTATATGCTTGGTTATACTATGCCTGTATCGTAATTATTACCGATATTATGGTAATACTTACTATAAATATGATATTTCGAACTATCATTTAGTTCCAAATATCATATACTTTTCTCCCAGTGTATTCGGAATTCCTCGGAGGAAGAAGAAGTGGGACCGAAAAGGGCCGTTTGCGAATTTTCACGCGACGATTCGTTGGCTTTGAAAAGGCGCGAAATGGAGCGGCCTCCGAAAAAATATCTTGCTTTACCGCGGCGGCTTAGCCGATCGATGCCGCGCAACGTGCGCCCTTTTCGAGTTGTCCATTCGTCGTCGTCGTCGTCGTCGTCGTCGTCGCCGCCACCACCGCCACCGCCACCGTCGTCGTCGCACATCCCCTTTAGAAGATCACGTTACAAGCTGGTCGACTCGCAACCCGATAGATATCAAAGAAAGTGCCGGCTGACACTTTTCCGCCGGCTGATAACGTCGCGAATAAACTTGGCCTGGATCGCGCTTGCGGAATTAGATCGCGCACCGGTCGTCCCCGGAACTGACACTGACGAGAGTCTTGTCCAAGTGCGTGGCCGTCCACGTCGAAATGGTAGCGGCGTTTCGGCGTGGCTATAGACTCCGTACGAAAAGCCACCGACTCGTTTTGCCGTCGCTGGCCAATTAACGTGTGTGTCTCACAGCCGGTGCGGCGCACCGCGGCTTCTGATCGATCAGATTTATTACACTGTCAATTAGCAGCTGGTCGGACGGCCGAACGAACCAAATTGGGGACGTTATCGTCTTTCACGCACGGTCCCCGGCGGACGGAAACGCGATTTGCGATCACGACGACGGCGCGGAGTCTGCGAGCGATTGAGCGAGCGCCTCGCTCCTACCTACGCCGTTCGCCTTCGTAAAATTATGGACTCCGCCGATTTAATTTGATTCAGAAGTTTCGCGTTCGGCGGCACAATTAGTTTACCTCGTTATCCCCATAATATAATGAGTTAAGTTTGCGAGCAGTCGATCACGCTCGAGCTGCGAGAGAGTCACCCGAAGCCGAGCGACGGAACGGAACGGAACCGAACGGAGCGGAGCGGAGCGGGCAAGAATCTCAAAGCCGCCGCCGCCGTTGCCGCAGCCACCGAGTGAGCCGAGACCGTCGCTAATTTTACACGTATACACGTACACGTTGGGCCGACCTTAACACTGAATCGATAAGCGGAAGAATTCGTGTCGGACACCCGCGTGACCGTCCGCGCGATGAATTAATTCTTCCCCTCGCGCGTCTCGACCTTCGGCTTTCGAAGATCGCGAGGACCGCAGAGGGAGGTGACGTCACGAAAAAAGGGAAATGCATTCGACGCACGATTCAAGCGCCATTCGGGGGGAGGGGCGGGGGGGGGGAGTTAAAACCGAATTAACTGTCTCCCAAGCAAAATCCCGCCGCGTAACGTCCCCGTCGTCCCTCTCCTCGCCGCCGGCGCCCATATACCGCACGGTAGAACGGTATCACGCCGAAATTACCTGACACCGGCGAATGCGGCGCATTACCGTCGGCGCGCGCAAGCCGGTGTCGCGCGCACAGCAACGCGATTACAACGGGCGAACGAGCGAGCGAGCGCAGCATCCCATTTGCGACGGGCGAATTCGCGATCGTAAGAAAGAGCTTTGGCACGGGCCAGCGCGACCGAACAGGTCGCGATGCTTTGGGAGATATGCTTAATAAAGCGGCGGCGGCGGCGACGACGACGGCGACGGCGGCGTTCTCTGAGCGCGACGGTCGCGGGTCTAATATCAACGTAAATGCGACTGTTTTGTATGCTAATTGACTCATATACATACATATGCTACTCGGCCCGCATCGCTACCCGCTAAATAGATAGACCCGATGCGGCGAGGGTGCATAACGGCGCTCTACGCCCGGCTATACTCTCTCGCAGACACGACAAGCGCCAGCCAGCCAACCAGCCAGCCAGCGGAGCCCATTTGTGTCCGGCAGCTTGTAACTCCGTGTCAACCTTGCGTCCACATCCTCCCGCCAGGATGTCAAGCCAGATATACAATTTGTTGCTGTCGCGACGAGGGAGGGAGACAGAGAGAGAGAGAGAGAGAGTGAGAGTGAGAGGAGAAGAGGCCGGAGGGACGAGAGAGGTCGAAGGAGGACGCGTACGCACGTCACTCCGCGAATATTTGCGTTGTATCGAACGCACGTCCGGTTATCCGGTGAATCACCAGCGGACAGCTGAAAAAACGGTTCGATCGACTCTTGCATTGGTTGAGAGCTGCGGTGTAACGATACGATACGTTGGAGAGAGAGAGGGAGAGAGGGGGGGGAGGGAGGGAGGGAGAAAGTGCACGTATCCATTCATCGACTCTTGTCGATATTTCTCGCCCTCGCGTTTCCATCGCGCGAAGGAGCGCGCGAGCTGCGCTGGCGCGCTCACACGCGTATAAAAAGAAGAAAAGTGCAATTTCACTTAAGAACAGCGCGCGCGCGAGGAATTTTGCGCGCTCGGCGTGGCGTGGCGTCGCGAGAAATTTCCATAGGGCGCGCACATTCGGCGGAGTTCCATCGCAGTTCGGGCGCTGTTACACGCGGCGGCTGCGAGCACGGCGTTATAGATCGGAAACGCCGCGAGTGCTTTCGAGCGGGGGAGAGAGCTATGCTCGCAAACGCGTCGCGAGTCCAAGCCGTATGTGCCGAGTGCAGTTCGCTTTTACGCGACGAGCGGCGGCGGCGGCGGCAGCGGCGGTAGCGACGCGCTGTCGCAACTCGATGTCGATGTTGTTGCATTCCTGTTTTCATAAATGCATCCGAAACGTCAAACATGCCGCGCGCGTGCGCGCACGCGCCGTTTACAGCCGTCGTAAGTTGAGGGAGCGTGAGTGTTGACTAAATAAACCGCACTTTCCGCCGCTTCTCCCATCCCCCCCTCTCCCATCCCCGCACCCTCCACCCATCCCCGCCGGGCTATAAAACCATGCGACAAATTTACAATTTGCTCAATGACTCGGACTAACCATTTAACTCGGATTAAGAGGGGGGAGGGGGCGGACAAAAGGTATTAAAGGGGCGCGTCGGAAAATACGAACGGGATACGACCGCGTGTACTTTTTGTTTTATCTCGTTCTCGGGGTGGCTTTTGGTTATCTCTTTTTTGTCCTTCTCTTCTTTCTCTTCTTTTCCTTTTCTTCTTCCTGTTCCTTTTGTTCCTCGTAGAGGTGCAGAGGCGATGTTTGAGACTACGTTCGTTATGTTGACGAACGGCGCATAAATTTGGATGATCTTTTGGCGGGGGAGAGGGGGAGGGGGAGAAACGCACATCGCGCAACGCCACCGAGTCTCCACCGGAGCAGCGGTTCTCGTTTATCGCGCGCGGGATTTATTTAATAGACCGTTCTCGCCAGCTGTATACCGTGTCCGTTTACATATTCAGCAGTAAGGGGAAACTATTTGATCGAAAACTGAATCAGCGCGCCGCTGCTGCGCCGCGTTATGCAGCCGCCGGCGATAGCATTACGTGAGCGGGGCATAGTTTATTTATCATTAAAAACAGCCGCATCGCCGGTAATTTCAAGATTACTCGCTCGCCGCGACGGGCTCCGCGGCTAGCCAAGGCGAAAATTGTGTGCCCGCTGTATAACGCGGCGCAAAGCGTGCTCCGCCTCGAATTCGTTCGCGGTTTCACTTCTTCGTTTTTCGACGAGACGGCCGCGGAGCAGCGCGTCGTCAAGCGGAACGCGAGGGCGCCTCGTGCGATGATTTTTTTCTCCTTCTCAAGGATCTAAAAGATTCCCACCCCCTGCGACGCTCATTATCGTGGCGCGCCGAAGGAATCGCGGCATCGTCATTTAACTAATTGTTTCGCGCGCGGCAGAATTTTATATATAGAGATACGCGCGAATTTTTTCACATACCTCGCTGTTCGTCTCGAGCGCTTC
Source organism: Harpegnathos saltator (assembly GCF_003227715.2). Taxonomy (NCBI): domain Eukaryota; kingdom Metazoa; phylum Arthropoda; class Insecta; order Hymenoptera; family Formicidae; genus Harpegnathos; species Harpegnathos saltator. The sequence continues at coordinate 160,030 of NW_020230005.1, read as the reverse complement.
GTGCGCACTCCGCGATATTAATTGGACAATTAATACAATAACGATGCGCTACTGAACCAAGTGCGTCACTTAAAGTTCGCCCGTACAAACAACTTCACCCTCCTTGTCTTTTCTCGTTTGCGTGCGTATATAGATATCTCGCAGAAAGACTTCCCCGCTCTCGCAGATGCACGGCATTCTATTGTGCCATTAGACATCAATGAACTCGGGCGGGGTAAAGTGAGCGCGGTGTCAGCACACGGAGTCGCGTCTCATTTTACATCCCAATAAACCCGTATTAGCCGTCGCGATAAATACTCGGCGCGCATTGTTTGCGCCGATAGGAGTCCCATCGCCATGCGCCGGTTAAAGCCGACGTATAATTCTTGAATAGTTCGAAATGAACCGACGATTCCCTGCGATCAGTGCGACGCTAACCTCGCGTGCCGCGAACGAATGAGTGCCAGACGAGGAAAAGGGAGAGATGCAGGAGGATAATTAACGCGAGTCCACGTATTAATTTACTCTTTAGCCGTGTGTGCGCGCGCGCGCGCGCGCGTGTGTGTGTGTGTGTGTGTGTGTGTGGAGAAAAATCGGCGTAATCGCCGCACCACCACCGTGCTCAGAGTGTCCGAGGAGCTTCCCGGTTACGTAATGGCGGACGGTTCCGGCTTAGGTCGAAGGAAATTGACGTCTGGCAAACTTAGCGGCGCTTTACCAAGTCTAAACGTGAACTTAGCCCTGTTCGATCGCCATCAATCGCCGTCCTTCGCCTTTTGATCGCGATACGCGGCGGGCGCGATCAGCCGAACGGCTGACCCCTTCGCCGGCGAGGAGGGGTGGAGGCGGAGGAAGGGTTATCTCCGGCGTCGACCAACGCGCTCGCCGCTTTTAACGATCAGCGTAAAGTCCGCGCTTGAAATTTATGGAATAGGCTGGTAATGGCGGGCAGGCCGCTTTTCAACCGCAATCCGACTCCGGATTCTCGCCTCCTGAACGCTCGCCTCAGAATTCCCAGCGAGGAGGAGGATCCATTAAGATAGAATATTAATAGCCGCCGACGCGTTCGCATTGCGTCGAAAACGTAATCTCGTCGTCGACGTCGTCGACGATGGGTTCTTTCTCGCTCGCGCGGAATCACGATTAGCATTCCTGCGCTTCGAATTTGCCGTACCTCGCGATCGTGAAAATGAGAGCGAGCAAAAAAGGAGAGAGAGAGGGAGAGAGAGAGAGAGAGAGAGAGAGAGAGAGAGAGAGAGAGAGAGAGAGAGAGAGAGAGAGAGAGAGAGAGAGAGACCCACTACAAAACAAAAGCGAGCATTTAGAGGCTTCGAAAGGCACAAAGGTGTCGCGGTGATTCCGCGGTGGTGATTTGGAGGGGGATGGCACGCGGTCGAACGTCGATCAGCGTGTAGCTACGCTCCATCAGCGCGCGCGCGCGCGCGCGTCTGACCGCAGGCGTACCGTTACTACTGTCGCGTCTCTTCTACGGTCGTTCGGCTCGCAGCTGGCTGATAAAAGTACTCCATAAAACGCCGTAATGGCCGTAACTGCATCGACGCTCGGTTACTCGGGATGGCACGAGTGGATCGAGTGGCGCTGATGCGACGCTCTGCCTTTTCCGCGTCATTACGAGCGGCGCGCATTATTATTCGCGACGCGCGCGTCTCTGTAGCTCGAGATCGTGAGTCTGGATATCAGCGTTGCCTCCGCCTTGACTTGGCTGTAATTAATGGTCGGACATACCGGTACAATTATACCGATCGTTATATTCTCCTCCCCTTCTCCGCCTCTTTCTTTCTCTCTCCCTTTATCCCCGTTCCGGAAGAAAGAGTACGAAGTTAACTTCAATTAATTTACATTATACACGTCCGACACTCTCTCCCTCTCTCCGATGGAAAAACAGTTTTTCATTAAACGTAAAACGTCCCGACGTAATTAATTAAAAGAAAAGCAAGTGCGGAGGCTTGATTATGAGAGTTCGCCCGTGTCTCGGAGTTTATTAGATACGACTGGCACCCCCTCCCACCCCTGCCGCCACGCCACGGCTTTGTCTGCTCTCTAAGAAAATCCACGTCCGCAAAGATAACGATAATGTAACGCTCCTACCACCCTGTGTCTCTTTCTCCCGCCCGCCCGCTCGCCCACCCTCTTAGCCGGCCGGTCGCCCTTTCGCGCGCGCGTTTCCGTGATTCCCCGAGTATTGTGTTTGCGCGCGCGGCCTGTGTTTGATCAGAGGTCGCGATACGCACGCGTTACACCCTCGCACACGGCCGCTCGCCCGCTCGCTCGCGCCAGCTGGCGAGAGTAAATCGCGTAGGCACGAAAGGCACTTATCTCGCGTCCAATTATAACGCGTACGTAATCGCAATTTACCGCGAGCGTCGACACCTGGTGAAACGCCTATCGCCGGGAGAGAATCTCGCGGGAGAGCCGCGCCTTAACTGGCGGGATCGTTAAACGTTCCTAACGGAATTTAAAGTTTGCTCAACCCTCCGCCTCCACTACCTCCTTCTCCTCCTCCTCCTCCTCCTCTTCCTCCCATCAAGCTCACTGCTACCTGCACGTCGTCGCGTCGGCGGGGAGCGCGCGTCGGTGTAAACAAGCAACTCCCTTAATTACCCACATCTGCTGACGGCGCGGCCGCGCGATTCTCTCCTCCGGTATTCTAGCCTACCATAGCCTATCCGAACAGAACGCGAGCGAGGTGTGAAACGGGAAACGGATGCGAATGCGATGCCAGGATCGAGCCCGTGCTGCACGACGAGCGGCCGTTCACGACCTTTCGATCTCTCGACGTGGCCGATCGGCTCATACGAGTCGCTCACAAACGAAAAGATCGTTTGCGCGGTCTGCGGCTGTCAGGTTGCTGCGGCCGGCTGCTGCTGCGTGCAGCCGAGCTGCCCCGACAAACGCAGTTTGCGCGTCAGCAGCGACGGGCGACGTCGCACTGTTACACCGTTAAGGCTCTGTCCCGACGAACCCCCCAGCCGACGCCTATCGGCTGGTGCGCAGGCTCCCTTGGCCGCGGCCCAGAGAGCCTGAAACACGGGACGCCTCGTGTCCCTGAACACTTTGAGCTCGCCGCAAGCGTAAACCCTTCCTCCACCACCACCACCACCACCACCACCACCACCACTACCACCACCACCACCACCATCGTCGTCGTCATCGTCGTCGTCGTCGTCGTCATCGTCGTCGACGTCGACGTCGACGACGCCACCACCACCGGTAACCACCCTCGATCCTTCTCTGTCTCTCTCTCTCTCTCTCTCTCTCTCTCTCTCCCTTCCTCCCTCGCCCGTCCTAACCGACCACCACTACCACACCATCGTATACCCTGCAGAAACGGACGGAACCGTTCTTTCACCCCGAGCAGTCGAGAGCGACGACGAGCTCTCGTAGTTTTATTAGGGCTCGTAGGGTGTTTAGGATGTTGAGTGAAGTGACGCTCGGGCCACACCGACTGCTTCCACGACTCGTCTCATGCACGGGGGAAAGATCGCACGATCTCGGTAACCGCCGTCGCATCCAGTAAGCAAAATCTGTTCAATAATCCCCGCTCCTCGTCCGCTCGCTAGCTCGCTCGCTCGCTCGATCGTGCGCGTCGCATGATCGCTCGCTGCGACGCGTGCGCTCGTTTTCATATCTCGACGACTCGCTGTCTCCTTTGTACTTGGGACGCGAATTCGTAAAGGTACGCGCTCTCGAGGACGCCTGAGAGGTAGAAGAAGAAAATAAGGGAGAGAGAGAGAGAGAGAGAGAGAGAGAGAGAGTTGCATTTGCATCTATCGTCGAATCGATACAGTCGTACAAGAATGACCCACGTGTGCTCGCATTTGTCGAGCATATCTACAGGACGCGCGCGCGGCACTCTTGATCCCTTAATGGTCCGCTCTATATCGCGGCTCCCTTCATCTCCCTTTCTTTCTCTATCTAGAGCAGCGACGCAGCAGAGAGGCACGGTTAGGTCGTTTGTACGCGTTAAAATCGCGCGACCGACGTCGCGCGCCAATCGCGATTCTCCGTCACGTACCGTGATTTTAACTAAACCGAGATAAAAGAGGACCGTGTCTTACGTGTCGTCCGCGTATCTCCATCCCCGTTCCACCTCGTAAAGCGTCGTAATAGGTACATGCAGGCTCCCACTCACGCGCGCGCCGCGCGATATAAGAACTTTATCCTTGCATTTTCGCTGCCGGCAGAGAATTTGCCGCGCCCAGCAGGGCCCGCAGCCGCATTACGCTTCACCCTCGACGTCGCGCGCGAGCGCACGCTCCGCGCAAAGTGATGCACCGTGATTATTCTCATCGCGAGTCGGACCATGCACTTTGCCACGACACGAATGCACTTGGTCTGGGATACTCGCGCGGATACCGGATGTGCTCCCTTCGATCCGATCGCTCGTTAAAAATCCGATATCGGCAAATACGACGGGGCTACGTCCAAAGACGCGACTGCTTGAAATGCCGCCTGAGCTTGCCAGGCGGAATGCAATCACGTTAATGCTCTCACCAATTGCACATATTCGGCGGAACGGTATCGGCTCTCCGTCGCTCGCGCTTGCAAACCGCGTGGCGGCAAAAGAGAGAAAAGCGGGGGAAAAGGACGAGAAAGAGAGAAAGAGGAACGCGAAGAGGAAGAAGGACGAGAGAAGGGCTAGATAACGGGAGAACCGGTGGTGGCGGACCAACGAGTCGAGGAGAAGGGTCGCGAGGAGATGTGGGGAGGGAGAAAGGAATAACATAAAAATGTTGGCCCCACTCCAAGGAGCTTGCCAACTCTCAAACGACTACTAAATCAAAATACCTAGCTGGCCGGGACCGGCGCGCACCAGTCGAGTTAAATTTTATTCCAAATCCTTTTATCGCAAAACCTATTTCCGCGGAAAAATGTAAATCTTGGTTACCACCGTGCGCCGCCGCTGCCGTCGTCGTCGTCGTCGTCGTCGTCGTCGTCCACCTTCGCTCAAATCAGCGAGGTAACGCCGACCGCCATCTCTCTCTCTCTCTCTCTCTCTCTCTCTCTCTCTCTCCCCCTTCCTTCCTCCCTCCCTCCGCAAGTCCCGCCCGACGATACCGTCACGCGTTACAGCCTTCCGCTTCCTTCCGCTCCACGTCGAGATGATACTTCAACTTTTCTCGAGGCATACTTAGAATATATTCCGCACGACGCGTCGGGTCCGATTGTTCCGCGCGGAATAAAGTCACGAGAGCGAGAGAGCGAGAGACGGTGGCGCGCGCTACGACGCGCCATCGAAATTTCTTACGCCACTCGCAAACCTCCCATTGCCGGTTGTCGATTATTTGCTTTATGACGCGGCACCGATGCCGCTTTTGATTCAATAGCGGACGTGCCAGAACGCTTTGCGCCGCGAATATTTCTCCGACTCACGTACACATGTGTGAGCGTGTGTGTGGGTGTATGTGTGCTTCCGGGGACATATTTGATTTACAATAACGCGCAATATCCGCTGGCCATTGAGTTTATTTCCCGTCCAGCCTGGGAGGGAAAGAGAAATCTGAATTCCTCGTTCTATTGCTTGTCATCTTTAAGATTATACAGCATATCTCTCTCTCTCTCTCTCTCTCTCTCCCCTTCCGTGTTCGCGCGCCGCTCTCGCTCGCTCGCCTCGAGCTTCCGCGAGTGACGAATCACGCGAAAATGGACGGGGAATATTTATCGGCAGCTGCTCCGCGACGCCGCGATTTATCGTTCCATTTGCAAATCGCGGAAGGCATTAAGCGACTTAAGGCGGAGGAGGAGGGAACGCGAAGCTACGTGTCGGCATATCAGAGAGGCGGAAAATGCACGGCCCGTGATTGGGGACGCGTCTCGCTGTGGCGCGGAGAAAGAGAATTCTCTCGGATTCAATGCGCGCACCTGCCGCTCGGTACTTGGGGGATTAAAGTCGAGTGAGAAAGACAGTGGAGCATCGGTGCCTCGGTGGCGCAACAATGCGGAGGAAGCACTCGAGGACGACGTCACAAAGCACGACTCGGAAAATCCCCGAGACCGCGGCGGCGGCGACGGCGGCGGCGGCGGCGGCAGCGACGGCGGCGGCAGCGACGGCTGCAGCGACGACGACGTCGGCGACGGTGTCCTCGACGTAATCGAGTCCACGGTCTCGCGCGAGCGCGAGCACGCGCGCGCGTTCCGCGCCGTAACGCCGGGAAAACATCGGGAGAGCGCGAGAGCGAGGTCTCGGATCGGGACGAAACGAGCACTCGAGCAGTCGAGTTGTACCGATACCGGGGCTTTTTACGACTCGGAGGTGACAAGTCGACTGCTCGAGGATCGGCCGAGAAGACTCGTAAAGTTCGAGCGTCCTCGAGAACAAGCTGGAGCGTGCACTCGACTTCGGAGTCGGATCGAGTGTTTTAACTCGCGGCTTTGAGTCCGCTCGAGCGTCTTCTTCCTCCTGCCGCTTACGAGGAGGCGGCCGTTTCGCTTTTACGACTTCTGATTTCTGTAAAAACGTGTTAAACCGGCCATTCTCTCTCTCTCTCTCTCTCTCTCTCTCTCTCTCTCAAGAGTCAGCTCACTTGTTCGGATCTCATTCTCGAAGGAGAGTCTCGCAACGGCAACGCGCGTTTCGTCTTTACGTCTTACCGGTGTGTGCGTGTGCGTGTGCGTGTGCGTGTGACGAGGTCGCGTTTATCAGCCGATACCGGCAGCCGAGCGACGCGCACAGCGGCTCCGGCGGCGAACAATTTTCGCGGATCCGCGAAACTTCGTTTCGTCGGCCGCGCAATTTGGCGCGGCGCGATAGAGTCCGCACAGCTCTCGGCGCGCATCACGAATGCAAATTCCCGACTCTCTCGGCAACTTTCCGCCGGCGGAAGGAACGTCCTCGCGCACAATAGCGCCCGGGCGGCCGGCGCCGCTAGGTGCTTGGAATAACAAAACTAATATTCACTCGGGTGTGTACTACTTTAATCAAAGAATCAGCGCGCGGGACGCCTCACATGTGCGAATTTCCTCGGCTACTTTGCCTCGAACGCGCGCGATGCCTAACGATCTAATCCGATTCAGCGAGACACGCGCGCGCTGATTGTGTTTGCGCGGCGCGGCGTCGCGATAATCAAGCGCGTGTTACGCGCTTCTAAATATAGCGCCGCGTCTCTTCTCGTCGCTCTCGCCGCTCGCTTATCTTGCCATGCGTGCGACTTTCGATCGGTTTCGCACCGGTTGCGGCCGTCCCCTCGTCGGACGAGAGCTCGCGGAGCTCGCTGTCGTTCCCTCCCGGTCCTGGGGAGAGAAACAGTTTCCACGGCTCGTGATGTTTTGCCACCGCGCCGCAGTCTCATCGCGGATGCAAATTCCCGCGGGAAGTTCCGATAGAGCGAGCTTTTCGCGGCAGAGTACAACGCGAAGCAACAACGAGGCGCTTTCTCGGAGAAAGCGTGGGAGAGGCGGGCGACGGGAGGAGGTGATGAATTTTTAATAAATTATTCATTAAGCGGGAAGGGGGTGGATGGGTGGATGGGCGAGGAACGCAGCCGAATTGTCGGCTGCGAGGGAACCGATCGGGAACGCGAGCGCGCGCGTCCATTAATCGGATACAAAGATACGAGTAGCGCGGCTCCTTATCGGCGGCGGCGGCGGCGGCGGCGGCGGCGGCGGCGATGGCGATGGAAACGAGAGACGAAAAATATCCAGAGCGACGCGGGATAAGGGTGAAGAATACGTCTCGGCCATCAATTCTGGCTCCCTCTTTCTCGGCCGAGCCGGCTAGATGGATCCCATTCATACGTGGGTGATTAATTGATTGGCGGCGGTGGGATTATTCCCCCGGAGGAATCGTCCCGATGATCTCGATGATATCGAAAGCGGTGTTGCGTTTCCGCGGACTTGTTCGCGACGAGCGGACGTCGCTCATACCGTCGCGGAGGCGTTTTTCGTCGATGGAATTTGGAAAAACTTTGAGAAATAGACAGACAGACAGAGAGAGAGAGAGAGAGAGAGAGAGAGAGGGAGGACGCGGGAGGGAGGGTGGGAGGAAGAGGATAAAGGACGGAAGAAAGAGCTTCCCTTTCGCGAAACCGACGGATCTCAGCGGCGGAGAGGACGCGGACGCGCGCGTGGAACTATGCTCTCTTCCGTTTACTATGACAAATTAATCGTGTACTACAATGATTGATCGTCCCGATGCCCCTGGCGGACTAATGCTCGGTAAAAAGTAACGTTTATGGAAAGTGGATGATCGATCAATCGCTGTCCGCGTCGCGCTCACCGGCGAATTCTAATTCCGCGTATTTGTTTACGGGAAGTCGCGCGTGCGCGCTCACGCTCGCGCGGAAGTGCATTTGCATCGTTACGCGGAGCCGCTCGCCTCGCAACGAAATAATTTACCATACCCTTAGACGTCGCGCAATGACGGATAGGTGGTGTAACGGAACAGCGCGCAAATACGCGAGAGCTAACGGAGGAGGTGAGGAAAAACAGAAGCGACCGTTCGCGCTCAAAAGTGCGATTATGATCGAGATCTCATTATCGAGGGCTCCGTCGCTACCCTCAAGAAAGAGAGCGAGAGAGAGAGAGAGAGAGAGAGAGAGAGAGAGAGAGGAAGAAAAGAGTGTAAGAGAAAACGAGACGCCGGGAGACTGTGCGGCGTGCCGTCTTACATAACTACGAGGCCATCGGAAATCCCCGAAGCTTACTTTAACCATCCTCGAAGAACTCTTGTTTCCCTCAAGTTCGCCGAGGGGTTTCTCAGGGGTCGCCGCGAAGTTGCCGCCGCGGGCGATAAAGGCGCGCGCTTGCGCGAGCACGCGGGGTCTTCTCGTGAAAGGTTTATCGCCGTCGCGGAAACTTTTTAAATGAAAAAGTCGCACGATAGCCGACCGCGCGCGCGCGCGCGCGCGAGATATGTTCGATCGCGCGGCAACGAGCGTTGTCGCATGGCGATCCTCATTGGCGACGTCGACAACGAGACTCTCTCCGGCGAGTCCGGCGGTCGGACTGTGATTAAAGGGGCTGCCAGAGCACTTCAGCTCGACGAGCCGCTCGTGTCGCGTCCCACGCGAGATAGGAGCGATTTGTTTCTCGCTAATTCTCCGGAGATACGTCCTCCCGTGGGACACGGGACGCGCCGCCGAACTCACCGACGTAATGTGTCGCAGGCTTTAATCACCTGGCCGTATGCGATCGCGTCGCGTCACGGGCCTGTTCGATATTTCACGTCATCGGCGGAGGATACCACGTGGGTGCAGGTTGGTATTGTTCCGGTCAACGGCTGAAATAATTTCCCCCTCGGCGAGAAAGTTTCTTCTCGTTTCTTCTTTCTTTCTCTCTCGTTTCTTTATTGGCTCGATATAGCGAGCGACGATTACTCAATTAGTCCCGTTAACTTTCAACAGCGCGTGACCTTATTTTCCGCGCGGCGCGGAATCCGCTGTCCGTGCGGCATCCGCGAATAAAGTTAGCCAGCCGGCCGCAGGGACAGCGCGCGAGCTCGGAGCGAATCTCTCGACGTTGCTTTTTCTCGCGCGGCATCCCCGGTGGATTTCGGTGCGAGGGCGGCGAGGGGACGGCGGTGGCCTCTGGCATGGCCATTCATCAGCGTGAAATATTTTATTAAACAACCCGCCGCGTCGCTTTTCGCTCCCGGCGGCCGGCATACAAATTCGAAGAGCGTCACGCGGCGGCCTCGATTCATCACGGCCGTACGTCCGAGCGCTTGTGTGTGTGTGTGTGTGGCGAACTCACAACCGGAACTTTGTATCCCGCATCTCGCACGATCCGTCTTCCGCCTTGTGTGCCCTTGATTTTACGTTTTAAATCCCGTCATTAATTTCCCGCCGCGCGCGCGGACGAATCAATTTCGCCGTCGAATCAAAATTCGATCCGCGTGATTTTTACGACTCCCTCCTCCTCCCACTCTTTCTCTCTCTCTCTCTCTCTCTCTCTCTCTCTCTCTCTCTCTCTCTCGTTCTGCCACAGTTCTCAGCCGCTCTTTCTCTTTAAACGCCGCGCACGTCTACGCTTGGAATAACAACGGTAATTAATTCACCTAATCGCGTTCCTCTCGCACGTTTCGCTCGTACGCGACTTGATTCATGGTGGATCTTTTCGCGCGCGCAAGAAGAGGAGGAAGAAGAAGCGGGTGTGACGCGGAAACGGAGAGGAATCGGTGCGCTAGGACAATCAAGAAAGGAACGTTGACACGATTACACGATACTGTCTAACAGATGGAGGGCCAAGGGAGCACGGGAAGAAAGAAGCGGGGCGAACGGCGGCGCTCGGCTTCGGCGAAGTCGGGAGCGAGGGACGGGGACGAAAGAAATGGTTGAGGCCGCTGAGATTAGGAGCGAAGGGATCGGGTCTCCGGGGCGAATAGAGTAGAATAAGATTGATGCCGGCGAGTAAATTGAACGTTACGAGTGACGACAGCGCGACAAAGCCCGCAAATAATTCTCACCGTGGCCGTAATTTATTTTTCGCACGGAATAGAGGCGGCGGCGGAGGCGACGACGGAGGCCTCAGCTCGACGATGCGCGCGGCCGACGAAAGTGCCTTCGTCGTGGCGCGATTTGTTCGCTCGGCGTGGAAGGAAAAGTCTCTCTCTCTCTCTCCCCCCCCCTCTCCCCCTCTCTCTTGTTCTCTTTCTTTCTCCGAGTGGATGGGATTGAAAGGTCTGACGCGATAACGAGTGGGTCCAAGAAAATCGCGAAAACGAACGGATTTCTTTCGTGCTCGCGGAAGGAGAAAGAATTATGCGCATCTCTCGCGGCCCCCGCGATACCCCGCCGCGTGTACAAGCGGCGTATTCCGGCGCAGCACTGAATTCGGACGCGCCGCAGAAGCGATTTAAATCGCCGCGTCCGCCTCGTCCGTGACGTCGTGAAAAGCTGGGAACAGTTTTCCACACTCGCCGTGAGAAATCCGGTAGAATGGACTCGACCCTTTTCTAACGGCGCGGCCGTCAATTCGGCAGGCGTTCTACGGAAACGTGTGTTTTTTATCGGCACCTCGCGCTGGCGCGAGAATGGCCGGGCGCTCTCGGACAGTAGACTTTGGTATTATAAAATGAAGGCTGGACCGTAAAAAGTGGAGCGGAAGACTTTTGGGTGAGGTCCAAGTTTTCCGTGGGTCTCTCGCCCACGAAAGTACCGTGAGGGAATAAATTCGAGACGAGAGAGAGAGAGGGAGAGAGAGAGAGAAGAAGGGGAGGGGGGAGGACGGTTGCACGAGGACGCCAAGTCGACTGCTTCTTCGAGGTTTTCCCGAACTTGGAAAATAATTGATGACGCGTTGCGAGGTAGAATTTAGAATCGAGTCGGATTAAAAGATCAGAGATAGCGCTCTCGTGGTTTTCTATTTTGCCGGATCGCCGAGGAGACGGAGAGATAGGGGAAGAAGAATAATTTAACGAGAAGAGTATCATCGGGTAGGAGCTTACTAATGTAAGCGATAAGAACAGTTTAAACGAATTCAATGAAGTTCCTGTCTACCGTGAATTTCATGCCGGCAAAGTACCGAAAATAAAGCAGGTAAAAAAGAAAGAATGAAAGAGGTGGAGAGGGGAAGAAACGAAGAACGCCGGCGAAGAAAGGACGAATTAAGAAACTCAAAGTGAAGAGGAAGATCAAAAGATTCTCGCGCGACAGGATCTCTCTCTCTCTCTCTCTCTCTCTATTTTTTCTAGTCTCTCTTTCTCTCTCTATCTACTCCTGGTATTCCGCCCGTTTCCCGTAACTTTTATTCACAAACGTATGAAAGAAAGCGGTTCGCGATAGCTAAAAAAAAAAAGAAAAAGAAAAGAGTGGAGAGGAACTAGCGGAAAATGAGTTAATTTGTCTCTCGGAGACTCGTTCTTGAGAGGAAAGAATAATTCTTTTTTTCTTCCTTTTTTTTTCATTTTCTTTCGGCGGACACGCTACTCTCCGTGTCGCTTACCGAATGTCTCTTTACTGCCGTTGGAGTTCCTCCTCCGGGGAGGGATATTCTCGAAAAAAATTTCCAGAAGTATTTCTACGGTCCTGCCGTATTCCCGCCAGAACTCATGAAAGATTCAGGAAAACTCTTTCTCTTCATAAATAAGCGACTGGAATCTGAGAGAGTTAAAAACCTGGAAAATCGCATGCATCCGCCTCGCCGTCCGTAGACCCGTTTTCACGGTACCACCATTGCGGAGGAGACGATGGCACGGCGTGGGAATTAGAACACTTCCCCAGAAAGGAAGATTTCGCTCGGCGACCAAAGAGGAAGATAGAGCGCGCCGAGACACGACGATGAAAATCTCAAATTTTAAACCGACCAAATTTCACGCTCGCGGGACTCGAAATCTCGCTTTGCCCGGTCCCCCCTCTCTCTCTCTCTCTCTCTCTTCCATTCTTTCTCTCCCGCGAGAGAAACATTCCCTGGAATTCGCTCGCGGAGACGCTTGAGCAAATGAGGAAAACTTGTCGTCGGATATCGACGTGTCCCTCCCTGGAAAGTACAGTCGAACCGTTAAGACCGCAACTGTAGAAGCAAGTCGAACTGCGCGAGCGCTTTCAGTTTGAACGGCGATTAAGAAGCGCCACGGAGATCCATTTTCCTACAGTATTTCGCGTGTCGTTTAATTCGCAGGCGAACCGCGGTAACGCACGATGCAGTTTTACGAGACACAGTCCGCTCGCGAGAGGACGGATCAATTCGAAGACGAGAAGTCGGGTCGGACTGTTTGAGCGAGCGAGCGGAATTCTTTCGGTGGGAGCAGTCGAAATGTTACACCGGGAAAGGATCTCAAACGTCCCCCGGCTCTCTGTTCTTCAACGTCATCGCTGAGCGGATGGCACAGATTCGAGGAAATGAAGGGCGAGAAGGTTAAGGAGTTCTCCGGGAATTGCGCTAGGTGAATTCCGAAGCCGGATAAAACTTAAACACCGTATCGCCGCCGAGGGGACACTCGGAGCAGCGCGGGACGTCGTCGGGAGGAGACAGAGTCGAAATATTTCGCGTCAGGACCTCAACGTCACTTCCGCGGCTACTCGTCGCGTCGGATGGCCGGGGTGAGAAATAGGGAGCAGAGAGCGGGAGAGAAAGAAAGAGAAAGATAGAGAGAAAGAGAGTACGGAGGCGAGCTCTTTTAAGACGAGAAATCAGAGCGAGTCGACGCCTTATCTAGATAGGCCGCCATTCCGCCTCGAAGGAGAGGAACGAAGGAGAACGCCCATGACAAAAACTCGCACGGCAAAAAGGAGGAAATACCGGAGGTCGCGGGGAAGAAAAAGAAGGGGAGATAACTGCTGTATTAAGATTGCTAATCTAAATGAACGCTCGTTCCGGTCCAGCGGCGGTTTATTCCCCGGCACAACGACCGTTCTTTTTAAACGCCTTAACGGCCGCTTCAATGATCGTTAGTCCAAGTTTTCGACCGCTGCCACCGTCGTCGTAGCCGTCGTCGACGCACACGGGGCGACGATCAATCTGCCTCTTCCTCTCGCTCTCCCTCTCGCGGCCGAGCCAGCCCGGCGAAATCCGTTTTCGGGGGCGGCGTGATAAAAGCGATCGATCGGCGCTTCCCAATTAACGCAATTCGCTTTTAATTTTTCAACGGGGCCGACAACTTCTGCCGCAGAGCGTGCGTCCGCTCCGACTAATCCGCGCGAATCCAAAAGGCAACGGTAATTAACGCGGATTCCGTTCGCGTTCTCGTCGAACGCGTGAAATTCGTGTAATAAACTACTCGCGAATATGCGCCACGCGACAATCGAATCGCGCGGTTCTATTGTACCGTTTAAACGCGCACTCGCGTGAGGGATGCAAATCTCGTCGCGGCAATCGACCTGAATTCTCATTTTTGTCAAAAACAAAAAAAAAAAAGAACGGCCCAACCGCACGCTGCGCGAGGGTCTCGGCAGATTTAGGACAATTTTTGCGCAGGCTGGCAGCGCCGTTTCTCGGCCAGGCGGTTATGCGTCGTCCGTCACATCTAGACGAGACGATATGACGCAACGGCGTGATAACAGAGCATCGACGGCTGGCCATCTCGCTGAAAACTAACTTTCCAGGAGCACAGAAGGCTTGACAGCGGGCCAGCTCCCGTACGCGCTCGCCCGCGCCAGTTATTTAAAATTGAAATATCGAGAGTGCTTCGAAGAAGCGGTTTAATTGAATTTAGATGTATTCCGCGGCCAAATACCGTATCGCTCGGCGCGCGCGCACGAGCTCGCGACAATCGGCCGGCTATTAAATCCGGCCGGGCTCGACTTTAATTTCGCCGCGTGCGGAACGGGAACGGACGCTTTTACCGCGGCCGCATCGAATAATTTGGCGGACGCACGTTGACGGATATGCGGGATTGAAAGCGACGCCGAGCAAATAGAATCGGGCGTGACGAAATTAATTACTTTTTTCCCTCTCCCTTTCTCGCACCCGTCGCGCTCGCTCACCCTTCGGCGTTCCGTCGTATACCTACTTTGTCCGCCAACCCCCTTTCGAGCTTCTCTCTTCCCCTTCCCCTCCCCCTTCTCTCTCTCTCTCTCTCTCTCTCTCTCTCGCCCTCATACTCTCTGTCGGTTTCACCGCCTAGCTATCTCGCAACGACGTTCCCCGTTTTCAGGTTCGTTCCCATTAGAACGTTTCGTGCCGTCCGCTCGGCCGTTTACTCGGCAGCCTCGGCAAGTCAAACGTTGTAATCGGAACGTGTCCAGTTGACGTTCCCGTCGTTAGTCGCGTCGAAATTAAAGGGAATTAAATCCTTTATCTTGCTTGATCGACACTCGCCGGGCGCACGCGGAATAATCGATAAGCCGAATACGATTGGGAGCCGCCATAGCGTGCGAGACAAATTTCCGCGGGGGTGGCGCGAATGAATTTTTATAGTTCGGATTAACGGCTCGTGCGTGCGAGATGCTGGCTTCATTTACCTGGGTGCGAGGACGCACCCTAACGTCGCGCGCCTGTGCCCGCCATTTTTCACCGCGAAAAGTCGGTGGTCTCACAATCACCAACTGCCGTGTGACTCGCGGGATCTCGCACGAGTCTCGCGCGTGCTATCGATATCCAACCGCGGCGCAATCAATAAGCCATTGTCGAAATTTGCAACCGAACCGTATCATTTTTCCGCCCTCCGCCCAACCTTCTTCTCCTTCCTCCCTCAGACTCTCCTTTATCTCGTGCTCCTCCTCTCAGCGTGGCGCAGCCTTGACGCGCTTTCTCGCGCTTCCGCCTCGCAACACACGAGCGTCGGAGAAAAGGCGCTGAACGACGACGACGACGAGGCGAATCGTGGGCGGGAGCAGGAGCGGAGAGGAAATTCGCGAGGAGAAGCTGCGTTTCCTTCGAGGCGGCGCGGCGACGGGGATGAGGCAGGTCGACGCGGGAGGCGAGGAGGAGGTTGGCGGTTCGCGCAGAAAGGACCGAGCGAGCTATGAAATACGACTCAGCTATCCTCGACGCCAACCGCCGCCCGACGTTTCTGGAGGCGTCGGCAGCCACCTAATGCGGATACAATGGTCGACAGTTGTTGCCGGCTACGGCGCTTCTTGCGCGTCGCTTTTTTGCGTCCCGTCACGCCGCGCTACGCTGCGCTGTGCTGCATCGCGCGCATCGTCCAGCTGTGTTCCTCCTTCATCCTCGTCGTCGTCGTCGTCGTCGTCGTCGTCATCGTCGTCGTCGTCGTCGTCGCCGCCGTCGCGAGAAAAATCTATGCGTGACGTGGATAAACGGATCGCCGGTACGTCTTCGGTGGGACGAAGGACTTTGCTAATTAGCCGCCGCCGTTATATCCCACGCGCCTTTAATCACTCTCTAATTGCCGCTTTAAATCTCGACTCTCCACGAGGAATAGTGGGAGGATCGAGGGGAGGGGATATAAATATTGGAATAAGCGTCGCCAAGGGGATGTTTTCTCATCAATGATGGATCCGCTAATTGTCACGGGATCTGCACACCGCGGGTCGACATCCTGATCTCGTATGTCAAGTCGCCGACGGGATTTGTGTATGGTGAATACGGAGCCGTAATCTCGGCCGGGAGAATTGACGAGAGAATTCACTTTCTTCGCCGCTGAAACGAGACGGAGCGGTTCCCTTTCCGCCCCGCCCCCCCCCCTCCCTCCCCGGGTGCGGACGGTAAGAATAATAACGAGCAATGATAATGAATGTTCTGTGTTGCCTCGATACGGGCTACCGGTCGGAAGCCCGGAAGCCCGGAAAGCGCCTAAATCGCGAGGGGTATAAGTGAAACGTATAAAACCATTACGGTTATCCCGGGCTAAAGCCGGCAACGTCATTAGGATCCAACCAATGGTCGCAGCCGTATTGTTGCGCGCGTTTGCGAGCCGCCGCCGCCGCGTTCCATTTTCACGTAACGCACACATTTCCCCGGCTGGGGTTATCCCTCGCGGTCGTTTTATCGATACCAACGACGCCCGCGTGCCTGCAGATCGCCTGATTACGCTCTCCGGAAAATCATCAGCGAACTTCCTCAACATTCCGCCCCTCGCCTCGCCCTTGGAAACTTCGCCGTGCGCGAGCCGCAAAGTAATTATGTAGCCGACGAAACATCTAACGCGGGATGTGCACAACGCGACTGGAAATACGTGATGAGAGACCCGAGCGGGCGAACGAGCGAGCGAGGGAGCGCGACAGACAGACAGCAAGAGAGAGAGAGAGAGAGAGAGAGAGAGAGAGAGAGAGAGAGAGGAGAAAGTTTGGACACTAGGCGTTTCCGTTGTCTCGCGAGATGATGGTCTCGACTCGGTGGTTGAGAGTCCACTTTCGACGCTCCGATAAATCGCAAATCAATTCTCGATAGTCGGTCATAAATTTTTCCAGCGTTCCTCTCTTCTCCTCGTAACGTAACGGAAATTCGATCGAAAACGATCAGACGGAGGAATTGATTAAATTGGCACGCTCTGGGAATTATCAGTTTCCTCGTAGATACACGCACGCCACACACACACACACGCACGTTGCGGCATTCATCGTAACAGCGACACCCGTTGCCACTGATCGCGATTGATCAAGATTGTTCCCCGGGAGGATAAGGGCATTCGTGATCCACATCGTATCCGCGAGTGGCCAGCGAACGGTAACGCGAACTGGCCGTATCGGCGAAAAGACGCTCCCCTATCGGCGGAAAGTGTCGTCTGACCTGAATCCGATGCTTCTAAATTCCACGCTATCGAGAGAGCGTGCTACTTCCTATCTCTCATCTAATTGCGAAATTTGGCCCTGGGCTGGGTAGCGCGCAAACACTCGCATACGTTACCTCGAGCGCTCGTCCCAGCGTGTTTTGGCAGAACCAACCGGCAGCCGTTGTGATCGCGAGCGCGAAACTCGTCTCCTCGCGTATTTCTCAGTCTCTCCCCGGACGCTCTCTCCGCTATCTCTTCATTTCAATCTCGCGGTCCGACCGACCGGCTAAAAATCCCCGAACGAAATCTACGGCGTTTCCTCGATTCCAACGCAGCCGACTGCCGCGCGAAAGCCAATTATGCGAGAGAGAGCGACGATCGCCACCTCGTGTCACATTCTTCTCGGCTCTCGGCCGAGAAGCAACCATCGAGTGACGATCATCCCTCCGTCACGAATTGTCCGTCCTTTAATAACGCGATTCCAAGGCTGAGGGAATTCACTCGCCTCGCCGCCCCCGTGAACGATCTCCCGCGGCAAAAAACGCAGCGGGCTGACGGATAGCCGAGAGCGAAGTATCGGCGCGACTCCTTCCGCTGTCGAAACCGCGAGAGCAGCCCTCTCGCGCTGTCTTTCTTCTCTCGCCTCTCTCCCTCTCGCGCGCGAATGTGCGCGCTCCTCCTCGTGCCAACAAACAAACGGCGTCCGGACCAGTCCCGGTGGCACGCTATCGTACACACGGTGTTTTATAACGCTCCTCCCGGCGTAAAAACACGCACGATCGCCAACGGTTAGCGCCAGAACGTCGCTGCTGAACGTTCCTGCACTTTATTCCTTGCTCTCTTTCCCTCTCCCCCTCTCTGTCGTTCTTTCTGTCTGTCTCTCTTTCCCTCTCCTTCTCTCCTTCTCTCTCTCTCTCTCTCTCTCTCTCTCTCTCGCTCCCCCTCGACGTCGTTTCTCCCGGATTTTATACGACCGCCATCCACACCGACGCCCACCCTCGCTATCCAGCGCCCCCCCCCCTCGCCGCCACCCCTTCCGCTTTTTACTGCCGAACAATACACAATTCCGCCCTGCCTAGAGATATATATACCGGGTGAGCACGCGCTCTCTTGCGAATCGCACGTCGCGTCGCGTCGCGTCGCGCCGCGCCGCGCCGTGGGTGACTTCGTTTACATTCGCGTCCGCGACTCAACCCCGAGCGAGGATGAGCGCGCTCGAGGGTTGTTTCGAGTGATCGAGGGTCGGTGTATGTCGCGTGTTCAGCCGGGAGCGCATTAATACGGAAACTTTATGAATATCGGGTCACCTGTTACCCCTTTCGCGGGCGAGCATGCATTTTCCCCGCCTTCCTGCCAGCCGACGAGGATAGCTCGGGGTGAGTTTCGCTGTCGCTTTCGCGGGTCGCCTTTCGAAAAGAAACCCTTTAGGCTTAAAGAGGAGCCTCAGAGCGGAGACCCGACCACGTGCGCAAGGTCTCGAATTCAGTTTTTTGCGCGGCCGATACTCGAGTCACGCCGAATTGCACGCGAGAGTCCTTCGCCCGCTTAGCAGCGCGTCGCGAGCGAGCGAGCGAGCGCGCGTCTTTCTCGCGCGTCGCGACGCGACGAAGTAGCAAATTAGCTCGCTCGACCGGCGGTGGACGCAGCCCGTCCTCCCTACCGTCCTCCGGCGGCGCATGCTCCGGGTTAATTTTTATTTACGCCTCCGTCGCGTCCAGCGCGTTACACTCCCCCGCGTTTCGGCGGGCGGACGAACCGCAGCCCCCCGTAAATATCGCACGAGCGCACGCATTTACGTGCTACGCTCGCGAGAACTGCAGTTTGGCAAATGTCCACTTCTAAATTCGAATTTACGTGGCATCGCGGTAAAGCCGCGCGAGCACGCCCTCCTCCGCCAACCCCACCTCGACATTATTTTAAATTACCGTCTATCGCCCGGGTTTATCGATCGCGCGCGGCGCTCCACTTCTAGGCGCATCGAGCGCGCGCGCGCAAACAATGTAGCAAATTAAATTCGTATTACGAATATCGCCGTGAGCTCTGCGCTCGGCGGCCGTTCACGCGCGCGTGTGATACGGCTGACTTTATCGCCGACGACGTTGCGCTTTCAATTGCGACCTCTCGTAATGTTCATTCGCCAGCGATTACATTAAATGGTTACGCACTCTCGTGTGTCGAGCGTGCGGCTGCGCGGGCTTTTCACTCCTTACAATCGGAGGCCCGGTCTCCGATTCGCGTGTATCCGCAAGGCCGGTCAAACAGCTCGTATCAAAACGAATGACCGCCGCATTTCTCGCGTTCGCGGCACGCGTGCGAGCACAGTTTTGAGAATCCACCGGAAGCTATGAAGCGCGAGAGTTAAACGACAGTATATTTAACGATCGCACGCGCGAGCGCGAGCGCGCGCAGGTGTTCGGCTGACAATTTTAATCGGTGGCCGGCGCATCGTCGGGCCGGACACGGATCTACTACACGTTAACGATTGCATTCCGGATATTCTACGGGAGCGCAAATGCGATCCTACAAATACAAATATTCTACGCTTCCGCAAAATATACCA
Organism: Harpegnathos saltator; assembly: GCF_003227715.2. Lineage (NCBI taxonomy): Eukaryota > Metazoa > Arthropoda > Insecta > Hymenoptera > Formicidae > Harpegnathos > Harpegnathos saltator. The sequence continues at coordinate 140,420 of NW_020230005.1, read as the reverse complement.
ACAAGCGCTCGCTCGCTCGATCGTTCGCTCGCTCGCCCGTTCGCCCGCTCGCCCGCTATTGTGTGTGCTTACGACTCGCCGCTTTGTAAATGGCTCGCCTATTTACGCTCGTCGTGATTTGCCGCGCCCGGAATTCGTTTGCGATCTATTTTCGCGGCAGCCGAACGAACAACGCCGAGGGTGGTGCGCGCATATGCGAAAGACGTAACGCGGTAAACCCGCGCACTTCACAAGGGGGGTACGTGAAAAAGGAACGGGTTATGGGGGAGGAGGCGGGGAACATAGAGAGAGAGAGAGAGAGAGCGCGCTTCGATGCGCATATGCGACCTCGTCTAGCTTATCGCGACGGCTTATCGGTCGACCTTTCAGCGGCGGCGTTCGAGAAAGTCGTTATCCAAGAGCAACCCTTATCTCCTGCCAACCCTTTTACTCGCGTGGTAATAGCCGCGCGCAAGAATCCAGCGCGAAATCTGCCACCGCGATTTGCCGCGCGTCTATTCTCCCCGCGACGTAAACGTGCGTTTACGCGACCCTCTGCCTGCCCCTCGTCGCTCCCCTCCCGTCCCTCATAGCGTAGAGTCGTTTCGATTCTTTCCGCGCGCACGAAAGACAGAGAGAGAGGGAGAGAGAGAGAGAGAGAGAGAGAGAAAAAGAGAGGGGGGGCGAGGAAGAGGGAAGGAGAAAGAGATCGAGCTAAAAAAGGGGATGGGAAAAAGAGTGCGAAGGAGAGAACGAGAGCGAGAGAACGAGGGCGGAGGGTGAGAGGGAAAACAATACGCCACCCTCGCCTGCACCGTCGTAAATATACCGACCGACGCGCAGCCCGGCCACGACCGCGAATTACACCCCCGGCAAGTGGCGCACTCGCTCGCATCCGAATGCACGTCGCGCCCATGTTCCAGGGATACTTGAAATAGCGGAGGACGATAAGAGATCGCTTCCCCGATACTTTGTCCCGGTGGCAATTAACCCCGATGTAAAGAATCCGGCGAGCCGCGCGGAAGCGCAGCTGCGCGAGAGACTCTCTTTCTTCTCTATCTCGGGACGTAATACATGCATATGTATATGTGCCTCTATCCCTCCCCCTCCGTCCCTCTCTCTCTCTCTCTCTCTCTCTCTCTCTCTCTTTCATTCTGTACGTAAATTATGTTCACACCGGAATAATTCAAGAACCGCGATGCGTCCAAGCCAGCGGCGGAGTGCGCTACTCCCCCGGAAGATCGAACGATCTTAAGACACTCCATATTCATGACACCGGAGCAGCTCGCGCAGCCCTTTCAGCCACGGGGTTTTCTTATTGCGACGTTGTCTTTGCGCGAGCGCCGATGAATAGTCACGACGGGGGAGCGAAGATACCGTAATAATAACGGGTGATTATTATCATGTAATTTGCCTGCACCCGGCCCGAGGATGTGAAAGCGCGCAACAACACGCTTCTTTTCTCTCCGCAAACGAGACGCGCGACGTGTAGAATCGGGAGACCTCTCGCGATCTCTCTTCATCCCATCGACTTCATCCCTCGCGCGCGGTACAACAGACATTTCGTCCGTGAGCGAGAGGCAGGATTTTTCCCGTGAACTCATTCCGCCACCGGCGCCGGCGCCGGCGGCTATGAGTTATGGTCGATAATTATTTGAAGTCTCGGAACAAAGAAGGGTCGTATATCGCGGCGGGGATTAGAAGGGGGCCGAGCGTGTAAGCCGTGTAAATGATAACAGGGAACATCGCGCGCGCGCGCACAGAGGAAACGATAAGACTTAATTGCGGCCTTGTTGCTCTTCGGCCCGTCTCTCGTTTGTTCTTTCTCATCCTGACGAATATCCGAGTCTCCCGGCTTTCCGCCGCGCAACGATCTCTACGTCTCTACATACGTATATGTACGCGCTCGTCTTCGGGGGATATCCGTTTTGCCCCGACGATGCTGCGCGCGCGTGCTGACTTCTTTCTTTGCTCCAGCGCCAAACTCAATAAAAATACGGGAACGTTGCTCGCCAGGTTCTCCGGATAAAGTTAGATCTCGCGTTCGCGCTCAACTCGCCATGTGCGCGCGCTCTCTCCTTCTCTCTCTCTCTGCACAAATGACTGGGATTTCAGAAAATCGAAAGACGCAAAGATACCAATACGATAGAGACCGAAATCATTTTAACGGCCGTCGCCGGTGCGATCGATTCGCGACCGGCTCGAAGAGAAGCACGCGCTGATCCGCGGCGCGCTTCAAACCGCCCGTTTCCGCTCACGTGAGCGTTTTCCGCTTCTCCGTTCTCCGTTTTCCGGCCTGCGCTTCTTTTCCGAGTTCACTACCGCGTTAAAGGAATCGGCCGCGTGATTCGCGCGCGAATCTCGGCTCGCCGGCGGATAATTTTTCATTTACCTCGCAAGAACGCACCCGACCAAAGGAGTACGTTTTATCACACGTTACGCAACATCGTGGCGCATTCCAATTAAATTAAATTGCAAGGCGCGTCTACTAAGCCCGCCGCTCGCTAGCGCGCGCGCGCGCGAAATGCTCTAACCGCTTTAAAGCGATGTCCTCGTCGGCGTCGTCGTGCCGACGTCCGCTTTATTCCATTTTGTACAATGTCCGCGCTATGTCCGCAGGACAATAGCACGGAAGAACCGACTCCCATTGTAGCTCCCCCGCCCCATCTCCGTTTCCCGCGGCTACCAATTTAAAATTAATTGCAAAACTCGCGAGGAGCGCGAAGAGCTTCCTGTTCCCTCTGATTTATACCAGCGTCCTCTCGCGTGTCAAAAATTCCGCTCGTCCTGACCGAAGACCCGTTTCATCTCGTCCCCTTCTCTGTCCTCCGCCCTGCGCACTCTGAAACGAGTTGGGTCTCGACCAAAGGACCAAAGGACTAGAAAAATATTTGGCGCCAGCGGACACATTCAATCGCTCTCGAAAGAACGGAACGCAAACTATCAAGCTCAAATTAATTTCTCTAGCTTATGGAGTGACACATGCGATGAGAGAGGGAAAATGAGAGAGAGAGAGAGAAAGAGAGAGAGAGCCGATTAAACGCTAGTACCAAATATTGCATTTATTTACCGTGTCACTGAACACGCGATTTTTAGTTAGACGTTTGCAAAACTAATCGGAATCTGCACCACTGTGGAGGCATGTAGTTTGCTTTTATTCGTCGTTAATTAAAATCGAAACTGCGCGCCATGTGAGTAAATTCTAACATCGAAATTCGTCAATGAAAACACAGCCGCAAAGCGCGGATGACCGATCGTCGCGCGGTGGCGAGGTCTTCGATCCCGTGAGCGTCTCCTGGGGCGAGAGGGTTGTTTTTGCTGTTTTCCCATTCTTTTTTTTTTTTAACGGCAGAATCGAATCGCGCGATAACAGTTGCAGTCATCACGCATAAATTCGACGATGTCGCGCGTGCGCACTTCGGCTCCGCAATTCGGCCGAGTCTCTCTTCTCGCGCGGTCTGGCCGGAAAACTGGGTGGAAAAAGCGGATGCAAACGCGAGCGAAACGCGGCTACGCAGACGGAATCGGCGATATCGACTTGCGTGCGACCGAGAATTCCTGGGATATTTGCGCACGTCCGTCGCGGTTTAGGAAATTACGGCTTTGCGTTGAAATTACCGCGGCAGTCGCGCGATTCACCGTACCGCTTCATTTCGACCGAGAAGCCCGCCGTAAAAGGAACAAAAGAAAAAAAAAAAGAAAGAGGGACAGGGAGATAGGGAGACAAAGAGAGGAGAGTTAGTCGGGATCAGGCGGAAACGCGCACGACGGAGCTGGAATGACAAATAAATGACGTCGAAACGTCCGCTCGAACAAAGTCCCGATACAGGCGGATATTTGGTTTTGTAAAACGCGAATAAAATCCGATTATTTACGAGTGGAATCGGCGTTCCCCGATGCACGCGCGCAATGTAATTGTACGTGACATTTTTCCGACGCGATATAACTCTTTGTAAACGTTGCTTTGACGTTGAATTAAGTTACGGTCTTCGCGCACCGATTTCCCGCGTCCTGTGTTTTTGGGTGTTGTCTTCTCTCTTTTGAGCCAGCTGCCATTACACGCGGTCAACGCGGCCATTAAAATTTTCATTAGCTGCTCGGCGCGCGACCCGCCGTCGCCACCGTGCGCCTAAATTTTCAGGTCAAGAATCAAAAATCTCCACGAAGATTTTCCCGTCACGTTTTATGCGATTCTGTGCCACGGCAATTGCACAAAAACCCTTGCGCACTCTTCTGAATCCGATTAGCTGGTTTGAGCACGCGGATTAAAACGCGGACGAGAATTTATGATTTAATTATGTCGCTGCGAATTATTTTTAACAAAATAATTCTCTTTTCGTGTCTTACGCTCGTAATACACCGTCGGGGAGGATGAGACTTAAAAAAATTCCCGAGTCCTGATCTCACCGAGGATAAACTCGTCTAACGTAAAATCACAATAACGCGAGCAAGAGAGAGAGAGAGAGAGAGAGAGAGGGAGAACGCGTAGAAAAAATAAAGTCATAATTAATAATGTATTGAATAAAGAGACTGCGGTATAATCTGTACGTTTGGCTGTCACGTTAAAACGTTCGATATGAAAAGTACGAATCGAGCGTTTAAATAAAAAAAGAAAAGGGAGAAAGAGAAAAACAATGATCACGGGAGAGGCACGTAACGAGGTGCGGATTAACGAGCGAGCGAGCGAGCGAACGAGCGAGCGAGTGAAGATTTTATCGTTCCCGCCGGAGGATCGCTCACGCGCATTCATTTCCATCTCCGGCAAAGCGATTTGTACGAGACGTTGAACAGCACGCGGTGCACAAAATATGAGGCGGCCGCGGCGACGAGAGCCAGTGCTTCGCAATTCGCAAACGTCGTTTGATTTCGAAAAAACGACCGGCCTCCGAAAAACTCCGAAAGCAGCCGCGCCGCGCCGTCGCCGGCGACAGTAATGAAAATTAAATCGCCTCGTGACGTTCCCCGAAAGTTCGGCGATTCCGACGCAACTTTTTCACGCCCGCGACTTTCGGAGCCGTTTCCGCAAGCGCCTACTTCACCGCGGCTGCATTCGGCCGAATTGCTCTCGTACGGACGCGCGTATGTATACGCGTTAAAATTGGCCGGGACTCATTTTAACGGAGCTTCCTCGGAGAGGCCGCGTCGTTTCTCCAGCTCCAGCAGCCTCAAGTGATACCTCGTAAAAGTATTAATCGAGCCACAACCATCGCGACTTTTCCGTCGAAATCTCTTTAATCGATCGGATCGATCGCCTCGACTGAAATCCTGTTGAAAGCGGAAACTTGAAATTGTTGTGTAAAAAATACCCGCTCGTCCGAAGCGTGCCCATGGTTTTCCACGTCGCGTTGTTTAAATATTAGGTAAACGGTCAATCTCGTCGCGCGCTTCACGGATCTCGCGGACTCGGCAGACGCACGGCGGGCACGTATTATGCGGGTGTATGCGCAACCAGCACGCCCCACGTCGATTCTAAACGGATTTTCGCAAATTGGATGTTACGTTGTCTACGAGTGCCGATTGAGGATTACGAGACGATAAGCTGATCGATACGTAATTGGAAATATCTGGCCGCCGCATTTCGGCTCCGGTTTCGCCGGCTCATCATCGCCGGAACGATGAACTCGTCGACGGCCGTTACACGCTCGACTTGCCTACTTTGTTCGCACGGCAATGTCCATTAGCGAATCAACGATCCGTGCCGCGTGATAATTAGCCGCCACGAGGAATGCCTTTTACAGGTCGAACCCTCGCTCTCCTACCTACCCTGACAATACCGATATCTCGTCGTTGTTGCGATCGGAAGACTGAACAAAAGAGCCTGAGCGGCCCAGTCGCGACGAATGAGAGAGAAAGAAAGTGCGTCGCGCCAGCTGTTCCGCCGGTCGGTTTGAACGCGTCGCTTGAGACCGACGATCGCGATCCGTCGTCCTCCGAATCGATGACAAAGGAGCAGCGCGAACGCGCGCTAAGAAGATTGCTTTTCGTTTCGCGTCCCCACGTCAATTTGCTCGCGAGTTACGTCCCTTTAAACCCTTCCACGCCACGCTCGGTATCGGCGCCCGCTGCTGTGCACCGCGAGACCTTTGAACTTGCGGACCTTCAAACGCGGCGGAGGGGGCAGTGGGGGAGGGGGGGGTGACCGCATGGCCAAGCGGCCAGTGGCAGGGCGGGAGTGGGAGCAAGGCCGCTTGACACACGTGGTATTATCAATGTTTTTCCCAGCTTTCGCTATCTCTGCGGGTTGACCTGATTGGTTTCGCGCAGTTATATCCGGAAAAAGGACATCTACCAATTTCGGACGGACACACATCAAAGCCCGCGCATTGTTCGGTCGCACTTGCCGGCGTCGGTCGCGCGCGATACTCGCGACTTCGTGAGGACGGTGGTCGTGAGACTGAATATTCAAGACGCATATTTCGGCTCTACTTTGGAGTCAATATTAACGTCAAACATATGTTTTCGATCGCGTCGTTCTCTGCCTGTCTTTATGGAGGTACTCGACAGCTAACGAGTTTCTCGCCAAGTCGCCAAGACATTCAGGTTCATTGACGGCTTTCGCCACGCGCGCGCCAATCGGCTTTCTCTCTCCCTCCCTCTCTCTCTCTCTCTCTCTCTCTCTCTCTCTCTCTCTCTCTCTCTCTCTCTCTCTCTCTCTCTCTCTCTCTCTCTCTCTCTCTCACACACATGGGACAAAAATATTATCGAATTCGCGGAAATCTGAATAACCGCCAGGAGCGTTCGCGTGCAGCAGCATCCTTCGCGTGTTTTCCGAGCGCGCGATTCTATTTACGGTAGCGACGAGACCGCATCCGGCACGGGATTCCGGCTGCCAGGCGGAATGCCTGGCCGTTGAGGCGGAAGATAAATCGATATGAGTAGCATTGTCACCCGGTGACGTATGTGGTTCGCATCTTATACCTTCGCCTTGCCCCCTCCACTTCTTTCGACCCGCGGCAGATAAGACGACGGACCGACAGCGAGGCTAGCCGGCCGATTTCGCGAGCTCGTCTATCTCGAAACTCACGCGGAAAAGAGGTCACATCGAAGCACCGTCCCCGTCACCTCCTTCACCCGCATCTCGCGGCTCCTTAACTACTTCGAAACGCTGATGCCGCCGACCGACGCCCACCGAGCCGTCCCCTTAGACTCCAGCCTGAGTCGCGGAAATTTGCTGATCCTCGCGAGTTCCCGGGGTATTTAAGCGGCTCAATTACACGACGAGACGTCCCGAACTCGCCCACCGTCGCGAAAACGATGCACTGCGACGTATACACTACCACCAGTGCTACGAAGCTGTCTCGGCACGGATTCCCACGAAGGAGGCGTGAACGAGTGGAGGAGAAACGCAATCGAGCGCGAGGTCAATCGGCAGTGAATTCGCTGTCATAATTGACTGGTTTTGGACGCCGCGACCTCTGTTACACGTCGAATCGGATTTTATCGATACGCTCTTTGTCTCTTTCTCTCTCTCTCTCTCTCTCTCTCTCTCTCTCTCTCTCTCTCTCTCTCTCTCTCTCTCTCTCTCTCTCGACAAAAACGAAACAGGCGTCGTTTCATCGGTCGCTTCCGCAGTCCGTGATTTGTACACGCTCGTCCGTAATTCTAATCGATACTTCATAAATTTGATCGCTGTCGGAATTATTCAGCGGCCCGCGGCTCGTACTTCATCCGAGGCGCGAAAAAATTTCCGCGAAAATCATAAATCCGTAGTCGGACTCTCGGACGTCAGCGGCGGCGGCGGCGGCGGCGGCTGCAACAGCAGCGGGGGTGGGCCCGGATAGGGACGAGCGGGTACGCGCGCGAAAAGTTTCATCGGCCATTCCGGATCCGGACCCGCGCGCGTAATCCCTCGCGAACGAGCTGACATTTTGCTACGAATCGCAGACAGGTCATTATTATTCCGTATCGAGTGCGAGCGACGGTAGACATTGTCTATCCTCGTACGTTGCGACCGACCGATGTGCTCATTTGGCTGACTCGACGGGATCGCTATAAAAAGGACGACGAAAGTGCTCGCGACAAGAGAGCGAGAGGGCTGGGGTGGGAGGGAGGGAGGGAGGGAGGGAATGAGGGAAACAGCCGCGGAGAGAGCACCAAGTGCCTAACTCCGATACGCGTCCATAAACGCGTTTATCGTCAGAGTCGCTGCGGGGCCGCGTGTGCGCGCACGCAGACACACGAACGCACATACACGTGTACGTGCACACAGCAGTCTCGCGACGTACACCCGCGGGTCATTAATATTCAAGAGACACTGGATCAGATTTTATTCACACCAGCCATCATAAACTCCGGAATTGATGTCCTCGCGGATACGGTTGCCCCGCATTCGGAACGGCGCGACGCCGTTCGCGAGACGCATCGACTACTCTCCCTCTCTCTCTTTCTCCCCTTCTCTCTCTCTCTCTCTCTCTCTCTCTCTCTCTCTCCTTCACCCTTTCATTCACTCTTCTTCTCTCTCCCTCGCACTATCTGTCTCTCTTTGCTCACGATACTGTAATGGAGAGCTTAAAATTTTTAGTACCTTCGTCTCCTTCTTTTCCCCACCCCCTCGTCCCGTCGCATCCTTGAGAGATGGGAATCGACTGCATCGCGCGGAGCGTATTGATTTCTATATACCGCAGAGATAAAAAGTCGGACGCATGTCGCCGTATGATGACGCGAATTTCCGGGGTGTAGTCGGTTTTAATCCTTAAAATCCTGGACAGCGGGTCGCGATCGCGCATTGAAATCATTGAAGATGGAATCGGCGAAATGCGAGGGTACCGCGTGACGTCGCAATCAATCGCAGACGCGACGCGTATCGCACGCAAGTTTTGACTACCGTAATGATCCGACAGCAGATTGCAAGTCGCGACTGCGATCTGTCGTCCGATTCCCGCTCGAAGCCTGTCAAACGAATTGATAGCATCGTTATTCGCGTTAATTTATGACTTCCTTTCCCGCCGTCCTTCCGCGCGCATCAGAATTCAGAGTCGCGCGAGAAGATTAAATAGAGAAGACTCTCGTGCACGCGCGCAAGTTGCTCCGAGACGAATCCCGGAGATGATGAATTTCGAGCGCACCGTGTATAAGGCGCGCGTCTTTCTTCCTAGCGTCGTTAACGAGGTCGGGCGAGAAAGATGGCGCGAGGCGATCGATCCAAGTAAAAATCGTCACTTTTCCCTCCCGAAATGGGATAATAGCGCGAGGGGAGAAAATGACGGCGGGAAGCACGAAATAAGCAGCACCGGAGGCCCCAAGAGTCCCGACACGAGCCGCAATGGCATCGGCGGCAGATTCAATTTAAGATAGCCGCGAACTCTGGACTCTCTGAATGCGCTGTACTATATTAGAGTTCATAGAAGTTTACTGTATGGCACTCTCTGCACACCCCTCGACGCGGGGCGCCCGGCGCGCTGTGGGAGCGCCCGGCTGAATTATGCCGCCGCAACGTTAACCGCCCCTACTATATATCCACCGAATTTATAATTTCGCATAAATGGACCGGTGGCGTTAAACGACGATTAAAGCTGCCGCGATGTAATTCCCCCGGACTGGCGATCCTGCGGGAAATTCTCGGGGAAACTCCTTCGCGGGGAAATCCGTGTTCTCTGACAAATTAGCCCGCGGATGCGTGGGATTCCTCCGCTCCGATCTCAATTTTTCCGCGCTCCAGCCGGAGATGTTACCGCGCGCGAGCGTTATTCGCATCTCCGTATTCGAAAACGCAATGATATTCGGTCACGAGAATAATTGGACGGTGCGAGCGTCGGTAATTCGAACGTCTCGAAAAATCGCGCTCAGCGACGCTGTAATCAAGGGCTAAGGGCCCTTGACATCGACGTTTTCGTTATCTCCAGCATCATTTTGCAATTATCCTTTCTTGCGCGTTGACGAAGGTCGACCGACAAGATTAATGGCACAGCCGCTTCTTGTAACGTAAATCCTCGGCGCGCTGCAATTTCCAGGGCGAATCCCTATTTCGATTCTGCATTCGCGGATTGATCAGAGTTTTACCCCCGCGTGCTTTCTGCGCGATTTCTCCCCTGCTTTGCCGTATCTCTACTGCGGAACGAGACGTAAGACGGTATCTCGGGGAGGATACGCCGGCGCGGCGCTGACCCTCGTCTTCATCGCCAGAAGATCGGATCTCGCTTATTTAATCGAAATTGCGATCGCGGTTTGGAAGACGCGCGCGCGATGTTGCTGCCGGGTTGAACGCTCCGAGAAGAAGACGTCGTTGCGTATAGCTCACGGTAAATTTACGGCGAGACACAACTGATGACGATCCATACTACTCAAGAGAATTATGACATCAAAAAATATGCGCTGAATATTGCTCAACTTTTTGAACAATGATTACTCAGCTGCAATGGTCGTAAGACGATGATTTTCTTTTTAAATTAAAGATTGAAGTCTCAACTTTAACATCAATGAAGAATCAAACTTTCATTTCCCGCAAATAGAATTTTCGAAAAAAAATTACCCAAGCCCGTGCGTTTTGTCAAAGTTTGCAAATTTTTAAATCAGAAACATGCCATTGGATTATGGGATCGCACGCTGTAGAAATGAATTGGATCTAAAATCAACCAAAAGCATGTTAAAGTTGAGACTTCAACCTTTAATTAAAAAAAAAAAAAAATCATCGTCTTGCAACCATTTGTCTCTGAGTATTCTCATTGTTCAAAGTTGAGCAATTTTCAGGGCAAATTTTTTGATGCCATCATTTTCTTGAGCAGTGTATATTGGCAGAGGCATTAATATATGCGCTTTATCATTATTTTCTTTCTACGATTATATGCAACAAGTTAATTCAGACATGTCAAAAATATTATCGAATAAAGTTCCCCCATGTGATTATCATTTCTCTTCTCTCTCAAATTACACGTTGTATCCGCGAAAAACATGAAATCGTCGCTTTACATAAAAAATCAAGACCCTGGTCCATTGATTGTTAACGTAGATTAATTAATAAAGATTCCCACACTGATGCAAATTTGAAATCTACGTATTTCACATATACGTAATACGTAATACGTAGCGTCGCTGGGCGCAGCCGCACGATTTTTCGAGACGTCTGAATTACCGCGAGTCGCCCCGTTCAATCACTCTCGTGATCGTATACTCGTAATCTCGCCGTAGTTGATCCGTATCTCACGGGAAGACGATTTCATGTTCACCAGACGCGCGGCGCTTTCCCCTTTAAAATCGTCTTTGTTTCAAGTCGCTACGACGCCTAGAAGCGAAGATACAGATTTTCGTATCGATCCGCGCTGTAGATCGCAGGGCCCAGCGTGTCGCGGCGCCGCCGCCGTTACCGTGAGGTAGGTCGGGCACGGCACACGGCGCGTCGCGAAAACAATAGCCGCATTCCGCGTTTCCGGGAGTCGTATCGCGCGCTGTACGCGACGGCACGCAACGCGAGCGCGGCCTTGCCCCCACTCCGTGAGCCAGCGGCGAGCATCGGTCACGTGGTCGCAGCGGCCACGTGCTCGCCCCACCACGCGGTCATCCACCTCGGTCGAAACGACAAGTGTAGCACGAAGTAAACACAGCGCGCCGACGCGCGTGACGGCAAGAGCCATGTGTTCGCTTTAGCGCCTACGCCTCGGGTCGGCAATCGCGGTCTCAGACAGCTGTAACTCGCTAAAGAGTCGACATAATTAACGATGAAAGAAGCAGTCTCTCTTACACGTGCCCCCGCAGGCGTCCGTGCCGTTCTTTTATCGCCAATTTGCAGCGGTCGACTAAAGCACGGCGAACACGCGCTCCGACGAGCGACGCGTCGAACCTCTCATACGCGGTAGAACCGCGTTCAGATTCCTTTCCGCGACCCGTTATATCGTTACAGCGACGACGTTGATATTGTCTCACGATGTGAAGTTTCTACACTTCTAAATTTAATTATAACAGGGTGTCTGACAATGAGTGTAAGGTCAAAATCACGCGAGATCGGCGCGCGGGCGCCGCGCCCATCGCCAGCGCCTCGACGAGCTCGCGAACGGAAGAGCAACGCGACGGCGCCGGCGGTCGGGGCTTTTCTTTGGGAGAGCGCGCGATTTCTCCTCGGGACGCTCCTCTCGCACGCTCGAGCGACCGAGCGGAAAATCGGGGGTAGCAATATAGGGCAGCCGAGAGACAGAGCGACGGGTGTCTTCGGGGGTGCGGCGTGTTGGTCCCCCCGGTACCGCCGCTCAGTGGGAGCCATTAAAGACAAACCTGCCTGCTCCCCTGATCGAGTCGATCGAGCTCATCGAGCCTTTCGAAATCCATCCCCGTGTTCCTTCTCTCTCTCTCTCTCTCTCTCTCTCCCTCCCTCCCTCCCTCCCTCCCTCTCTGCTCCCCTCCGCCCGCTGCCGCCGAGCTAAATACGCGATAAGGATAGAAAGGTGGGTTTGCATAGGATTCCCGCTGATCTAAAATTCGAAAAGGGCCGAGAGCAGACGATGACAGATCAATACGCGCACCCCCGGGCTTTTCCTTGGCCTCTTCTCCGCCTTTTCTCTCTCTCTCTCTCTCTCTCTTTCTCTCTCGTCCTCCCTCCTCCTGCCCCCGCCCGTCCCTTGTCGACGAAGCGTCGCGAGGAACTCACCATGATTCCTTTCGTGCACTCTACCCCGTATAATGGAGCGCTATATAAGCGGCCGCTTTCTTCCCTCTCCGCTTTTCCCTGCCGCCGAGATCCGATCCTTTTATATGATAATTGCAACGTATTTGCCACAGACCGTGTATAAACTGGCGCGCGGCAGCTTTATTGAGAAACGAAGCGCCGTATTGTGCGCTAATGCGAGCCCGACGGATTCGATACGAGCCAGTCGGCTTTCATCCCTTAGCTTGACGCTGTGCGAGCACCTCCCCTGCCCTCCTCTCTCTCTCTCTCTCTCTCTCTCTCTCTCTTTCTGTCTTTCTGCCTCTCTCGTTCTTCTCGTGGCGTACGGGCAGATTTGCCGTCGTGTCGGGCGAACTCAAAGGAGAACACCTTTGCACCTACCGCGACATATATCGCGCGTGACGATATCGGGCGAAACTCATTTATTCTGACGTGTGCCGCGAGAGAGGAAATTGCGAATTCCCTCGTTGTCGAGGTCAAAAGCGACCGCGATCATTACGCGATCTTCACTGGCTTGGCAGCCCGGCCGCGGCTGAATTCCACCCTCGATACGCCGCGCGAACCGAAGCGCGGTGTCCATCGCGCGGCGCGACGCACGCATCAAACGCTTCGCTCGCTTCCGCTATCCGCGGGCGACTCGCGAGCGAGCGAGCGCGCGCGCGCGCATTAAATATTCATGTAACGCCATATTCTTAAAGAGCGGCTCGATGGCCCGAGGCTTCGAAGCAATTTCGAAGAGAAGATTATGTTCCCGCGGACACAGAAGCAGCGACGGCCAGCCGCTGAATGAAGGCGCTCGTTCGCTCGCGCGGAGAGCGAGGCTCTCCGCGGAGCTGGTCGGGAGAGACGGGAGACGCGCGACGAGAGGAATCCGCACCCCGATGGGGGAGATGCGCAGGGCGAGCGAGCGAGCGAGCGAGCAGGCGGGAGGAAAGACGCGGGAAAAAGTGAAACTAATTTTCGTTCGAGCCTGAGCTTTCGCCGGTCGCTTCTCTTCTTTTCCTTTCCGTCCGTACACCATCGGCCCTGCTGCCGCTTCTTCCAACCGTCCTCCTCCCTTCCGTCCTTCTTCACTATCCTATCCCTCTCTCTCTCTGATTCTCTCTGCGTCTCCTTTCCAAACCCCTCCCCGCTGCCGTCTTTGGAAAGTTTCCTCTGCTTACCTAGCAGGAAGTTGGTATCCCTGGTACGTTAATCCCGCAAATAGATGACTTTACGAAATGGTACGGGGCCGGGGCTGTCTGGGATCCGGGCGTATTCCACGGTAAAAAGGATAAGCTCTCTCTCGCGCGCAGCTCTCGCCCGCCGGCGGCGGGAGGAGAGATACCTCGTTGCTTTTCGCCCGCGGTACACCCCACAGGCATGGCTGTAGGCTGATACCGTTCGGATACCAGCCGGCGCGTCATTATCTTCCGCCTCCGCCTCCGCTCACGTCGCAAAACCCTTCGTGGAACATCCGTCTCTCCGCGTCTCCATCGCCGCCCTGTCCGGGTCGGCGCGTATCTTCGCAGCCGCGCTGGGAAATTTCGCGCGGCCGCGCGACAGCTTACACGCTCGCGCAACATAAACCGGCCCGGTAATCGAATACCGCGGAATACCGGAAGGACTCGCGAATATCGACTGCATCTGGCTCGCGCGCAGAGCAAGCGCGAAGATTACGGCAAGAAGAGAAAGAGAGAGGGGAGGGGGGAAGAGAGTTCCTCATGTTCGCCTGAAATTCCCCTCTCATCTCGTCGTGAGAATCTCACGACGGAAAGTGACGACTCGCGGACTTTGCATTTTGCGTATTCCATTCTTTTAACCCTTTCACTTAGTTAGTGGGAAGTATACTTCCCACCTTTTCTCGATTCTCAATTTTGTAAATCACATAATTTTGATGGACTAATTGGGGATTTGAATTTTCCCGATAACTGAATAGTTGTTCAACATACTCCGATAGGTTTTTATACCCAATTACTCATTTGTGATTGTAACAAATCAAAGTTGAAAAAGAATGCTTTTTTCAGGGAAAAATCGATTCCTCGGAGAGTATTGAATGTAGAGGTCTGAAATTTTCATCAAATATTTTTCTGATGTTGTACAAAAACATATATTTTCATTTTCATTAACATATATTTTTTCAGTATTTTCTTGCAGGTTAGATTTTTTTTTATAAAAAAATATTTCTACAAAAACGGCCCAAAATTTGATTTTTTTGCACTTTTTAGCTCTATTTTCCTAGTTTTTTTTATTCTGTATCTCCATCTCTCATCAATACTATCAATATTATTTTACTCAAAAATGAATGTTTAATTTCTAGTAAGCATAAATATGCAATATTGAACATTTTTCCACATAAATTCCGCCATTTTGAATTCGGTAAATTTGACTTCAGATTCGTGATCAGCGACCCGAAAAATCCACACACCATCAATAATAATTGGAATTTTCATTAATTGTGTACATCATGATCGCCGTATTGAGTCCGTCATTTTGAATTTTGCAAATCTGACTTTAATTCGTAATCAGCGACCCAAAAACGTTGGACTACCAAATATTTTAATAATTTTCTCAAGGGTAGTTAATTCAGCAGTGAAGCAGGGTTAACCCTTAAAAGCTACCATCAGATATCACCTCGAGTTAACTTTTCTTATTATTATTTATAGCAAAATATATGCGACAATTGATCTGTTCTGTCATAATGTCACTACTGATAATGTGAATAAATATCTATAAAATTACAATAATAATTATATTATAATTATAAATAATAATTATAAATAAATTATAATAAAAATAGTATTATAATTTATTAAATCTATAAAATTAGTAATTGTCAGTGCGATTACGCTTCTTAATGAGATCAAAAATTCGCCTGGCGAATTTCACCCATGGTTGCCTTTAAGGGTTAATAATCTACTGATTAACGCAGCTAATCTCAGGCGCTCCAGCTGCTCTCGCCGCGACGACGGCGTCTGCAGTCGCCTCCGGAATTGATCTTAAACCGCGGCGCGACACCCGCGAGAAGCGCATCAGACCTCGGCGAGGATACCATTGTAACCTACAAGGGTAACGGGCGAGGAAACCGACAACAAAGGACTACTGCTCCCGCGCGCCGCGGGCTTCGGTCTGTCTCTCTTTCTTTCGCTCTGTGTCGCCGACTGAGAAAAGCGAGCGAAGCGGATAGCAAAGGCGGAAAGGGCGGGTTTGCGCGAGCACTTTAACACTCTGACAGTTAAATTTAAGCCATACCCGTCGCGCGCGTCGGTTATCGCGCAGCGGCTCTGATCTACGGCATCTCTCTGCGAGACGCTGCCGGTGGACGCGCACCGTTGATTTTCTCTCACTCGTTGCCGCGGCGTGCAATTTACATACAATCGCACCTATGTTCATCAAGCCGCGCGCGTATTTACACGCGCGACGCTGCTCGCGCGCACGCACGGAGATATCGACGCGCCGTTTATACGCCCAGAGCGAAATCCGATGACAGGCAAGGGGAGAGACGGAGAGCGAGCGAGCGAGTGTGTGTATGTGTCCCATTTCGGAAGGAGCGGCCGTGGATTTTCATGCGCGCGCGCGCGCGCGCGTTCAAAGCCGGCCCGTTAATTGGACGATTTCACGTACGTTACATACGGTGAACGGCACCGTTCACCGCCGTTCACTGCTGAAATATTTGCACGCCCCGCGTACGCTCGGCGAGAGAGAGTAGGCTTCACTCTTGCTCCCGCGGCGCGCCGCCGCGTTGATTCTCCGGCCTCGCGATTTCGCGCAAATGCGCGATACGGCACTCGAAGATTCCGAGCCGGTCGGATCGCTCGTGCGGGATCCGTGGCGACGAAATCTCCTGTCGCGTCGCGGCGGGCTCTTCATCCGCCGACGTGGCTTCACGTCCCCAGCGCGGCTGAGATTCCAATAACATGACGAGGACGGTAACATCGCGCGGCGAGTTAAAGGCGTACGCTCGCAAAATTACGCTATAAATTATATATCATTTCCGCGTATACGTTCGTGCATTTGTAACTACTATAAATCAAGAGTTCTCGGCTACGGCGCACACGTACGTTATGCTTTCAGCTTGCATCCGGTGGAATACGAGCAGTCACTCCGACCGAGCCTCCCTCTCCTTGCCACATTCTGTCTCTCATTCTGCTCTCTCTTTCTCTCTCTCTCTCTCTCTCTCTCTCTCTCCCTCTCTCTCTCTCCCTCTCACTCACTCACTCACTCGCTCACTCGCTCACTCTCTCGCTCCGTCGCGAATAAATGACTTTCTGGTCTAGCCGTCTTTCCGAGAGCACACGAGAGCGCGATATATTCCTAACAAATTATTCGGAAATTACGGGGACGTGGTATTTATGTAGTCGCGAGCAGAGACGCGCGCGTGAGGCCGATCGATCGACGACAAGTGGCGGGGTTTAACGGGAGAATGAACGGACGAATACGCGTCCGAAACGCCCGCTCTCTTTCATTATCGTCGAGGTGCGCGTCGAGGTCGCAGGTATACGCACACAGATTGGCGAACGTGACTGTTATATGGCACGGACGGGACGACATTATATCGGATGTAGCTGGAATGTGTATCGACGCGCGAGGGGAGGAGGAGGAAAGTCGGCATCATCTCCAGAGAGTATCGAGTCGCTGCGAAATGTTTTACGTGCATACTTCCGCTTTATATAACCTGGCTGCGACGTAAGCATCGGCCGGCTATCTGTTTGGCTCGCGCAGCGAGTGTGTCTCACTCAATCTGTCAGAGACTGCCGATATCCTTCCTCCTCGAACGCATTTGCGTTAGCGGGACTGTAAAGCAGATGCAAATACGTCGGTATTACTCCGCTTCCGTCTCTCCCGTCGAAGAGCGGAGCGTATAAAATATTTAACACCCGACCGGGACACGCAGACAGACAATGCATCGTACCCGCGTGTCTCGTACGACGAGCGCTCCGGTGCGGCGGAAAGATGCGAGTGATCGGGCGAAAAGGACGAGGAAAAGGGAAGAGGAAGATAGAAATGATCTTCGCGAGCGCGCAGTCGCGCAACGTTCCCGGCGATTCGCAGCGTGCGAGGCGATCGGAATAAGAGTGAGATCTCGCCGGCTCCGCGATTGCTACGATTTCCCGGATGTTTGCAATATTTCGAGAGACACGTTCGGCTGCGCCGTTCAGCGCCACCAACAGTCTCGCAGAGAGTGTCGCCGCGACGCGGCGATCTCGCGTTTGTGCGCTCACGCGAAATTACACCCCGGGCGATATTAAGCAATAAATTCCGCGACGGACGGCGCGCGCGCCCGCTTCGTCGACGAAGACAATGAGCCGAAAACTACATTAATCCTTTGTGCGGCGATGACGAGCAATTGCGCTTCCCGAGGCGTGCCTCCTTTTATCTAGGTTCTTTCTCTCTCTCTCTCTCTCTCTCTCTCTCTCTCTCTCTCCTCTCTCTCTCTCTCTCTCTCTCTCTCTCTCTATATCCCCCTACACGCTTCATCTCTATCGCGAGGGCAAAGATTTTTCCGAAGAATAGCTCCTCGGTATCGGTATTTAATCTCGGTGCCTCCGCCTGGCATTCTCAGCACCGCTCGGCGTGGCTTGCACGTCTTTGTGTGTGTTCGCTCGCTACGTGTCTATGTTTGCAATCGCTTCGGTATCGGTGTTTTTCATCGCCCTGCCGCCGCCGCTACGAATCAAACGGGATCGAAGTTCCATCCGCCGGCCTCGCTTCGAGCTCTTCGATTCGAGTCCGAGCACGTGTCGAAGAGAGAGAGAGAGAGAGAGAGAGAGAGAGAGAGAGAGAGAGAGGGAGGGAGAGAGAGAAGAGAGAGAGAGAGAGAGAGAGAGAGGAGAGGTTCGAAATGTGGCCAGCGCGTCTCCGAGTGCGCAGACTTTTCGGCCGGCCGGCCGAGCGCTCGCGACCGATTGATTCGCCGCGAATTTGCCGCGATTATTATTTAAACAATCACGTAGCACCGGTAGCGGCGTGCGCCGTCGGTTAACCGCGAAGCGCGTAGAGTGAATCGTTTGGGATCGGATTGGATGCGCCCGTCGGCGGAAACAACGCGATGAGCTGCTATGCGAACGCCGCTTGCCGGCAGCAGCAGCGAGAGAAAGAGACGCTTTATGATCCCACGTGTCTCGGAAGGAATATTCCGATAAAAAATGAAGCAGGCGTCTAGCCACGTCCGCGCTGATCCCCATCGGCGCGCCGGTCGACGGCGAAAATCGCCCGACAAATAGACACGAGAGCGCGCGCGCGGGATGCTCCTCATTCAAATTTCACGTAAAGCCGCTGTCGCGCGCGCGCGCTCACGGTCGCAACTTTCCAATCCCGCGTCGTTCGAAATCCTTCTTCGAAGTAGGCGAGGAAAGAACGAGGGAGAGAGAGAGAGAGAGAGAGAGAGAGAGAGAGAGAGAGAGAGAGAGAGAGAGAGAGAGAGAGAGAGAAGGAAAAAGAGAGACCGCGCCGAAACGGAACGGAACGAAACGAGGGGCAAATCCGCTGTGCGTCCACTCAATCACCTCGGATTACATCCAGGTCGAATGTGCTTCTTACGGCCCGATGAAGCCGCGGATGGTAGCGAGCGACGGGAAGGAGTCGGGAAAGAGGCCGAGGCCAGGCACGGACGGATCTCACGTTCGATCGTATGCGCGCAGCGGAGGAGATTCGCGCCCGCGCGCGCCAAGTTGACGAGGGTCGAGGGATGCATTGTCGTAAGGAGCCGTAAAAGGGAAGGGGGGTCCTAAAGGTTAAAACGCGCCGAGGTGGCCGTCGGTCGGGCAAATGGAAAAAAGGGTCCGCGTGAGGTGTAAAAGCGCCCTGCTACGGCGCTGTTTCGGCACTGACGCTATCAAGGAGAAGGCATTAGCGCGCCGTTCGTCGCCGGCCGCTCTTAAAAAGACGTTAGAACGTTAATAGACGTGACGCGCCGCGAGAGGGGAGAGAGGAGCTCGGGAACGGCCGGGATGCCACTCGAGACTCGCGCGAGAAGAGTGCGATTTTGGCGGCTGGAGGTGCCAGGGTAAAACCGGGCTCTGTGGATTGACGGGGACGACGAACGCGAGGAAGCAAGAGGGTGAAAGAGGGGGAGGGTAGGTGGGAAGGGAGGGCGACCGCGCGTTCGAGGCGTGATTTGGGCGAAAGTGCGGAAATCCCGGCGTTATTTCGAGAAAAGTTCCCGCCAAAGTGGGACAAACGCGCGGCGAAGCGTAGATATGTTATTGCGCGTTAGCACGCGTAAAACCTCAGGTGCGCGTGCCTGAAATTTCTTAAACGCACATCTCGCGAAACGGCCGGTATAAACGCCGAAAATTCATAGCGGCATTTTTACAAGCGCGCTCGCGGAGCGAGCGGGCGCGAGCGCGGGTGCGCTCACCACCACACGTCTCTTCGTGTATAACGTATAACGCTAGTCCGACTTTAGCACCGGCCGGCTCGCGTGATCCTCTCAGATATCCCGCAAGGACACGTTAGCGTCCGAAATAGGAAAAGCGTTGGCGTATAGCCAACGTAAGCTCGTAATTTCGACAACTTAAAAAGAGATTTATTACAGGCCCGTAACAGCATAGTAAATTCAGCGCCGGCTATCGAGCGATTCTTTTTTTCTGGGCTCTTTCTTCGTCTCTCTCTCTCTCTCTCTCTCTCTCTCTCTCTCTCTCTCTCTCTCTCTCTCTCTCTCTCTCTTTTTTTTTTGCATAACGCTATACGCTGTAAAGGGATCCGGGATGTCGATAACGTGATTTTTCTCCTGGATGAGGGAAGATGAATGGCGAAAATTTTCGCGCGAATTGGCCGAATTCTATCTATCTTTCTCCCCGGCGCGATACGCGGTGAGATTCGATCGAGAATCGGCGGGGTGGGGAGGGGGGATGGGAATTTGAGTCGCGCAAGATTCGCGGAAAATGAAAATTGCTAAAATTCACTCTCATTCGACAAATCGACTCGGCTGCCATTATTAAAGTAGGTAGGTCGGGTTCTCCCCCTCGCCCCCTCCCCTCCCCCCTATATCTTCTCTTTTTCTTTTTTGCACGCGCTTCCGCATCGGTTGTACACGACGTTCACGATGTAAAGCATTCCGGAATAGGGTGCCGAAGGGGGGTTAACAAATATCGACGTAGCAAAGTGAAATGTGGCGCCTGCCAGACGTTAGTTGCCGAAGCGGGCGGGGGTGTGCAGGCGGTACCCCCGTATTTCGCGAAAGTTGAGAAAAATGCTCCCGCGCGCGTGCACAGCTTGTATGCATATTTTACGCTTTTCTCGCGACTCGCGCTCCAAGCTCACCTCGTGCGAGATCGAGCGGGACAGGAGGATGAGGATGAGGATGAGGAGGAGGAGGAGGGGAGTCAGTTTTGCCGGCGTGCGGGCGAAACGCGGCTTGAAGCTCGTTTACGTGAAAAATTCGGCGCGCGACCCCGCCAACGGCCGCTGCGTTCTCTACTTAATCGTAAATTATCTCGATGGCCGAAAAACGGGCCTGAACGCTAAATTACTCGCGACGGGCGCACCGCGCGCGCGGGAAATAATTCCGACGAAGTGTTACATCCTCGTAATTTACACGCGTCTCGTTGCGCTGATGCATTACAGCGCCTCGTTCGTTACTGTTTTCTTGCATTACCGCGCCTGATGATACCTCTCGCCCGCGAGCTATCGGCCGAGCGACGTTAACGACCCTCCACGCTCCCCCCTCCGCCGTCGTTGGAAACATTTCGCGCATATTTCCCGAAATATTCGCGGTCGCGCGGAAACAATTCGTGAAAAACGCGACTTCCCTTCCTCCGCTCCTCGATGAATAAAGCCTAAAGTTGGCCGACACGCGCGCGCACACGCACACGCACACGCACACGCACATGCACGCACACCAACGCGCCCGAGACGGCACGAGAAGAGGAAACGAAAGGCGCGAGCGAATCCCGAGGTCGTCGCGTGATTCGAATGCTCGCGTAACAATGTTTCGAGGACGAGTAAAGCAATTGATTTCCACGTGGCGAAGTTCCAGCCGGGCGAGAAACGGAATCGAGGGTTGCGAAAACTCCCTTTCCAGCGGCGCGTCTCCCGCCGGCCGAGCCCTCGGAGACGAAAGCAAATTTGTCATCGGCTCGGACAAGCAGCGACGCCGAACCGTGCGTCTCGCATCATAATTCTTCGACATCCTTTCTCTCTCTCTCTCTCTCTCTCTCTCACTCTCTCTCACTCTCTCTCTCTCATCCCCCCTCCTCTCACTCTCCTTCTCTCACTTCAATTCCCCGGTCGAATCTCGCCGCCGATTCGCACCAGCCGATGGCGACGCGACGCGACGCGACGTGGATCGACGGCTGCCGAGAACTTTCGACCTCGCACAAACTTCCGAGCGCTTCCCTCGATCGTGGAAGTCTGTCAGAGGGATTCGGGTTAAAATCCAGCTCGACGATTTTCCGTCGCGGATATCGCGAGCCGCGGTCGAGGGATATGGCGCGGTGTCGTCTGCGATTTTCTCAGCGCGGAACTGCTCTGTTCTATTCCGCGACCGATTACTAATCCGTGACGTCATATTAATCACTTATAACGGTGTTTGTGTACGTAATTATTGTAAAGTATAATGTGTAATGTATAATTTATAATGTGTGTATCATACATTAATGCAGCCACAATTATAATTCACATAAAACGATCGACATACATATTAATAATACGTTACGGTTTTGACATTAACGTTACGATTATTAATGCAATTTTCAATTGCGTCAAAATTATCTCGCGCCCATGAAAATATTTCGTCGCGCGCGCGCGTCACTCGTCAAGCTGCGACATACGATGCGTATCTCCTCACGCTTTTCCACCGCCGATCCAGAGTCGCGAAGCACACTTTCTACGACGCGGCAATCAATCCGGGATTAACAATTACGGAAAGCCACGGCGATACGCGCCGCCGTTGCTCGTTCACGCAGCGCTCTCCTTAAACGAGTCAATCGGTCACACGGAGGAAATCTTTGTCAGCGAAACTCCCGAGGCGACCGTAAATTTTAAGCACGGGAGATGCAACGTCGCCGGCAGCGATCGACACTCTTCCTCCTCCTGCCTCGCGATGCGTCCCGCAAAACGCCTCCTCACTAAGTTAATAACATTACACGATAACCGTTTATGTATTAAAGGTGTCATTAAATTTGCGAGGTAGAGAGGCACTTATCTCCTTAAAGGCGTGCATCGTCTCCTCGCCGGCTCTACCATCTCGTTAGGATGCCGTCTACTTTAAAGCGATGATCCCAACAGCGGCAACGCGTAGTTGCCAAGCGCATCGTGCGCACGCGATCATCGACTCGTCGCTTGAACCAACGACGGTTCTTTTTTCTCTTCGCGAATGCGTCCCGCTGGACGGGATGCGTGAAAGAACGAACGGAACGTCCATTAATCGTTCAGTCACGCGGAATGAGAAGTTTCGCGCTAATATCGCGGCCGGCTCCCGGTGGAACCGTCGGGCCGCAGCCTGACCGAGAAACTTGCAGTCCTGGAATGGTTGGCGGACCGGGGATAGTTTGTTATAATTAGCGGACCAGACGGTGACCGCGATACCGTGTCGTCGTTTCGAGCCGCTGTGGCGCGCGATGAGGCTAATGCCCGCATTCAAACACTAATTCCGGCCGAAGTACCGGGCGAACTTCAGAATCGCGCTTTCTACTTGAACTCCTCGCCACGGCTCTGGCTAGGACAATAGCGGAGGTTACTTTGGCCCGGACTTAACGATCGGCTCCTCCGAGCTGCTCGCAATACCGTGAGCGCGATCCGCGAGCACATTCGAATCCTCGCGTGGAAATACGGGAGCGCTCGCCAACTCGATCGCGTAAATGCCGCGCCGAGCGAAATTTATCCACCGATATCGTTATTATCGACGCAAGCTGCGCCGCTGAAAGACTTGTCTCACGTTACACGCGTTTCATCTTTCCTCTACCCCTCCTTGTCTCAGAGCTATCTCAAATACGCATACGAGTAAGTAAGTAGGCTAAACTACGCAAAAAGTTAAGGTCTCAAACCTACGGCAGGGCAGGGTCTGCGACCCGAGATCGAGAGAAGGAATTGGCCTAAAAATCCACACCGCTTCTCTCTCACATCTCCCATTCCTCTCAATTCGGACGAGAGAATGTTTCTCAGCTCGTGAACGAGCGCACCGCGTACGACAACAACGATACCCCCCGCGCGGCGGGGGGTAATTTTTCGGCGAAGAAGAATGCGGTGCGTCGGACCACAGATCCGTCGCAGAACGCGATATCTCGAGGGGGCTAGAATCGTCGATACCCGCGCATCGTGGCGGCACGAATTAAATTCCGTGCTCTCTTGGTCAACGGCGGTCGGGACAATGGTTAATTTGACAATGCGATATCGCGCGGTCGCCAGGGCGAAACCCGTGTGCGCCGACGTGAATGAAAAAGACAAGGAGAGACCAGCACCGGTCGCGTCTCGCTTGTTCGCGCTCGCGCGAGAAGAGTCTCTTTTCATCTGGCATAAGAACGAGCGGTCAAGGATTCGCAGCAGCCGCGGGATCTTCGCGCGACGCGAACCCCGTCTTCGGGGCTCTCCATTTCTCCGTCTCTCTCTCTCTCTCTCTCTCTCTCTCTCTCTCTCTCTCTCTCTCTCTCTCTCTCTCTCTCTCTCTCGCTCCTTCTCTCTCTCTCTCTCTCTTCCACAATGTGGCAGCTTATCACGATTAGCTGGCTGGCAAGAGCGGATCCAAGGACGGGAGGCGGTGCGGAGGACGCGTAACAATATTAATCTAAAACTTGGCCGCTGAAACTTCGCCCGCCGTCATTTAATTTTCTTCGAGTCCCGTCGCGCTCTCGAAAAAGAAGAAGCTGCGCTCGCGCGAGGTTTTCTCCATCTCTGTCCCGGTATCCCTCTCGCCGTCGTCTCTCACTTCGTGTCAAGGCGCGAGGTTAGACTCTGACCCTTATTTAAAGTCCTCCTTCCAAAGGGAGAGAGAGCCCCTCCTAGCCGGGACCTCTCGACACCCAGCCGCTTCCGTGCGCGCGGGTTTCTTCTTCGGCTCGGCTCGATCATTTAAAAGTACAATTTGTCAATTTCTTCGACGGCGCGACGGCCGCTGACACGTAGCCGGCGAGAAGGAGAGACGGCCGAGTCGAGGTAGGTAAGAGGATGACGGAGAGCCGGGTAGGGATGAGAGGGGAGAGAGGAGAAGAGTAGGAGCGGTCGTCCAGCGCGCAAATTGCCGTATTTTCGAGTCGACCTGCCAATGAGCCAAGACGAACTGCCGGCCAATTTTACTAATTAATGTTTACCGACGCCTCTCGGCTAACGCGGTAAAAAGCTCGGCTCACATCGCCCTTTTTCCGCGCTCTGCCGGCTTCTTCTCGGACGTCGGATTTCTGCTGATCCTTTTCCTCCAGCTCTCGCTCGCTCCTTCTCTTTGTCTCGCTCTATCTCTCCCTCGCGGAGCTTCCCCGAAGATTTTTTCCTTCCCGAATCCCGAAGACTACCGAGGTAAACTTCTTCCCTCGGACGCTGATGATTAATGTTCCGTCAGTGACGTCAAGATTGCCGGCCGGTGACGTAAGATTTTTACCGCAGGCTGGTCCAATCAGCTGAATTTCTCCAAGCTGATTTACGAGGTTCCGCGTTCGCCATCGGAGATTATCGGCGGTTAATTGCGTCTGATTATGTGCCCGCAAGCGTTAAACGACGCTCGGCGATGAGGACGCGACGTTTTACACGAACGTCTCTGCCGCCGTAATTGCCACGGTGCGGCGTCACAACACGGCCGCGTACACCGTCTGCGCATCTGTGCGTCGTTGCGTCTGTGCGTCTGTGCTGCAATCACAGTATCTCGCGATAGCAGCAGCTCGGATTTATTTATCGCGTCCGCTTCTTTCATTCGAGATAGAGATAAACGGCAGCTAATTATTCATTCTCGCGTCTCGGGAGAAAACAAATTACCTTAATCATCGCGATTTCTTTCGGCGGGCGAGAGGTGCGAGAGGAGGGGCGGCCTCTTGAATACATTCGTATCCGAGGCATTTCTTAATTAAAATTAGCTCGCTCTCTGCCGGTCTTTGATATTACGTTTTATTCATTAATGCGACGATTTAAATCAGTTTCGAAATTCACAGAGGTGAATGAGACAGAGAGAAAGATAGAGAGAGAAAGAGACAGAGGGAGGGGGAAGGGGGATCGGTGTGCACCTTCGAGAGAACGTGAGAGAGCCCGATTAAAAGTCATAAGTCGCGCTAGAGCATGAGACGGCTGAAGCGACCGCAGGCACACGTTCTGAAACTCTCTTCACCTCGCGACAACGTTGGTGACATTCGGCGCAAATTTAGCATCGCTCGCGCGACGTATCCGTTCCGTCCGTCGCGCGAGAGAAACCACGCTGCTCGTGTTCCGCGAGTGAATTTAACGAAGGGGGATAGTTCGGGGATTTCAAATTACTCGGCACTCCGGCGCGGGTTTGATCGGCGAGAAGCGGAAGCGGTGGAGAGAAGGAGGTGGGGGCGAACGATGGCGAACTTACGGACATAAACTTACTAACCGGCGTCGGCTGGACGACCATAAATTTCGAAGCACGCAGCTTCCCATTCCCCCCGTTCTGCGCGCCCCCACCTCCCCCTTCTCCACCTCCTCCGCGAGTCCGACATCACCCTCGGGAACCGACCCCCTGCCACACGGGGTCGGCAGAAATTCCGCGAGAAATGCCTCCATCCGCGCCCGTGGCTCGCGTTTCTCATTGATTGCATTCTTTTGTACTTTGCGGCGGTATGAAGTTACCGTCTGTCGACCGGAAACTTACTCACTCCGGGTGGAGACGGCAGGGCTGAGGGGAGGAGGAGGAGGAGGAGGAGGAGGAGGAGGAGGAGGAGGAGGAGGAGGAGGATTGGCAGGATATACGGGCAAGGGGACGGCGAGTGTCGGAAGTAGACGGTCGCGGAAGTTTTTCCTCGTAAGTTCCGTTCGCGCGAGCGCTTGGGCCCTCGTAAGAAGCGAAGGAGTGCCCGGGTGGGATCGTTTCGAGCCGGGTAGACAGGACGTAAAAGGTGGAGACGCGCGGCGGGGGCGGTGCGGGGCGGGGGCCTGTCGGCTAAGGAAGTTACGCGAAATTAGAGATCCGATAAAAGAGTCGGGATAAATGGCGAGCGAATTTCATTAGGCAACCGTTCGGTTGAATATTCCGTTCGCTCTGGCTCTCCGGTCCACCGTTCTCTCTCTCTCTCTCTCTCTCTCTCTCTCTCTCTCTCTCTCTCTCTCTGTCTCTCTCTCTCTGTCTCTCTGTCTCTCTCTCTCTCTCTCTCTCTCTCTCTCTCTCTCGTCCCCAGCCAGCCTTTGTTCCTGTCGCGGTCTCCACGGAGCTTGCGGCGCTTCTAATTGATAACTCACCGCACCGAGCGAAACTTTCGGTAAATAGAGACGAAGGCGACGCAACGGCCGTCGAAGTTTCGTCGCGGCCGCTGCGATACCGGAATATCGATCGCGCGGAAATGCGATTATTTTAATGACGCCGGCGGATTTATTGTTACCCGACGACGCGGCATCCTTGCGCGACTCTTACACGCGACGTCGTGATTCAAATCCCCTGACTTGGCCGCGAGCTCCCGTGATCGTGAGCGGAACAATGTAACGCTAACGGCGAGATCTCGCCGGCGGAACGCGCGGTCCGGCGAGTCTCGTCGAATCAAATTTCCACATTTCTCATCGCGAAACATTTCCGAAACTATCAGCGCGCATCAACGCTCGCCCGTTTGTTCATCTGCCCGTACCGCGCGACTGTTCGTGAAAGCACACCAAACAGAGAACAAATTTCTCTTTCGGACGGTTTTGATAAATGAAAAAAAATCCAACGTTAAGTGGCTAATTAGCGCCAGAGGCGTTCGTTCGCCCGGCCGTCATTAAATCACCGCGTTTTCAACGCCAACTCAATGTCCGCGGCGTAAAATTTGCGTTTTCCCGCGCAACAAATTGCAAATTATACCACTCTCATTATGATTCATGGAGTATTCCCTAAGCGCGACGGCGTGTATATATTCGTTCGCTCTCGCTCGCTCGCTCGCTCGCTCGTGTATTCCCCGCGCACCGCTGGGAAAGACGCGAAAGGCAACGACCGAGCGCGCGCGGAGCCGCGCCCGCGGAGTTTCCACCGTCGTCGTTGCGGATGCGCGGAAACATTGAAACCCTTTTACATTCCGCGCCCGCGGTAATCCTGCGCCTCGCGGGGCGTAACTCGCCGCTGTAAATTTTCCAAGGAATTCTCGCGAGTTACCTACCCCCGTCGCCGCCGCCGCCGCCGCCGCCGTCGGCGAGCACAGGCCGCGGTATCAAGCAGGATGATGTCGGCGCGGTCCTGAAGACTGCTCATTAAAATTCACTGCATCGCATGCAAAACGAAATAATGCAACGTGGGCGCGCGCAAAACATCAGACTCACGCGCGCTCCTCTGCGCGCGTCTGCGTGTCTTCCCGACGTTCTTTGAGGCAAAGTTGCGCGCTCAAAGACACACGCGATGCCTCTTCTGTGCCGTGCGGCCGCGTCGGTCGTTCGCAATGCTTCGTCTTATCGAAACGCCACGACGAGAGAGAGAGAGAGAGAGAGAGAGAGAGAGAGAGAGAGCACAAGTTCGCGAGATATCAATTTTATCGTACATTAAGGTCACTCGCACATGTTAATCACGCGTCACATGGTAATTCACCGCGCGCGCACGCGCGCGCGCGTCGAGGACTCGGGAGCCGCGGCAGCTCCGAAAGAGAACGGAGCTGCCGCGGCTCCTTAGGGACCGCTCTCATAATGCACGAGGACGCCGACAGGTTTACGAGCGGCTGTACAACTCCTTCGTCGCGAACATCCGACATCCGCGGGACCGTCGAGCGAAGCGGCGGGCGTCTAAGCGCCTCCGCCGGCAGGTGCACCGAAACGCTGTGCCACGCGCGGCGAGTAAGTGGTGTGCATCTTCGTAACGACCAGCACCCGCAAGTTTCGTCGATAGAAGCGAGGTCGCCCATTCTCCATCCTATCCCCCGAGAGAGAGAGGGAGAGAGAGAGAGAGAGAGAGAGGGGGGGGGGAGAGAGAGAGAGAGAGAGGGAGAGAGAGAGAGAGATGGTGGCGCGGGTCGATTTTCCCGTTTCGAGCGGTCTGGCGAGGCCGGGACGAAGGGTGGTGCGAGGGAGCAAGGGGGACCACAATTCGTGCTCCGTCGATGCCGGTCCGTGCCACGGATGCTGTTCCTCGCGGTGTGCAAGCGGGACGCGCGCATGTTCGATATCTCGCGACTGCAATTCCCGGAATTAGCAGAATGCGGAACGGCCTCCACGGACGATCGCGCTTTGACGCTATTCCCGCTACGATCATGCCCCGTGCTTCCTCGCCTCCCCCCGGCCACTCTACCGTCTATATATATATATATGTGTATATATATATATATATATACATTTTCGAAGTGCTCACAGTCACAGCTTCGAAGTGTGAGCAAGTATATATATATATATATATATATACTTGCTCACACTTCGAAGCTAGCCGGATATATAATCGCGACTAAAGCGAATCCGACTCGAATTCCCGTGTCCCGTACAACAGGTTGCCATAAATCCGTCGCGGTGGACGATCGGGTGGCGGGCGGACGTTGCAAACGCGATATTAATTCGGCTCGAATAACGCGTCTACTTTGCACCACGGGCGACTTTCGCGGCTCGGACGAGCTCGGAGAGCGACGGCAGAGCCAACTGCGAGGTCGCCAGGGAGGAAGAAGGCCACGGGCAGGGTTACAGCAATTTAACAGCGGAGTTTGACTTTCCAAGATCAAGTGGAAGACGCACTATCCGGAGGATAACTCGTCGATTAATCCGCTTCGGGAATTATTGCTTGTCGCGACAGGAAACTCATACTCGGCGTCGACTCAAAGAGAGAATCGCGAGATGCGCCGTGTGATAGCCGGAATTTTGGCCGATCAACGCACGAGTCGCAGCTCTCGGCCATATCGACGGCCGTCTTTGCCAACGAGCGCGTCGCCATTACGTCTTAAATATGAATGCTTAATTGTACTCCCGGAGGAGAGCTCCATTGAGCCTGTGCGCGCGGCACACAACAGGTTGCCATAAATCATTCATTCGCCAGGCCGTCTATTGCGATCCCCGACCATTCAGAGCCCGCTTACGTCAACGATCGAATGTCCGCGCGATAATCAAGTGCGAGAATACGAAGACGAAGACGAAGTAAGGCCAATTTCGCCCGTATAACGTCGGTGCTGCGGGCCGATCGGCACTTTCTTATCCGGCACTGTGCGTTTCGCAGCGAATCATGCGCGCGTCGCTCGATTTTACACGCGTATTCTCCAAATCGTAAACTTGACAGATCGCTGCTCAAATCTGACTCGAGGAGGACTCGCTCACCACGCTCGCCGCGCCTTCGAACGCGTATAGGGATAACAGCGGAATAACTCCCGTCGAAATACTCCCTGCTGTATCGAACGAACGTACGTAAATCGCCTTTGGTAATTCAGTACGATAGCGCCGGACTCATAAATCCCATAAACGGTGATATACCGTCGGCGTCCGGTCTCTAACGCGCGCGTGAGAGTGCATCTACGTAGCGTAACTGGTAAAGCCAATCAATTGTTTAAGCCTTCAAATGGACAGTCGGGAGGGCAGGAGGAAGGGAGACAGAGAGTGAGAGGGAGGGAGGGAGGGAGAGAGAGAGAGAGAGAGAGAGAGAGAGAGAGAGAGAGAGAGAGAGAGAGAGAGACAGGGAGAGAATAAGCACTCGCAATTTCGCCGAGTCGCGTCGTTACGCCGCCGAGTATCGCGCTGTTTCGCGAGTGGAGCTACAACTTCGGCAAAAAAGAATAACACCGCGGTGGTGTGCGCGTTGCAGCTAACGTGCACCCGCGAGAGTTCGGGAAACTTTTTGCGCGCCTCGTACGTGTAGACACGCGGAGCCGCGCGCACGTGTGCGAGCTAAGTCCAACAACTTGGGCGAAAAACATGATTTGCGAGGGTGGCACGCGTCTGAAATATCGACGACGCGGTCGCGGCATAATAATTCGAGCGACAACAAGTTACATCCTCGTAGCGAAACTACAATTCGTTATCGCGGCCGCAGCTTAGATCGCGGTTCGACTACGTTATCGCGGCCGCGAAATTGCGAGCACGTTCGCCGGTAGTTTGTCGGCAGCATTAATATAACGCTGTCGTACTTTTGATCGCATTAATATCGGCGCCAATGACGCGAGAGCTCCCCGTGTGCGAACAAAACGCGCTCGCACGCCGACACGCGGAGTCGCGAAATGGAATCGCGAAAATTGCATCGGCGTAGAGCGATCTCTCTGCGTCCTCGCCGGGCTGCAGGCGAGGAGGGAGGGTGGAAAGGAGGGCGCACTTGGGAGATTCGCGAGTCCTCTTGCGAAATATTCCTGAGATGATTTTACGTCGATTTTTTTTCTCCCCTGCTCTCTCTCTCTCTCTCTCTCTCCCCCCCCCCTCCCCCACTCCTCGTCCGCACACAGCGAGATTTTCCGCGAGAAAGTTTAATTACGGCGATATTCAATGTATTAGGAATAAAAGGATTTTTGCGAATTAAGCTTCGGGGAGGTAAATGGCCGGCGAAACTTTGTTTCTCGGATAATCTCGGGACGGACTTTACGGTAACGTTGAATTTCATTCGGGCTCTTCTCGCCGAGAAATTTAATCCGAAAACTTGAAAGTTGCGAAACGGGCGACGTCTTTTTTTTTTATCGCTTTCCGGGGGAAGAATCGACCGACGATCGGCTTGGGAGAGAAGACCAGGAGTTAACGTTAACGCGTCTCGCGGTAATTCGGAGAGAATGTCCGCGGGAACTCGCGTTCGCTTCTCGTGGATGATGTTTTTGATGTCGACTGCAAAGCTGCGCGTAACATCATAATACCGTAAATCCTACGGCGACGGTATTGTAACTCAGCCGACGTTACGTTCTCCTACCAAGTGGCAGGCTCTGACGTGTCGGGATTATATTAAGAGAATACATGGTTGATTCTACTTTAATTAAATCTTGTTGATACGATCGATAATTACATCCTGTTCTCTAATAAAGGAGCCTCCACCGTGGCGCGCGAAACACCCACCTAAGCAGACTTGCCTGACGCAACACGAAATCTCATTAGACCTTAGATCTGTCCTTACCCAAGTCAATCGCGCACCACCTGGCACAGAGAAGCTGCGGTTAACATTAACGCGACGCTGTTAACGCGCGGCTGATCAGCTCCTCCGCGCTGCGGATTCCTCGCAATTTGCAAATCTCGAATCCCTACGACGAGGCGAACGCAAACGAGCGAGCGTACGAGCGAGCGAGCGTTCACGCGTCGTGCTCGCGCACGCGTGTAGGTGAGAGAGAGAGAGAGAGAGAGAGAGAGAGAGAGAGATCGAGAGAGAGAGAGAACTCCGGCTCGGCTAACAGCGGAGCTACGGAAATGTTAATCCGCATCATATTTATCACGCCACCTGAGACCCGTCGACGGGTCGGGGAGACCCGCGTGAAATACAATGAAAAATTACCTTCCGTTTATTCGCGCGCGTATCATACACGCTCAACAGCATCGCGGCCTCGCTCGTACATACGAAACCGCTTCGTTGCGGATATCGTTGTTCCGCGAACTAGCCGATCGTCCGAACTAGCTCTCCGCCGAGATATTTTCTTCGCCGAGGAGAAAATCATGTTGCGAGCGAGCTTGCACAGTATGCCTCTTAACGCGCGCTCCTTCCTCGGTACTTTGGCCTAAAGGTGAGGGATCAATGAAGCTGATTAACCGCGAGTCGGAAACTAACGCGAAGTCTACGCTTCCCCCGAGTGCGATGCACCCTTAATCGGAAGCCGGTCGAGACGGAATTACTACAGGTTGCGAAGACGGGAAGAGAGGAATATACCGGTTGAAAAGAGCGCGCTCCGAAGGAAGAGAGAGGAAGAGAGAGAGAGAGAGAGAGAGAGAGAGAGAGGGGGGCCGATGGGAGTGAAAAGGCGAGAGAAAGAAAGGGAGCTTCTGCTCCAAGAGCGAGAGACAGAGAGAGAGAGAGAGAGAGAGAGAGAGAGAGAGAGAGAGAGGGGGAGGGTTTATGATACTACCCCAAAGCGAGGCATATCGATCGCTGAATAGAGCCGCGGCCGGTTCAACGGCAGACCCATTTCCTCTGTCAGGTCTGTTTGCCAGTCGCCTACACGGTGTTTTGTGATGAGGATTCTGGCGGCCGGCCAAGCTCATTTCAAATGGACGTATTACATCATGAGTTTAGCGAATCAATGTTTTGTCGGTACATAACGCGGTCGCGCGTTTACGCGCGGTCGCGCCGCGCTTATACAGCGTGCACATTCCGGAGCGTCCCAGGATCAGCTGAAAGTCCTCTCCCAATGACGGCTCCTCACCTCTGCCCTTCGACACGCGACGCGACATCACACACGCGGGAGAGACCGTCGTGGTGTGCGCGACGGTTATCATCGAACGTCGTCGTTACGCTGCTGTTGTAATCGTTAAAATTATTTTTCACCGAGCCGCTGGTCGCGAAGAATAGCTTTAAGGAGTAAAGTTAACGTTCGCCCTGAACTTCATATTCACCCTGAGGGAAAAAGTTAGCGGAGTAGAGGGTATCTAAACTGCTTTAAGCCGGCTCAGTCTTGGCGGAAATCGATTTATCCATTTGAACATGAACTCGAAACTTGATTTCCACCAGCAAGACGTCGCTGGAAACGTAACAATCTTCTGGCACAAGAGAGAACGACGACGCTTCCCCGATTGAAAAACGATGCCTTTGAAGTTTTCTAATTAATTGTTAATGAGAACTATCCGATGAATTATCCGCTTTGTCCTTCAATTGGGTGAAAGCGCAGCAGTGTACACTGGAGACGCAGCGAAATCTCTCGGAAGATCACACGAATATTTCAGCTGCCGGGTATTATCCCGATAATGTAGCGTATATCTGAGATTACGCGGCGAGTTTTACCGCGCCGTCTCCGTTATCCGTCGGAGAAAACTCACGGCCGGAAGAACGTGAAATCCCGCAACACCGGGACTGGACTGCTCCGCTCGCTCGCGGTTCTCTCTTCTCGTAAAAATGGAATAAAGATGAGACGAGAAGTTTTCCGGATCGGATACGGCAAATACGATACGCGAACGCGTATCCGCCGATTGTTTGCTCTCGCATAACTTTCAGCCGCGACGCCGTCCGTTACGTCCCGGAGGAAACTGTCTTTCCTGTTTACCGTTCCACGATCGTGGGCGATTTGTTCGCGCGCGACCCGCACGCGAAAACGTGAGAATTTCTAAATTCCGCCGATAATGACTCTCGCGCGACGCAACGCCACGCGCGATGAAACGACGGCGAGAGGTGAATTGGTAATTGAGACGAGACGCGCGATACGACGATGAGAGTTCACTCAACTGAGTCTGCAAATTTCACGCACGGAATTCCCTCGATCGACCGTGTTATTAAGCCGTGTATTAAAATCATCGACGGTTCGAAGGAAAAAATTTGTTCCATCGTGTGGTGGAATAGATGAGCTGTTGGGTTCGGCGCGATACTCGAAATAGGCGAGAATCTCTCGGTGCCGAGATATTCATTTTTATCCCACAACACGATCGCGGATCCTGATGTGCGACCTTCATTTTCGCTCTCATCAATTTTTCAATACCGCGTCGACTTCGTCCGACATCTCGCGATGCACGTTCCCGGAACTCTATTTGCCGATAGATGGGAGTTGCACCGGCGAAGTGAATTTGCCGGAGGAAGGCACTTACTCCGCGTTACGTCGGCACGGAAGCCCTTTTTTTAAGTCGACAAATGCGAGTCGTATCTTACGACGTGATGCGACGTCGACGTTTCTCGATTCTCAATGTCGTCGCTAGCTTCCTGTTGTATTTTGAGGTTTCCTCTTTCTCTTATTGACCGTTTCCGAAAGTAACTTGACGAACGCTAGTCCAAATGGAATATTTCACACAGGAGAGATATAAAAATATTGCAAATATGTATACTCAAGAAGTAAAAGTGATTAATAGGACTCAAGTTGATTCTCTCTTCCTTCCAGCAGCGAGAATATTTCATTTTACCTCTAGACATGTTTCGTCATTTCACGGAGCGAGAAAGATTTTACCAAATTTTTGCCGTGATGTCTTTTAAAAATGGTGAAAGTTCTTCCGCAATTCATCTCACTAAAAAGAGCGGAACAGGAATAAAAAGCAAGTACTCTATGTACCGAATTTAAACAAAACCGAAGTCTGGCACTTTCTTTTTCTTTTTTTTCTTTTCTTGTTTTTTTTTGTGGAACCGCCAGCAAGCGGTTTCTACCTAGTCGAAAGTCGACTCGCGCTTTTTTTTCAGTTCTTTCCTTTTTTGCGCCCATACACGCGTTCTTCTCTCGAGAGCGTTCCGGTAGTGGCGGCGACGTATTTAGGCGACGCTGGCAGCAGTGCGGTGACCGTTATTAAAACGTTCGGCATCGCGAGATTTCGCGAATCTACTGTGCCACGGAATTAAATTATACATTCACCATCAGAATCGAGTTTTGCTGCCGACGCGATGCGACGCATCGCATCGTATCGCAACGCGTCGCGCCGCTCCGCACCGCGACGCGGTGCGGAGCGGCGCGGCTTTGCCCGCGACGCGCGCTCGGCGCGGCGTTTCTGTTTGTTTCGTTGATTTATGAAGCATGGCGGGGACACAAAACACAACGAGACTCTCGCCCCGCACACTACAACCCATCCCTAACCCTCTCTCTTTCTCTCTCTCTCTCTCTCTCTCTCTTTCTCTCTCTCTCTCTCTCTCTCTCTCTCCTCTTCCTCTCTCCCTCTATCTCTCATTCTCTTTGCATCTCTGTCTCTCGCTCGCTCTTTCTATCTCGTCCTCGACTGTCCTCGCGATGCCACGGCAAAATAGAACAACGGTGCGGTGACGTCACGTGTAACCACGCCTACGCTCGACCGGCTCTCTCTCTGGCAAAACTACCCCTCGGTTGCACCACCGCCACCCTGTCCCTCGTCTGCCGTCTCTCTCCCCCAGTACCACCGAGCGAGTCGCGCGTCCCGGTATAACGCAGCCACCAATTCACTTTGTGCAGTTTTATGCATATTCATTCGGCGTCGTAATAGCCCACGCCATTAATTCGTTGCCCGACCCCGGTGTACCCCGGCTACATGTAAATCCAATATGTCGGGCCCGTGTAACCGCGACTTGCACCCGCTCCCCCCTCCTCTGTCTCTCTCTCTCTCTCTCTCTCTCAGATATCGCCACAACTCCGGCGTTAGAGAAATCGGTTTAGCGAATCATCGACTGGGGAGCTTTGCGGGCCTCGTTACGAACGTCGACAACTCGTCCGAGTAAACTTCACACTAAATAGTTAACGGAGGAGGGAAAACACAGAAAGAGAGAGAGAGAGAGAGAGAGAGAGAGAGAGAGAGACTTAACTTTTGTGTAAAAATAACTCTAGAGACGCGTTCGCGGTGACTTCGATAAAGAGGAGAGACTGAAGGATCGAGGGGTACACGTGTGTCATTCCTTCGCGAGGAGGAAAAGGCGCGCATCGGACGCGGAGAGATCACAGCGAGAGAGAAACGATACCATCGCGGGCTTCGGAACGGCACGGCCATTGTCGCGCTCGTTACCCCGAACTAGCCGCCGTACAGGAAGACGCCGGTGTCTACGACGGGCAAGGGTAGTCTGGAAAATTTAACGAAACAGCGAATCGATTTGGTCATGGAGCAGCTGGCCGGGGACAGAAGCAATCAGAAGTCAGGAGGAAGCTCGTACCGAGGAATGAGGCCGCTCGGTCCATCCCCGGGGTAGGAGGTGAGCGCGAGCGTTGGTTGGTGGGGTGGGGGGGGGGGAAAGGGGCGAGAGAATGGAGAAGAGAGCAGCAGCTCGCCGGGTATCCACGGGCACGAGAAGGAACCGGAATTCTAGGGTTCGAAGGAGACCGAGGAAGGGGAGAGCCTCGTGGATAGAGCATAGGGCGGCAGAAAGATAGGAAGACAGGGATAAAGAGAGAGAGAGAGAGAGAGAGAGAGAGAGAGAGAGAGAGAGAGAGAGAGAGAGAGAGATGGCAAGATAGAAGGGGATAGACAGAGTGGGAGAGGGTTAGGACGCGGTGGGAAAGGGGCGAAATGAACGGAGGTTAGAGAATGGCTTGGTTTAACTCGCGCTATTTGAGATAATTGATAGCCAGGAGTGGGCTCGCATCCCCGGCTTTCGCTGCCCTATATATGTATGAAGGGAGTGAAGGAGAGAGATAGAGTGAGAGGGGAGAAGGGGGCAACTGCACCTAGATGCACACGCTCGGACCTCGACGCAATTTCCTCCCGACTGGACAGAGCGAGGACTGCATTAGCGATACCGGGCCACTGGCGGAACCGTCCTCGCCGGAGAATTCCGTTTGCGAATACCGTCCTGGGGCGCGATTTTCTTTCGAGATTCCGCGCCACTGACCGGAAAAAGGGCCGGCTGAAATATTTATTGCGCTCGGACTCTCTCCTGGGGAGAATAGAAGGAACCCGAACGACTCGATTCTCTCGCCGCGCGATGGTCTAAAAGCAATGGTTCGCTTAATAGCGCGTCGTAACATCACAGACGATACCGGAAGATTATCCTGATGGCGGAGGAGGCAGGAGCGAGCGAGCGAGCGAACGAGCGAGCGCATGAACGCAATAGCAACAGCGGGAAGGTCGTACCTCGTCCAAGCTACAGCGAGCGAACGAAATTTGAAGAATCTTTCGGTCACGGATCGTAGATTGCAAGAAAGAAAGAATATATATATATATATATATGTATGTATGAATGATTGGAGAGAGACGTTCGCACAAGTGGAGAAGGAACCGCAAGATTCGGACGAATTTCAGGACGACCCCGAGAGACCTGAAGAAAGACCTGAAAGATCTGTTCGATCAGAGGCCTCACAAGGCGCTTTGTCGAACTCGTAGTATTATGACCTGGCGCTTGAATTTTCGCTCAAAGAGAGAGAGATCGAGCCCTGACTTCAATACCGTTAATATTAAAGCTACAGCTAGTAAAGAAACAGCTACTCGTAACTGTACAGGTACAGGTAAGATAGAAGAGTCTTCGCTCTAGTGCAGGCTGGAGGATCAGCGAATCGCTTTAAGAATTTTATAGTCCGACCAAGTAGTCCGCACTTTACATAGGATTTTGGGATTCACGGCACTATCGGTCCGCCTCGAGTTTCGATCCGTAACCGGGGTGTTTATTGGAATTCGATTTAACAAAGGGATGAAGAAATTTGTTCCAATGGCTGCCTTAATTCCTCCTATCGGTAGCACGAAACGAGATAGAGGGGGAGAAAGAGAGAGAAAGAGGAATGGAGAGGGAACAACCGTTCGTTTTTTTTTTCTTTTTTTTTACACGAAGACGAGATGAGAGAGTATTTCGCGGGGTGAGGCGTAGTTTACTCGTGCAAAATTATCCTTCTTCCGTATTTCCGTTCCGAGCTTGCACGGAGAACGCATCGATTATAATACTCACGCCGAGGTATCGGTGTATTTTACGACCGTGCGATGCATTAACGATGCAGTCGTGCCATTATGCGACTCGGCGATTATTCGCGTCGAAATTAATTGTTAATAAAGCAGCCGCCAACTGTAGCGCGGCCGCGCGCTCGACACAAAGAGAAAGAGAGAGAGAGAGAGAGAGAGAGAGAGAGAGAGAGAGAGAGAGGGAGAGAGAGAGAGAGAGCGAGGCGGCAGCAGCAGCAGGGCGGGAGGGAGAGCGAGCGAGTTTTCAGCGTTTATCGCGCGGACGCAAAGTAAGGGCCAGGCGGGATAATGAAAGCGGAGGGTGGAAAAAGGACACGCGCGCGGAGCCACCGATAACGTAACGATATTATCCTCGACGGGGGACGATGATTACCGGCACAAAGAGATATGCGGCCGGTATATTCCATGTAGCCGACAGCCCGTAACGAGACAAACTACTCCTAATTCCGGACCGCCATTGTGAAAGTGCTCCTGCTACAACGCGGCTCGCTTGTTGTTGCCGGTGCGTCGCTGGATACCGGCGGTGAGCAGCAAATTGGATTACACTATCGACACCCCGCTACGAGCGGTTCCGAGGTAACGAGGCCGCGTGTAGGGAAACCAGCGTCGTCCTTACGTCCGCGAGATCGTTTCCG
Source organism: Harpegnathos saltator (assembly GCF_003227715.2). NCBI lineage: Eukaryota > Metazoa > Arthropoda > Insecta > Hymenoptera > Formicidae > Harpegnathos > Harpegnathos saltator. Next base: position 101,789 of record NW_020230005.1, on the reverse strand, counting down.
GAATTGCGCGATGTACTCGGCGCGATCGGACCGGCGCGGTATTTTTACTTATTTCGATCTGAATTTTTCTCGGCCTCACAGGCGCGTAATTCTTCCGCGCGAAGTCGGAACGGTGAAAGGATTTTTATCGCGAGTACACGAGTACGCAAGATGCGCGCGCGCGCGCGCCTCGTTGCAACGTGGAGAATTCGATTCCTTTCAATTTCAACTGATTATCGGCTGCAGAGTGAATAATTAGTTCTGAAGGTTGTCGGATAGCCGTCGCGGAAATTCCTCTCGACAGTTCGAGAGTTAATATCGCGCGCAAGTATCTCGAACACGCAACGCGCGGCGTCTCGAGAGCACGAAAGCACTCGTCGGGATTTTAATTGAATTTATTGCCTAATTAGAGTGCCTAGATTAATACGCAGATTTAATTTCACGGCGTAATTAAAAGACCATTCTCGTCCGCGCGTACTTTTCTTCTATTAATATCTCGGCAATGAAGATATACGCCTAGCCGCTCGTCGCTCGTCTTTCCTCTTTCCTCTCTCTCTCTCTCTCTCTCTCTCTCTCTCTCTCTCTCTCTCTCTCGTTCTCTCCCTTTCTGTCCCTCAGACGCGATAAGCGAGCGTAATTGCTCTTATCTGCATTTATTAAGATAACTCGATGACAAATTCGCGCCATCCTCGATGGTAACTTCGTTTCAATATTTAACACGCGAGGACCGAGAGATACGAGGCACGGTCACGCTTCTGCGAGACCGCCGGAATTAAATTCGTACGAAGGGGCCGCGTTTAAAGGCGGTTATAAAGCCGCACGACCCGTCTCGCACGCCGGACACTGTCTCGCAGCCTGCGGAAAAGTCGATCTCCGGCTGCCGATTGGTCCGTATTACAGATCCGCAAAGCGGCGATCCTCCCGGTTTCACCTCCTCCCGCTGATATTACACTTGAAAAGAAGCAATAAGGAATAAAACGCGCGCACCTGTAAATATTTAATTAAGTTGACGTTATCGCTCCCGCTTCCACCCGCCGTCCCACCCTCTCTCGCCCGCATTACTTTCATTGAAAAAGTTACTCCACGGATTCTGATTGAATAATTCCTCGTCGCATTCCACCTTGCGGCAAAGTGTTATTTTCAATTACAGCGAGCGGCTATTTATTAAATTCCACACATTCAAGGGCTCTCTTTGTGAATACCGTGAACCTGCGTCGAGATGGAAAGTAGGTCAAGCGTATTATTCTCCTCCGATTGAATCGAAGCCCAAGATAGGCGGAATTTCCACGTGCGCTCGCGATACGCGAGCCGGCGAGTAAGTTTCTCCGGTTGAGCCAATTAATATGTCATTGTGCGGCGGCGAAGAGCCGCGCGCGGACTCGCCGGGTCTTCCGTGTTTGACGAGCGAGCGAGCGAGCGAGCTGGCGTCTTCTCGCGACGGATTTGATCGAAAACCGGCGCGTGTCGAATAACGAATACGTTTTATCGCCAAGTTTGCACGGGCTTATCGCGATGGACACGCGCGCCCGTGTCATTCCGTGCAAAAATTCTCGCTGACGCGCGATTCTTCTCTGTCCCCGGAACGCGACAAACGTACATCAGCCGTTGTTACGCCGATTATTCGTGCGCGCTCGCTCGCTCGCTCGCTCGCTCGCTAGTCCGTGCCGCGTGAAATTCAACCTCGAGCGATATTGTCCATCGCACGCGCACGCTCGCTCGCGCAAGACAGAATTATTTCGGCTTGTGGAGCAGTAATTATTCGACCTAATCGCGCATTATCCCGTCGCCGCTCGCGGAAGTCCGTTCGCCCGCGCGTCGCTCGTTTCCTCGAGAGCGTACAGTCGAGATTTACGATAGGCCGGGACAGATTTACTCTGATTTCAAGCGGGTCCAACGACCGTGCCAGCGATCGCTCTCTGTCTCTCTAGCCGGACCTTCTGACCGGACGGAGGAGCTACGAGCGGAATATCGACTCGCACGGCAGAAATTAAACCGCAACGCGCCGTCCGTAGAGAGACGCGCGCGTCCGTCATCCCTCTTTACGACGGAAGGGCCGCGCACGTGACGGTCATTCCGATGGGCGCGGGCCGGCAACGGCCCGTGTTTCTCCCGAAACATCTCTAGACATCGTGGGCGACTGACTGGCCAAATATTTACGACGTGTAAAATAGAGGCGCGCCTCTCCCCCAATTCGCGGGAAGGAATGACCCGCTGCCGCGGGTATCGCGCAACACGCGGACTTCCACCGCTCGGCTTTCCACCCGGACCACGGCGGAACGGGCGAACGGAAGGGTGCTCGGTGCGCGAGCGGATAAGTGGATAGTTCGTTCCACGCGATTGGGGCCGTATCGGGACCGCCATCCCCGGCGTAACGGCCGAGTCTTGCAGCGGCGAGTGTCGGGACGTGTGCGCGTATTAAGGGTGAGCTGCAGAAACGGCGGAAGTTTCGAACCTTCATCGCCGGCGGAATGAATCAATACGCTGCAGCGACGAGAAACTGGCGTCATTCAGCTCGCGACGTGAACGGAACAGATGACCGGGACCCGCGGAGGGCTGGCGGAGGGTAGCAGCCCTCGGCACACATCCAAGTCGCGGAATGTTATCGGTTGTGGCGCGATATTGAAATATTTATCGGCGCTAACACCGCCGCCTCCGCCTCCGCCTCCGTCGCCGTCGCCGCCGCCGCCGCCACCCGTCACTACATTTCCATCGTTACTAATCGCGCGGGCCCGTGCGACGGCTGCCGGCCGCTCGATGATTCATACGCGGGAGAGACTGTACAAATTACAATTCGATATCATAACATGTAAACGAGTATATTGGATTTTATAGATAAATAATGCATGATCCGACCGGGTTCTAGGTCGTCCCATATTGCGCCATGTTTACGTTTGTCCCGGTGCAGACGTTGATGAATATTCATACGTTAGTTTATACATACCTAATTTACCATTTTCCGTCCGAGCGTTTACCCGCCCCTCACCTCTGCTCACCTCGGCCAACCACCCTCCCCGTCCCCTCCCACTGTCGCTTGATCGCAAGCGCGTTCATTAAACCCGATAAAACTAATAACCGGGCTTCCTCCCTTTTCCCCTCCCTCTCTCTCTCTCTCTCTCTCTTTCTCTCTCCCGATGCGCGGACTCACTTCCCGTATATAACGTCGTCGAAGTAACCACGACATTTCGCGAGTTATACGTTAACGCGTCGGACGGACACGCGGCGGTAATAGCGGTGACACAGTAGCGACGGTGACTACAAGTACGGGGCGGAAACGACGACGACGACGACGACGACGACGACGACGACGACGACTTCGTCCCATTTTCTCCCGACGAGATCATACATGTATACGCGTATGGTATGTGTGTGCGCGCGGCCTGTAAAATAGAAACGCCCCAATTTGGCGCACGGTCCGCCCGGGGCTCGGCTTTACAACCGCACTTCCGGCATCATAACCGCCGCCGTCCGGAAAGTGGCTGGAGGTCGCCCGGCGCGGATAAGTGGATACGCTTCGTCCCGAGGTGACCAGCTGTATCGGAACGAGCGAGTTGGATATTAAACCGAGTCCCGGGCCGCACGAGAGACGTGCTGCTGCACAGGTCGAGCCGTGTGCTAAAACCTGCTGCTGCCGCCCGCGCGCGCGTCACTCGCCGACGACGACCTCGTCGTCCGCTACCTGCACATCCCGCCGCGCCTCACCTCGGGCTAACCTTGACGTCGCGATATTAACGTGCGCCGCGGCCCTTCCATCCGAGTTATCGCCGCGGGTCTTGAGTTAAGAGCCGCTGCACGAGCTGCTTGCATCGCGACGGCCACCTCTTTCGGCCGAGAGGACACTCGCGGCCTGTTTATTCTAATGCGCGGTGAGCGAACGATCGGTACAGCTGCTGCTGCTGCTGCTGCTGCTGCTGCGTATCGCCCGTCGTCGTCGTCCTCGCCGTCGATACCCTCTCGTACGACCGGACTCGTTCTCGCACTCTCGACTAACCGCCGCGCGGCCATAAAACCCCGGCCGGGTGAAACGAGCTCGTTCATGTCCGATTATATCGATGTTCATCCTCAGCGGAGATCGGGCTCGCGCGGATCGTTCGGATTATTTCGTAAGAGCGAGAAACTACCGGCTCGTCTCTCCTCGTCTCTCCTCTTTTTCTGTTCCCGGGCGTCCCAGAGTCGGGCAAATCGCAGGCGTGCGTCGCGAGAAGGGCACGAAGCGGCGCTTCGGTGTTTACATGGCTGTTGTATGTATCGCGGGGGAAAGGGGGTGACGCGCGATAACGCTTACAGAAAGACAAAAAGTATCGCGTGTTTTTGTACGGATGTATGTGTATATTAGAGATGCGATCTCACGAGCGTTCGCTCGCGGTTGAGGATATTCTCGCGAACGTTACAGTTCCGCGGATTTGCAGTGCGTGGTCGGGGTAAGAAAACGAAAACGAACTTACTCCCGCTGCTCAGACGCGCGTCGTCGAGGCGCTCATACCGCGCGAATCGCGCATTCGAGCTCGTCCGCGCGTAATTAAAAAATTTCCCAGCTTTTTCCGCACGTCGCGCTTGCGAGTAAATTGCGCGGAGTAAAAAGCGGGTCTATTTTCCCGAATAAAGTTAACCGTGCGACCGCGTCTCCCTCGAGACAGCCGGCAAATCTCATTGTTTCCAGCGTTCCGGCCGAAAATGGGTCAGAAGAAACGCCACGACGCGACGGCAACGGTGCTGCTCGTCAAAAAGTTTCCTCCACCACCGCGCGGAGGGCAGAAGGCAATAATGTTATCACGGCGATAACTTTTTCTTTTTTAACGGAGTAATTACCGCGGCCATTTAAACACCGTTTGTTAACTGCAGCCATTAAAAGAACGAGTCATCGCGTGAGCGGCGCGAGCAGCGAGCTAACGATCGCGTGCTCGCCCTCCAGGAGCCGCCCGGCGTGTAAAGGTCCCCTCAGGATAACGCGCGGGAGGTGCCGGCGCGCGTCACCTCCGAGAAGGACGAGGACGCGGCGGTTTTAATGCGCTCGCCCACCGGCTGATATTCGGAGATCGTCCGACTCTGTCGGCTGTTACGGTGCCGGGGTGTAGCTCTTAATTATCGACTTTCGCGATAAAACGCGCCCTTACGCCACGTGGACGTCGTGTCACCGTCGCTCGCTTGGCAGTGCCAAGTGTCGGCCCCGTTCCGCCGCGTAGAGCGTCGAAAATCGAGGATCAGCGAGATCTAATGGAATTTGCGCGGCGCTATAAGACGACGAGGCGCGCGGCACGATGGTGCGAGCTGCGCGCAACTATCATTTTTCCTTTTTACGGCGAAAATTATGACGCTTGTTACGAAAAGTAGTCAGCTTTGCATAAGGGTATAAAGTCGCGTAACGTCGTGAGAGGGGCGGCGGGCGAGCGCGCGGTAACTTACGTCTTTGCTTTATGCACCTCTGCGAGAAACGATCCTCCGCCGTATCATTTCATAAAACCGTAACGCGGAGCTTGCGTTTCATATTTTCCTTTTTTCCTTCCTTTTTTCGCAGCCACTCGCAGATCTCGCGTGACACACGACGAGATCGGCGACGGCGACGGCAGGGGGGAAGGATTTTATCTTCAGGCGAAAGACGGAGAGAGGGAGAGAGAGAGAGAGAGAGAGAGAGAGCGAGGGGGGGGGGAAGGAGCAAGGAAGGAGAAAAGGAGACGTCGCTACGAAAACGCAGCGTCGCGCAACGCTTCCCGTCCGCAGCGGGACGGATTTATGTTTTCGACACGCGACGGAAATTGACGCATTAACGACGTCGGACAACTCCCGCGCTCGTTATTTCCGCGCGGCAGAGAATTGCGGCACTGCGACATCGCGACGATAGGACGCGGTGACGAGCAGATGAGCGAAATGGAATCCGGATATATTGCGCGCGACGAGTCCGTGCCGCTGCGCGAAGCTCGTAAAGATATTCTCTCTCTTTCTCTCTCTCTCTATCTCTGTCTCTCCCCCCTCCCTCTCTCTCTCTCTCTCTCTCTCTCTCACTCGCTCTTTCGCAGCACCTCGGCCACATCCTGCGCAGAGAGATATAAGGACGCGCGGGATACACTTACAGGACGTGTCAGCATAATCCCCGTCTCCCTTTCCCTCGCGCGAACCCTCTCGCGGACGAGAGAGCGAGCGAGATGGAGAAATTGGCGGCGACTTGGTATCGCGAACACGGCCGCTCGAGTGGCGTCTCTTCCCGCCGACGACGACGACTCTCGCCGACGACCCTCCGCCGCAGGATCCCTCTGCATTTTGCCGAGCGCGGAATTTTTTTCTCCTTCGCGGGGTTGGAGAAAAAAATTTACACCCGGCCGGGCCGTAACTTTCCGCCGGAGAATCACGCCGGAGAAGTACCGACGTTATCGGAGATTCCTCGCGCGGGAGCTCGTAAACCGGGCGGAAGCAATAGCGAGACGAACACGCCCAGCTGCCGATTCGTTAAAATTCCCCGCGAACGGCCGGCCGGTGGCTCTCGGGATCGCGTCGCGTCGTGGCGTCGGGTCGTCGTCGACGGAACGACGCGGACGAGCCGTAAGAAATCAACTTACGGGACCGTCGGCGACCGGTGCGTGACAATTCGTACAACAAACAACGGCGCCGAGCGAGCTCGCAAGATAAACGCGAGTCCTCCGATGAACGGACGGACGGCCGTTGGAGGGTGAGCGCGCTTCTAAGGGTGGTCTCACCGAGGGATCCCTCTCGCTGTCCCCCTTCAACATCGCGAAACCGAACGCTACGAGAGAGCGCGAAGGATGCCGCCGCTTCAACGTGTGCGTGACCAGACCACGATAGCCAACATTGACGGTATATGTTAACGGTGATTACGGGCCGTAACAACGGTCCTCGTAGCTGGGACGCATTGGCCGCGATCTCGTTACACGCACTTAGCTCAGCCCGGCTCGACGAGCCACCTCGCGGATTTACAACGAGTAACTCGCCTATGGATGGCAATATAGTCCTGCGTCGCGAGCGCGTACAAGGCTCGTAACTCATATCAGCTTGACCCCCCATCTCACCTGAGACTCGCATCTTAGCCTGCTCGCGTCCTGCCTGCATAAGATATCGGCCAATTCTCCGTAGCCTTCCCAGCGGAGGTTACGAGGAGAGAGAGAGAGAGAGAGAGAGAGAGAGAGAGAGAGAGAGAGAGAGGGAGAGAGAGAATTCCGATAGTTTAGGTTCGTCGACAAGTTATATATGTAATAAAATATTATATATCGCCGTATATGTCGTCGCAGAGACGCGCCTCGCGATTACGACGATTAGATCGAACCGATCGAGTCGCGCTTCAGTCGACTTTCTCTCCCTCACGCGCGCGCTCTCCCGCTCGCTCGTACGTTCGGCTAGGTGACCGCGACTGAATTTTAACGCGCTCGCAACGGTATATGATCATAATAATGGCGGGCCGCTATGATAGCGCACCGGTACGGGAGGTACACCTGGCCGAGACCGATATAATAACAGTGAGGTATGAATATTCAGATCGGGGGAGGGAAGGGGGTGCGAGTCCGCGCGCACGGGTCTCGGCTCGCGTTGCTCACCGGAGGTTGATATACATATCGGTGTCGGTACACGCATATATGAATCGAGTATGCCGGCGCATTCTGTCAGCGATGTGGTAACAAAAGTCAGTGTTTCCACTCGTTTCCTTGAGAGCCGTTTGCGCCCTGACGGCGACATATGGCAGTAACGTATAGCGGTATTATTCAGCAGATACGCCTGAATATCGCGCCCTTTCCCTCCTCCCTCATTTTACCGCCGGTAGGTAATGCTGCTACGTCAGAATCGCCGCGGAATAAATAAAGCTCGAAACTGGCAGCGCGTAATCCGCGCGCGTAGTCGGCGTTATCGCGCCGCGGCTTTCCAGCCGCATTCATCACCGCGGGACGGCCGCGGAGTCGCGCGTTAATTAATGTTGTTAATGCGTTACGCTCTCGCGAGAGGGAGGGAGAAAAATAACGGCACCGCTTCCGTCGCCGAACTGACGAATCTCTCGACCGATATTTCACCGATGCCGGGATTGACGCGTTAATTGACACGCGTTCTTTTTTCTTCTTCTCTCCTCTTGTCTGGCCAGAGAGACACCCGCAGCTTCTGCAAATTCGTCATCTCGCTCGCGACGCGCATTGAAACGATCACGTTTGCATTTAGATAACATTGAGATGCGCGCTTGTGAAAGGACATTTCGCGTCATTTATATGAGACGGAATAAAAGGACCCTGGCGACGCGGAGAGGAGCGTCGCTCGCGGATTTACGCCCGTGCGTTCCGTCCTTTCAGCCGCGCGTCGTCGACACGGCCAACAAATTAATCGACTGTGTGTTGTCAGTAGCGGGCATCGATGCGCGTAAGACGCTCGTAATGCGCATCGATCCATCTTTGGTCCATCGACGCGTGACCGATCAGTTCGCCCGCGAAACGACGCCGACGTATCGAACGAGCGGTAATTAATATACCTCGCGTCCGAGGACTCGGCAAGTAAAACTATTAATCGCCTGTAAGTGAGACAACCGGTGCGCGCCTCTGTTTGTCGCAGCTGCGACACAAAGTTGCGGTATTGCAAACCTGACTGCCAAATTTGAGAGTCGCCCGAGTCATCGAAAATTTCGCCCGGTCTCAACCAGGCTGATGCCTTTACAGTCGCGAGATATTATTATGAACGTTTGCGCGATGGTGAAACATTCATCGGATAATTTACTCGTCGAGAACGTCTCTCTCTCTCTCTCTCTCTCTCTCTCTCTCTCTCTCTCTCTCTCTCTCTCTCTCTCTCTCTCTCTCTCTCTCTCTCTCTCTCTCTCTATTAATTCCCCCCCCCCCGCTCCTACCCTAATCCTCGCTCCTTTTGTGTCTCGTCGTGTTCGCCGGTTTCTGGAGCAACAGATCAGGCAGCTGTGTGTACGCTCAACGGCAGAATGTGCACGATGTGTGTAATCTATATCGATCCATCTTAGGTGCATTGACACACGACCGATTAGGTCCTTCTTGGTCAATGAGATGATGTATCGAGCAAACCAAGACGCGGCCATCTCCTCCGCAGGCCGCGTTTGCTGTCAAGATTCATCACAAGTCGATAAGCGAACACCGTGCGTGCGTGGATCGATATTAGTTTACGCTCCCTGCGATAAAAAAGAACACCCTTCTCCACCGGGAGATTAATCTGCTCGGGATTATTTCACGCGGCTACTGTTAATACCCTCGCCGCTATTATTTAATCACGGTATCGCTTCCTCGCGTGGATATTACGCGCGTTACGGACGTTCAATTATTCCCACATCGACCCATTTTCACCGGCACGCGGAGCAAGCCGGTGACAGCCGAAGAAGAGAGGAAGCTCGAGAGAAAAAGAGAGAGAGAGAGAGAGAGAGAGAGAGAGAGAGAGAGAGAGAGAGAAACCACGGGCGGCCCTGGTCACAGCGATCGTAAACGCGTAATTAAAAAAGGATCACATCGGATTCTTGTCGGGAGTAACTCCCGCTACTCGTCCGGCCGTAAACCGCGACGGGGACGTAGTCATCCCGGTCCCGTATTAACTGCGCCAGTCGCCGGGCAAAGGGTCGCGCCCCGTAATCCGGAGGTGACGTGACAAGAAAACGGTACGACCGGCGGCGACGACGCTTTAGCGCTAATTGCTGTGCATCGCGCGCCCGCGCCGCGCGGGAATTTCCTCGGATGACGTTCTTTATCGCGCGTCTAACGAACGTCGCGATAACATTAGGCGCGAGGGTGGCGTGCACGGATGGGCCGCAAGACGAAAGGAGACGAGACGAGATGAGATGAGATGAGACGAGATGAGACGAGACGAGACGAGACGAGACGAGACGAGACTCTGCAGGACGAGACGGGACGGGACTCGGGCCGAAATTAATCACGGGGGTGATATCACCCCCGTGCCGGCATAAAACGCGCCCTCGAGCGAATTCCGCGAGCGCGCGAGATACTGCCGTGTTTGTCTTGCGAGATTCGTCGCCTCGCTCGCTCGTTGGCTGGCTGGCTGGCTGGCTGGTAGCGCGTATCAGCGCGTCGCGACTGCTCATCGACGAACTCACGCTCGCGAAACTTACGAATCCTTGTTTGTACGGGCTTGGTTTACTCCATTTACCGTGCGAACGCGCGCAGATAGAGACGGATGCGATATTGTCGTGCCGGTGTCGGGCGCTTTAATTCCTCGGAGCTAAACCAATCCGCGGCCCCACGGAGGAAAGGAGCGCTGCACACGTCGTCTAATTTAACGCTCGCGCAATTGTAGATTTCTCTTACGGTCTCACACGCGAGTATTTTTTGGGTCACTCTTTGAGGTCGTAAATAAGAGTCGTAAATAATGCTTGAAAAAATAGCGTATTCTGTTTTTCATTTTTTCGACTTCTGGCTTTAAGAGATAGAGGCAGAGAGAGAGAGAGAGAGAGAGAGAGAGAGAGAGAGAGAGAGAGAGAGAGAGAGAGACAGGGTCTTACAGTGTTGCAAAGATTATTAATTCAGTTACATTATATTGCCACCGAGATTCGAACGAAGTCCTAGCCGGAAACTCCAAATAACAACGTCGCGGATTCGAGTGTTCTCTTCGCGCGGCGTTTAAACGACGACACGAATTTATAATTACGGGACACACAGATCGCGCAGAAGTAGAAAATAGATTTGCCGCCGGCTCGCGCACGGCAGAGTTACAGGTGCTACCTCGTTGTTCTGCTCGAGGACCATCCAATTTGCGAAAATGATTTTTGTCACGCGGCTATGGGTCCTGAACGACGACGACGACGATGACGACGACGACGACGACGACGACGACAAGCCGTTGCTCGTAAATCAGGGAGACTCTGTGCCGCCGCGATCGTTAATTGCTGCCGTTACGCGCCGTCCGTCGTTCACCGTGTAATTTCCCGATAGATGATCCTTTATCGAGCCTAATGAATCCGACTCGGCGCAGATGGCGGACAATCGGTTCGCGATGAAATCGACGGATAATCGAGGAATCTCGAAGCGATCGAATCGTCGAGAATCGCCGGCTTAGGAGGACAGCGGCGAAAGCGATCGCAGCGGCAACGGCGACGGTGGTATCGAAGGAGAGAAGAGTCCTCGAAGCACGATGTAGCGACACGATTGAGTGCGCTCTCCTAGCACACTCGGCGAGTGAATCGCGTCCATACAAATCGGCCGTAGGGCGACTCTTTGGCGTACCATCGCGCTGTGAATCGCAACGCGACCATCGTTCTCCCCTCTCTCGCTCGCACTCTTTTATTCGCTCTCTTTTTCTTTCTCTCTCGCCCTCGATCTCCGAACGCACAGAGCACTCGATATTCAATCAGCGTAAAGTTCCGCTGCTTTTTCGATACGCGCTCCGGCGGCAGAATGGCGGGAATGAGGTCGCCGCGCGAGAATCGGTTCTTCTGGGTATAATCGTTATCGCCGCGCAACGTTATTCCGTCGCGCAATCAGCGGTGTGCGCGAGTAACAGATAGTCTGGTGGGGAAGAATTAAATGAATAAAAAGCGCGATATCGCAGCTTCTTCGAATATATAATGTAAATGACGCACGAGGTAACACCTGTGAATGGAAATGCTCGCGAGATATTTCAGTTTGTCTTCCCCGTCGAACCGTAAAACGTGTCAGACGCTCGATATTCTGCCATCGACTTCTTTTCTACTCTTTCTGCCGAGTCCTCTCTCTCTCTCTCTCTCTCTCTCTCTCTCTCTCTCTCTCTCTCTCTCTCTCTCTCTCTCTCTCTCTCGTCGGACTTGCCTGATCCTACATATCGCGACGTTTGCGGAACGTTAGAAAAATAATCTCCCGAACATATAAAACGGATTTTCCTGCGGCGTCCCTTTTCCATTAGGAAGAGCGATTTCTCTCGCCGATCGATCTACCGCTTCCGTTAATCGGCTCGCGATCCAATCCCGGCCCCTTTCCCCGCACAAGCGCGCCGGGAACTCGATACTCTCTGTCGATTCACGATCTATCTCCGCCGATCCTTTTCACCGATCATTTTAAGCGCCTCGTCCCTTGTATAGCCCATTGTGACGGCGGTAACGCGCTATTACGGCGCCACAATACAAGATTGAAATTGGAAACCGCTCTTCACGGACAAGGGAGGTGAACATTTCCGATCTCTCCTGAGAGGCGATTAATTTGAGCGAAAGGTGAGCGACACCCGCCGACGCGTCGACGTCCAAGCTTTTATTTGAATGATCGCGATGATAAAGAGAAAGAGGAACGCAGAAATTTCGAGAAAGAGGAAAAAGACTAATGCCCGACATGAAAACGGAGCAGTCCACGTGTCACTTACTGCGGAAGGGCCGTGTGCTTCTTCCCTATTAAATCGATCATCGCGTCTCGAACAACGTGGCTTCGCTCATAACAGGTCGTAACGAGACGAGAAGCAGGCAGTCGTCGAATGCATTACGAAGGCCCAGCTTGCGCGCTCACGGCGCGCTTCCAAGTTTTTGATCTTCCAAGTTTCCGCTCGAATGTCGCGTACATACGAATAGGGCCGACTCCTGCCCTTTGGTATGCGCGCGTAGTCGCGCACCGCATACCTCGAGAATCGCAACGTGATCTGGTATTGGCTGCGAGCTCTCGAATTTCAAAGCACATTCGATACGCAATATTAATGCAACTTTCGCGCTCGCGCGAGTTCGCCATCATTTTCGCCGCGACACGAATGCCATGTGTCGCACGAACTCAATTACCCGCGAACTTGGACTGATCCTTTCGGCAGCTTCGCGAGCTCCTTGAAATTAATTCTCGCTGCATCGTTCCATTCTCTCTCTCTCTCTCTCTCTCTCTCTCTCTCTCTCTCTCTCTCTCTCTCTCTCTCTCAGCTTTCGCACCAACTACGGATTATAATAAATTTGTGCTCAGATATCTCGAAATTTTTCTACGCCCGGAACTCTCCCCCTTCTCTCTCTGTCTCTCTCTCTCTCTCTCTCTCTCTCTCTCTCTCTCTCGGAAGAGAGTTTCCAGTGCCTGATCGATAAGATTTTACTGCGAATTTCGTTCGCAAGAGACGAAGACCAGAGACGAAAGTGAAGAGTCGCGTTGCCGCGAAAGACTATCGAGTTAACGTTCCGTCGAGCTGCACCTGCGAGCGAGGGCGCGCGATCTCTCTTCGTTTCCTGTAAGCGCCGGCCGGTTTGCAGATACGACGGAAGAAAGTCACGGTTGGCCGGGCTAAACTTTTTAGCATAGTGCGTCTTGGAATTGGAACACGACCTCGAGTCCGACGCGCGCGCTACTGCTACGTTTCGGAAATTCGATACGTCCGTCGTAGACTTCCTTCCGCCACTTCCGCCACTCCGCCTCTCCGTACTCTCCGCCAGCGTCGAACTTCCACGTTCTCCAAGTCCGGAGAAAAGTGGGCGAAGTACCAACGCCGTCTTTCCCTTCGGAAACGCGTTTTTCTGATGGAGGGAAAAAGTTTTTCTCACTTTCGGCGTACTTTTCTATCAAAAGCTTAGTGTCGGGTCAAATAGTCGGCAACGCGTGTCGCTTTTTCTTTCTGCTCATATAAAGACAACCGGAGACAGATTTCACATAAAATGTCACGTGCACATTTCACTCTGCCAAGTCTTCAAAAGATATAACGGTCGCGCAACAGAAAGCCTGTCCTGTCTCTCTTGCGCGCGCTGTCCTCCCCTCTCTCTCTCTCTCTCTCTCTCTCTCTCTCTCTCTCTCTCTCTCTCTCTCTCTCTCTCTCTCTCTCTCTCTCTCTCTCTCTCTCTCTCTTTCTCTCTCTCTTCTCTCGGACCTCGAATTGTATCACAAATATAATACATCTTTGCGATGTAGACGGAACATACGGGATCGCAGAGATGTCCGACGCGCGGGATAAATGTACGACGGAACTGGAAACATGCAAAACGGTACATCATTCTGTCTCGCTGGCGGACAAACCAGATCCGCGACGGTGCGGTGCACGGCTGGGCGAAACAAACCAAAACGAACTGTCGAAGTGTACGCGAGCGAACACTGCGCCTCCACCTTTCTTACTTTTCCCATGGACAACTAGCTGTTCATAGGGGAAACTATAATTTCTCCGCTTTGCACCTGAGGCGCGTGCAAAACCCAACTATTCGAAGATTATATAGACGAATAGCGGAGCAATTTATTTAGAAAAGAGGAAACTCGCGGTACAATTGATACAAAGTAAATCAAGCGCATAGACGGCGTACGGTTATTAAGCACCCATCACGGAGGGGAGAGAGAAAGAGAGAGAGAGAGAGAGAGAGAGAGAGAGAGAGAGAGAGAGAGTCCGGGGATTGAAACCGAGTGCAAGTCCAGTTGCCGAGGGAAACAAGTGGCTATCGGTTCCGCGTAAATAATTCGCGAAAGGGTGAAATACGGGCCGCTCGATATATCGAGGGTCCAGGACACCGCGGAGAGATTATGCTCTCGAATCGAGCTGCGTCTCTCGCGCGCGCGTTCCCTCCATCGAACCCGAGCTCACCTCGGGTCGGTGAGGATTCGTCCGGGCGAAATAGAGAGCGAGAGAAAGGTGGATACACGGGGAGAAGGAGAGAAAGAGAGAGAGAGAGAGAGAGAGAGAGAGAGAGAGAGAGAGAGAGAGCGCTTTCCCGTGTCAGGATAAGCCTGGAAAACAGCGATTTTCTAGCTCCGGCCACGTAGATCGGGCTTCTAGTGGCCGTGAATGCTAACCCGCGTGCTACCCAGCTACCTCAAGGTACCTGATTCGAGCGTATGACCCGGAGTCGAGCATCTACTCTCGCATACGGTCCCCGTAGTGCCGTCGAGAGTCGGGGGCTACTTTATCGCGCGGGCTCTGAGTGGAAAATTCAGTAAAGATAGCCGACCGCGTCGAATTGACGGCATTCATCCTCGGGAAGTGGCCTGGCTGGCTCCGCCGGTTGGCCGGAAGATAGTAATTTTACGGTGATAACTGCGTAGTGAAATAACCAAGAGAAAAGCGAGAGGGGGAGAGAGAGAGAGAGAGAGAGAGAGGGAGAGAATAAGCGAGCTCGTGTGCGCGTGTGTGTGCGTGCAACTATCGAAACACCGCGATGTTTCGCTTAAACCGCCCTCGTGCCACGGACTGTTATTTTTGCGCCAATTTAATGGAACCGTGCGAATGTCCGTATTATTTTCTAAGAATCGTGTATATTTTCCCAACAAGTCGCTATCGGTGCTCGTCTCTGCAGTCGAGTCGAGTCGAGTCGAGTCGAGTCGAGTCGAGTCTTTGTCATAATTCTATAAATCTGAATCGAGTGATGACGAAGCGACGACGACGGGAATTCGGAAGCCCGAGAGTTAGCGATACCGTTGTACCCGACGTGGAATAACGTTGGAAGTGCTGCGGAAGGTAAATTCTCCGTGTCTCGCACGTGCACGCTGACGATCGCGCGAAAGCGACCCTCCTCGACGCCTGAAACTGCAACAGCAGCCTCACTCGCGGTTTTTCGTCACGTTTCAAAGTTCGCGCCGTTAGCCGCGGTAATTAGGAAAACGTCGGCTGTCGACGACGGGACAGCATTATCTCTCGCGTATCTTTCTCGGCCGTGCTCCTTAAATCCGGACGCCTCGAGCGAACGGGAGCGCGCAAACGAGGCTTGTTCGCGCCAAGATACCGGCGTGCGTCACTGCCAGATGGACGGCGGAGCCGTTGTTCAGAAAACGTCGTCGAAATAATCGTCGGTCGAGATAAAAACCGACCAGCAGACAAAGCGAGTGGGACGGGGAAAAAAGCGGCCGACAACGACGACGACGACGACGACGACGACGACGACGAAGACGACGGGCGGGCGAACACGGTAAGATAATATCGCGCGCAAAAGAGTCGACAATGCCGGCTCGTTATTGCATTCATACCGTTCTCATTCGTGCGACGGGCGTCAAGCCACGATGGACCAAACTCGCGAGAGATCGCAACAGAGAAAGGGGACAGAGAACAGAGAAAACGGCAGACAGAAGGGAGAAGAAAGAAAGAGGGAGACGCATTTTGTAGGAAGAGGCTGCTCGCCTGCATCCTTGTTCATCTCGCTCGTGCTCCAACTTATTGAAGCAGATTGGGCTTTTTATGGGGGCGTAAAAACATGCGATAACAACAACGCGCGGACCAACACCGGCGCGCTTGTGTCGTTGATATAGAGAGGAGAGAGAGAGAGAGAGAGAGAGAGAGAGAGAAAGAGAGAGAGAGAGAGAGAGAGAGAGAGCGCCCGCCGCTCATGAGTGGCTGTAAGCTCGAACTGGCGCTTCCAGGCTACGCGGATGAACTTAACGAGGCGTTTCGCTTCACGGAGCAAACTATCTTGCCCAAACTTTTGTAATATGCCAAATTTTTGCGTAACGCCCGCGCGCGCATGAGCCAAATCCGGCCGCCTAAAAAACGACGCTCCGTCTTACGTCGGCGTTAGACAGAAAATGACGACGTCAAGATGAAGTTTTACTCGTGAACACGGGGATTCCTCTCCGAGCGGATAATTATTACTTCCGGTTGCGGGAGAAACGCGACTCCCGATCGCTTGGACGAGCTCAGCTTGTGCTCGGCGCGAGTACCGAAGGTGTCGCGATTTTTCGGCGCTCCTCCGCGCCGTTTTCACGACGCCATTCCCGAGAAATCGAAAGCTGCTCGCTGCAGCCGCGACGCGGCCGGAATAGCGGAATGCGAGGAACTCGCGGGGCTTTGAGGGAAATTGAATCGTAAAAATGCAGTATTCACGTATGACGGAGCCCCGTTGAAGCGTTCACAACGGAATTCATCCTCTCGTCGGGAGAAATCTTAAGGCGAAGAGCCGGCGCGAGTGTATACAAGGGGTGTGCCACCCCCGTCATCGGGAAATCTTTTAATGATACAATCTCGGGGTGAGATTCAGTGTCAGCCGATTCTTTTTCTTTCGCGACCGGCGTCTTTAGAACGGCCTAGTCGCGTGAATAATTTGCAAGTATGCTTGCCGTTAGATTGCAAATTGACTCACTTGGACAGTCGAATTTGAACTTTTCAACAGTGCTGGGCAGAGAAATATCGCGACGGAGAGGGGGTGAGTTTTTCTGGCGACATTCTCGCGCTTACAGAAGAACGCACTTCATGTCACTTTGGGAATCTCTCGTTGAGCGATCGACACCAGCCCGTGACGATATTAGCGTTGCCGCTCGCGAACGTTGTAAAAACAAGCGAACTCCTGAGTGTCTGTCGCGCGGACGCGCGCTCCTTCTCCTTACATTTTAAAACGCTCGTCACTATACGGTCACCGTCCGTCGTCGCGATAAAATCTGCAGCCCGGAAACTCCCCAAGATTTTGGCGACACTCCAAGCTTTTACGTTCCGGTTGTTTCGATCTTCGTACACGAGAGCGACGGCGACGAGAGTTACGGGTACGCGAGGCGTGGCCGTTGTAATGCGCGCCGCAGTCGCGCGACGTTGTTCGTGAAGAACGGCTCGCCGTTGCGACGACATCGATATCGCGGAAAATTGTCGTTCGGTGTATACCAACTAACCGCGTCGCAGCGATCGACGGACGAAGAGATTGTCCCGAACACGGACCGTTTTCACGACCCTTTTGCTCTTCTCCGCCATCTTTCTTCCGTTTATAAAAATTATATAAAAGAAAAATATATATATATATAACTCAAGAAAAAATACATGACTATTTACGAAGAATATGATGAGACGGGACATGACGTTTCACGAGTACGACGCTCGCAGAACAACGACAACCTCTCGCGACGTTCACGTCTGAGAAATATCGCGTCGAACTACTGGCAGGTTATCGCACAGCCGGTCCTGAAAATTATAGAAGGCACCGCGCGAATAACTCGCGCGCTCGTCGCTCGGGGGAATCCTTTCTATTTTCCGGTATCGGTTAACATCGAGCCGAAGCTCCGGCCGACGGAAACGCGAAACGCTGTGAATGATGGAAGACTCGCGGCAAGCTGTTTCGCGCCGTGCCGAATGAATAATTTATGCTTCGGCGGCGATAGCGCGAGACCAGGAGAGCGTTAAGTAGCAGGTGTTGCGGTCTGAATTCGTTGTTTATCGCATGGCTGCTACTCCTCTTCGAGTCGCTGTGTCGTTTTCTTCGCTGTTCTACATGCAACGTCTACCTGCACGATCGATCAGCATTAAAACGGTACAGCGCGCTCGCTTTCTCCTCAGGGTCACCTTGCGAACACGTACGCGAATCGTGAACACACAAGCCGCGCGCAAGTGGAGCCTCTTGGTTACGATCTCGACGAGTCGCGCGCGGCGCTTTGGCCAGATATAAAACATTGAAAACGTAATAAAGCGAGAAAAAGAGAGAGAGAGAGAGAGAGAGAGAGAGAGAGAGAGAGAGAGAGAGAGAGAGAGAGAGAGATAGAGAGAGGGAGAGAGAAAAAGATAAGGAGGGAGGGAGGAAACCACATAACGAAACCGCGCGCGGCAGCCACTTTATCGCCGTCGTAAAATCCAACGCATAGTTTTACGTACCGTCCGAGTGGAAGGCCAGAAATATTTTAATTGTCTTCGCGACACCGTCGCCGATGGCGACGTACGCGCGCCAAACTCCGCGCGTCGTTAGCGCGAACTTTGACGACTCCGCGATGCGCACGAGTTAAAATCGCACGTCGTTTCGAGCAGTGAGCTCCAACTTGGCGCGTACGAGTGCTCGTCTCGTAGAAAAATCCCGGAGTTTCCGCGGGAGTTAGACGGAGGGAGAGGTCAGACCGACCGAGAATAACGGCGCGATATCGCGCCGGACCGTCTAGTCTCGTCTATTTGCTAAAACTCGCAATAATCATACGCGGCATCAAAACCGCGGTATAATCTAGCTTAATCGCGAGATTACACCTAGGCGTTCGACACACACGGCGCGAAATCGATCCCAGCCGGCTTTTGGCGCATGTCGCGACGGACGAATGATTTATTCTGTTTACCAAAGTACGATTTCTCCAGGATATTCAATTACCCGGCTGATTCGCGACCGTACCGCGAAAGAATCGCGCGCGCGCAAACCGAAGCGGAATTGTATTTTTAACGATTTTCTCATTGCGCCGATCTCGGCGGCGCGCGGTGATATATTTTCCGCGCGACGCGCGAATCGATCTCGCGCGGATTTCTCGGCGAAATGGAAACGTCAGGTGATTTATTCTGTTTACCGAGAGAGAGAGAGAGAGAGAAAGAGAGAGAGAGAGAGAGAGAGAGAGAGAGATAGAGAGAGATAGAGAGAGAGAGAGAGATAGAGAGAGAGTATGATAATCGCGCAAACACACGTCTGTGTTATTGTCGCGCGATAGATAGATAAATAGATAGTCAGGCAGGTATAGTTAGGTAGGCACACGATAACGTTTCCATCTCTCGCTCGCGAGTACGCAATTAATAAAACGCGCTCACCGGCATAAAGCTAATATTATCGGCGATTTTTATTATTGCCCGGGCGCGCGTTCACGACGGAATTTAATGGCTCTCTCAGCCGAAAGGAAATGGGCTCCTCCCGCCTCGCGGGAAGAACGGGCACGATGACATTTCGCGATGACAGCCGCGCGACGGTACAGCCGGTAAATCGAATCGATCCCGGCCGGATTCCGGGCGAGATAGAGGCGGACGAATGATTTAGTTTGTTCAGCGGCGTGGACACGGGACGCGTAACGGAATGTCAAACACCTCGTGAGAAATCGAGGCGACGGAAGTGGAACAATGAATTTACCGCCGCGACGCATTTCCATGCCGGATTTCGCGCGAGCGAGCGAGCGCTCGCACGTCCACCGCGGCGCACGACGTTCCTCTCGTCACGGCAAGTCGGATGACGAGTGACCCTTTCGAGTTATCCCCCGCAATACGCGAGTCTGCGTGTCCAAAGTGCGAAACTCCAAACTGACGGGAAATGTGACGGCGGCGACGGTCGTGCGTGTGTATTTCGCGCGGTATCATCGTCGTTTCCGTCATCCGCGCTTTGATCATCGCACGGGGAGGTTTCTCGAGCGGGGTTTCTTTTATCTCGACGGAAGTCTCGTCAAACGTCACCTCTCAATCTCGCATGATAGATATATCGGCCCTGAACACGCGTCAGGACATGTAGCAGCGCATTATACGCGATAAATGCGGATATCTCCACTTTTTTCTAACGACTGTCTTTTTCTTTCTTGCAGGTAAGCGCATGAGACATACCTCCGTCGAAGATGATTAATTACTCGATCGTCCCTAATGTAAGTAGCGATCCCCCCAACCGATACACTTTGGCCGCCTACAGCATTTCTTGCGAGGAACGCGTAAAGATATTTTTTAGGGGGAGAAGCGAGAGGAGAGAGAGGGAGATACACGCAGCCTCGTCGCGGCAATGTTTTAGGGTGAGACCATCGTCTTCGGCTGTGATTTATGACGATCTTCGCTCGTTTCCCCCGACACGACCCCGCTATTGTTGCGTCCCGGCAGTATTTTTTGGTTGACACCCTAAGTGCTGTTCCCCGCGCATAATGCACGTCAGACTCCCGTAAGGAGTCCGACACGGCTAGGAGAAGAGCTCGATCATGATGTCGGCCGCGGCGAGCGCGCGAAACCGATTGAGACGGAGGCGATCCGCGCGAGCGAGCCGCGCGAAACCGAAAAACAAGAAAAATGAAACATCGTCGGCACAGATAGCATTATCTCGCCGTGCGTGCGCTCTCTCTCTCTCTCTCTCTCTCTCTCTCTCTCTCGCTCGTGACACGCGCGCGCGATCCGCGAAAATCCGAGTTACCGCGGACTCGTTGATAAAAAATGCGATGTGCCGCGAAAAACGGTATGATAACAACGGTAACCGCGCAACTCGCGGAAAATTCATGAAATTTTTGCAATCTCGTGAGCATCTATGCGCAGTAAATCGGGCGCTTTTTTGGGACCAGGCGGCTGGGTAGGTGGATGGAGTGGGGAGGGTTAAGGGAGGGCAGAACAGGGCGAAGAGCAAAAACACCGGTAAATTCAATTGTATTTCGGACATTAATGCAATCGCGATAGTTGGACCGAGAGCGTGCGCTTCGTGTGTGTGTGTGTGTATGCTGCGAAATGTTGCAGTATCGGTCTAGGGCGAGGGTGTTGGAAGAGGAGGTGGAGAGCAAGGGAAGCAGAGGGAACATCGACGCAACGTCTCTCTCCATAATTCAACGGAATTTCTAAATACACCGACGCTTGCGTTACGTTTAAACTCGATCTCTCCCTGTAATGCGTCTCTCTCTCTCTCTCTCTCTCAGGGCGAGGTCTCGATCGAAGAGAAGACCTCGTTGCGATATTTATCGACGCGCCGAGATACCGATGTCGCCATCGGGGAAGGGTGGGGATGCAGATTATATCGCGTTATCGCTCTTCCCTCCTCTCTCTCTTTCTCTCTCTCTCGCTTCTCTCTCTTTCTCTCTCTTTCTCTCATCCCCACTCGCGCGGCGATACATAAATTTCGCCATGAAGGCGCGCGTCTATCAAAATGCAAATTGCAAACGGCGGCGCTTCGCGCCATCGAGGATCGTTTTTCCGACTTCTCGTTGTAAATTACCGTTCGATTCTCCGGCGGACTCACACGCGCGTCGCTGACGATCATCGGTCACGATCGCGTTGACACGCAGCGCGCAATGACTTTTTCTCCCCCTTTTAGAAAAGCCATTCGTATCGGCGTACGGTTTTACGGCTCTATGGTTCTATCATCTGAATTCCGCCAGCAGCGATCTGTTCCACCATCCTCTCTTTCTCTCTCTCTCTCTCTCTCTCTCTCTCTCTCTCTCTCTCTCTCTCTCTCTCTCTCTCTCTCTCTCTCTCTCTCTCTCTCTCTCTCTCTCCACCTCCTGCCTCCACCCTGCCTCTTTCTCCTTCTATCTGATGCACCTCTCCGTCCGCCTCTCTCCATGTTTCTCGCCCTCTCTCATCTCTCTTCGCTCGCCCTGTCGCACGAGACACTACGTAACTATTGTCCCATGAAATTGGACGTCATTCATGTACCGGATGTCCATGACTCTTTCACAGGGTGCACCGCATCGAACGCTGTAACGACCGAGCGCACCGACCGGCTACACGAACGCCCGTCCCCCTCCTCTCCCGGCCCCCGAAAGACCTAATTTCTGATATTCCGAACATAAGCGCGTAATCCGATCGCGTGCGCGCTGTTACGCGCCAAATCGCGAAACCGCGACAGCCGTGTCGCAATTCAGCGACGGCAAATCCAACAGCGAGCGAGGATTCCCTCTGCCCCTCCCCCCCCCCTCCCCCTCTCCCGTTTGAGCCCACTCCAAACAGATCGCGCAAATACACGCGTTATCGCGAGCACCTTCGTCTGCTCGTCGTGACAATCGTTTCGTCATTTTATCTCACAATCGCTCATCCCCGGCAAAATTATATTCCGCCGAGAGCAATGTCCACGGATTTCTCATATCCGGGATGGACATTTGTACGAATCCCGCCGAATTCCGTTTCCCTTCCTTCACATTTTTCACGCTTCCTATCCGCTCGGTTTCCGCGGTAGCCTCTCGACTTTAGGGCTCAACGGGCGAGATTAAAATCGCGGCCGCGCGCAAGCTGTCGCGCAAGCCGGGGACGATACGGCGCGGCACATGCACACGTGTATGCACACATAGCACGGCCTCGTAGATATTTGCGACATCGTTGCTTCTCCTCGTTGCAAGGTGCACGCAGCACGGCTCGTTCATCACGACGATCTAATAACCCTCCACCCTGACGACGGCGCGGAAACGTGCCACCTAGCGCCGGCTAGATGGACGGCTCGCTTTGTCGCAGAAATTACGGGATTCCAAGCACCGACGAGTTTCCCCCCCTCCCCTCCTCCCCTCCCCTCAACCTCTCCATCCGGCTCCAACCTCCTCATCCTCCAGCAGCTCTCGCTGCAACCCCTGCCCGTCCCGCCGCGTGTTACCCCTTTCCCTCCGATATCCGCCATCCCGGGCTACTTGCCGATGGCTCTCTTCGACGTTCGCCGCGTCCTTTTGTGCCGCCTTCTTTTGTCTACGATCGAAATGACCCCGCCCGCGTCCACTTTTCGAGAACACCGTATAGAAAGAGAGAGAGAGAGAGAGAGAGAGAGAGAGAGAGAGAGAGAGAGGGAGAGGGGCGGGGGGAGAGAAATAGAGAGAACAGTGTTCGTTCTATTCAGGCCGCGAAACGTCCCGGCAAAACGATACACGTAGCTCGGCGGCCCGTTATACGGTCCTGTAATACGGAACTCTTGCCCGGCGCGAGTGTTTACTTCCGCGCATTGTTCTTCCGCGAGGAGACAGGATATCCCGTACGAGCTTATACGAGATTGCCCAGGATGGCTGGAGTAAGATGCAAATATCCACGGTCTCTCTAGAGCGCTATATGATACTTGTTCGAATAATCTTAGAATCGTAGGGAACGATCGCGACTCGAAAGGAATCGGAGATTAGCGTGGAAAAAGAGAAGCGGTCGCACAGAAGCGAGCATGTGCCGCCTCTCTCTCTCTCTCTCTCTCGTTCTCTCCTCTCTTTCTCTCATCCCTCGGTATCGAATCGCGACGGAGCAGCTTCGCACGCGGCCACGCGTGCGTGCGTGCGCGGTCGTACGTTTCTCCATTCAGCGGAATAAAAAATCCTCCCTCGCCCACGATTTTTTACGCGAGCCCGAGGAGGCTGGTTCGCGATGACGGCGATACTCGTAAGCCTCTTATCGCGGAACGCTCGCAAATATATTTCCCAGACGAAGGCGTCGAAGACGATCGCGAGAGAGCGTCGCGCGAGACGTCGCTCGCGCGTTGCAGCGCGCGTTCGAGACAAAAGCCTCTCCTCGCACCCTCCCGGCCTCTCGTCCGCGCGCGACTCGCGACGCTGCGAGATTCCATCGGCGTCGCTCGTGCACGCCGAACAGACGATAGATTTATGCGAGCAAACAAAGGAATAGGCGACGAGCATCTCGCGACACTAGCTTTCGCCCCCCGAGCACCCCCGAGCACCCCCGAGCGTAGCCGAGAAACGCACGATGTGAGCTCACGAGGCTGAAGAGGCCGGCAGTCGTCGATGGATATTATCCTGAAGTTAGTCGAGACTCATTGACTTCGCTTCAACGTGCTGACTGCGCTCGCAATCGGATCAGGAGCGATGCCGCATTGCAGGGTGCATCGCCGCATCTCCGGGTTACCACCCCTTGCCACTCTCTCTGTCTCTCTCTCT
This sequence comes from Harpegnathos saltator, assembly GCF_003227715.2. Lineage (NCBI taxonomy): Eukaryota > Metazoa > Arthropoda > Insecta > Hymenoptera > Formicidae > Harpegnathos > Harpegnathos saltator. The sequence goes on along the minus strand of NW_020230005.1, from coordinate 77,736 downwards.
CTCTCTCTCTTTCTCTTTCTCTCTACCTCCGCAGCATCGCTCTCCTTTCGGTCCCTTCCACTTACGTCCCTTTCTTCCCTTTGGGCACCCTTCCGTCTGCCCTCGCCGCTATCGCGCACCCTCTTCTAAGACTAGACTACCGAGCATTCCGCGTCTCCTTTCAGACCGCGCTCCTTACTCGTATTTTGCCCCGTAATTACCAAGGAAGAAGAAATCGTCGGAGGAAGGTATGTCGTCAAAAGGCCGGATCCCGGATGAAAGGAGGGAACCGGCGTCTGCCGACGAAATTTTATGATTTCCGCGAGCGAGCGAGAGACTCTCCGGTCAAAATGGCTCGGCTCGGCTCGGCTCGGCTCAGCTTGGCTCGCAGGGTATTTCCGCGATGATTTAATTTAAAATCAACAGGGTGGTCGCGCGGAAAGAGAGAAGGAGAGGGAAAGAGAGAAAGAGAGAGCGAGAGAGAAAGAGAAAGAGTAATATTTTTCACGTTATATCATCCTCACGCTTTATTTCCCGTTCTTTCGACGTGTCCGCCTTGCCATTTTGCGCTATTCCTTCATTGGGTGTACTCGACCTTTTTTCCTAATTAATTGCTCGCAACACGCATACGTGGTATGCACTCGCGTACGCACGAATGGAGGAATACTCCGCGGCGGATTTCGGCGTAACGCTCTCAATATTTCGCTTTTCTCGTGTTTCCTTCCAAAGTCGTGTTCGCGTGGTTCGCCACGCGTGCTTCGTATCTGCTAAATGACTTCTTGATATTCTCACGGCCCTCATTTTTATTAATGTCTCGACGGTCAGTGGGTAAAGCGATTCACGCTCTACGTGCCACTCCTCGTCTGGACGATTAAAGCGCTAACTAACTAACTAACTAACCAACATTCGAGACGTTTCCCTTTCACCGTCCTTCCGTCGTCGTCCGTTACAACGGCGTAACGACATTAATTGAAAGAGGAACTCGCAAGAACTCGATAACTCGCCGGCTGGAAACCTATGCGGCTCGATAATAAGTAGCGGGAATTGGTTTCTCGATTTCCCCGTAATTACGTTGTGAATCACGAGAGCGCGATTTGGCCGGCGTGTAGAAACGAAGTTGGAATCCGGTTATTTAAATTATGATTTCACACAGAGAGAGGGGGAGACAGGCATTCGAAAGTTCCGCACGTGCTCGCGAGACAGAATGGAAGAGAGACAGATAGATAGAGAGAGAGAGAGAGAAACAGAGAGAGAGAGAGAGAGAAAAGAGAGAAGCGAGAACGGTTTTGCCGGCACCTCGGCCGTGATTTACGTTCGATGAGAAGTAACCATTTGTAAAGCCCACGCCCCTTTGCAAACACGGTAAGACGTAAACGAGAAACTTACAACTGCGAACTTTCGTGCACCGGCGAACAAGCATCGATGTGTTTACCGCGGCGGAACGTCGGAGGAACTTTTCATAAACACGATGTTTATCGGGAGGTTCAAACGTTTTCGCAGGCTCGTTTCTTTCCGAGTCCGTCGCGACTTTGTTTCGTGACTTTGACGTTAAAAGGCCGTAAGCGTCAAAAAGTGAAGATCCGCGCGCGCGTAAGCTACTTTCCCAGATAGTACTTTATTTATTTCGAAAAAAGGGAGGAAACGAAGAGAGTGCGCGGAACAAAGTAGTCAGCTACTTTCGCCTTGCGTCGTAAATGTTACCGCGTAAATAACACCTGCAGCCCTTTACAGTCGCATTAATCTTGCCGCGCGAAAGTTTTTCCAGCGAAAATATAATTCCCCGAGAATACGAGCTACCTCCGGCGAAAGCAGCCCCCTCCCCCCCATCGCGTGAAAGCGATTGAATCCAACTCATAATTAGAAAGAGAAAACAAGACGAGAGAAACGCGCGCGAGCTGAAAGATCTCTAATCGCGATGCAATAAATTACACGACTCGATCGCGCGACATCGATGTCACACACGAGCGCATTCTCCCCCTCCCCCCCCCCGTCCGGCAGTCGGGCTATTTTTGCGGCGCGGATCGTCGCTTCGAGAAAGTTTCGCCAAATAGAATGGACGCCGATAACAATACGGGTGCGCTCCGGATGAAGCTGCAAATATTTTAAACGGCTTTTTTGCCGGCGCTATTCACGGGAAGGACAAGCGCGCTTGTTTTCTCCTCTCTCCGACCGCGAAATTTATGTCGTCACGTCGAAAAAGCGGAGCGATGACAAATCATTTTCCCTCCGCTCTCCCGAGCGCGCGCGCGCACGTGCGAATCCTTCTTCCGGATCGCGCTACGTGTATCGTTCTACAAATCATTGTCCGTTTTTTTCCGACATTTATCGACATGTATCTATCTGGATACGTCGTGTCTGGCTTATTATTATTGTCGAATGCCTGCGATTGCATTAAACGATTTTCCGACCTGCGAATATGGAGCAGTCTAGAGGAGAACACTGCTCGCGACGCGAGCGCGTCTTCGTGCCACGTCACGACTCGGTGCGAGTGAAGAAAAGAAGTGATACACGCTGGAGTATTTCGAAGAGAAGGACCGGATTATCGCGCCATTTCACGGTCCTGCGATCTCGATGCGCGGAGAGCCCATAGTGTCGCGCGCCCGCGATCCGGTTGCATTGTTAAACACGACATTTCCCGATCCTATCCGGAGCCAGTTACCGCGTCGCGATCGTCACCCTGTATACCCTGCAGTCGTTGCGTCCGGGTGCAGCGGTACCAGCCGGTGCGGAGCTGGTGAGTATTGAGCGTGGGATCGGAGGGTGGCTGGCCGAAGGGGTTGGCGGTGGCGACGCGAGGGTGGGGTGCTACGCTGTCCTGGCACGCCACCCCCCGCCCTACGTCTCTCGTCCATCCCACTCTCGCCTCGCGCGCGCACTGTCCTGCAACCCTTTCCCTCTGTTCCACCCTTGGCGAGCGCGCCCCGTCCGCCTCTCCTCACCGCGCTTCGCCCGCCACCCTCGGGGATTCGCATTTATATCGCGAGACTAAGCTAAACCGAACCCTGACCATTCCCGTTTTACACGACGACGCTCGGTCGAAGAGGCACGACGGATATCCCCGGCGAAGTTTCGGAATTCCGCGCTGCTACGGCGACGTGCCGGCAATAGTGACTCGTCATCTTGACCCTTTGAAACTCGAGACCCCGTTTCTCTGTCGGAGATACTCGGCTCGCCTCGGAACGACTTTGGAACAATCGTCAATTTTCGTCGTTGGGAATTTATTATTGTCTTCTTTATCGCGCATCATCTCGCGCTGCGGTACTTGAACGACGCTCGGGTATTCTCAATTTCATTGCGACAATGACTCAAAGAGAGAAAAAGAGAGAGAGAGAGAGAGAGAGAGAGAGGGAGAGAGAGAAAGTAAGTCTATACCTGGAGATATCGCGCAGTATTTTATCGCCCGCGATTTACGCCCCTTCGAAACGCCGACGAGTCCTCGGAAGAAATTTCGGCGACAATCGAGACGGCGTAACGCGCGGCGCTCGATGAAACGGCGAAACTTCTATTTGCGCGAACGAGTATTCGCATCCGCGCTAGATGGACGGACGATATCGTCGACGGGAGAAACATTGAGGGGAAAACATAAAGTACGAAGAAAGCTGCTACTGCCTGTTACCTGCGCGGGTCGCGCGGGGAAGGGAGGGGGCAGGGGGCAAGGAGCGAGAGTCTAAGGGCGCGCGAGGTAAAGTTGCCTCTCGACCGGGTCTGTAAATCAACCGAAATGCTTGGGAATTGAGTTGTGGCACCCGCGGGGCCAACAGTGCCTTACCACAAACTACGCCTGCAGGGCGGGACGCGGTACTTCTAGTTATACATACGTGTCGCTGAAGAACCGCTGGGCCGCTGGGGTGGCAAGGGGAAAGGGAGGCGAAAGGTCGCCCGGGAACCTGGAGTACTATCCGCCCGAATGCTCGAATCCCGACCACCGTCTCGCGCACCGCCCCGCGAACAATTTTCCACTTTTGCGCGCGGAAATATCCTTGGAAATAGCGACGCGCGCGCGCGCGCGCGCATTGCGCGATCCGGGGAGACGCGAGAAGAGATTTAAATTTCCTAATGACCCGCGGATCTCTCCTCTCCTACACGCGCCGGGGTTTTCGCCCACTGACGAATTTTTCCCTTCCCTCGTCTGCGTGAGATCGATGGTCAACGATGTCATGTCTTTTTGAACTTTGAGTTTTTCGCGACAGAGCACACCGTCTCAATCACCGTTTCGTCCTTTCTCTCTTTCTCTCTCTCTCTCTCTCTCTCTCTCTCTCTCTTTCGCTCTCTCGTACACGCATTGCTCATCTCTTCGTGTTCGCATTACGATTTGCTCCTCTTTCATTCGATTTATTCGAAACTCCCGCGATCTCTCGCTTTGTTCTCAATTTCACGGAAGTGGGTTTCGCTCGAGCCGTAAATGCGCAACGCTGCTTCGATGTTCTACCGATTGCATACGGGGGTAGAGAGTGTATCGTTTATCAGCCGAATTTTCTATATCATCCTCGTTGCGCGAAGCCATTACGAAACTTGGCCGGAATTATACGGTCGCAATCTGCGCGATTAACGTTCTATCGGAAACCTTTGCTAATTTCCAGCGTGACCTGTTATGTCCCGTCAGCCTCGCAGTTCGACGCTCACGTTTTTCCATTCGATTTTGGCCCTTCGTAACACCCGCGAGCACTCGACTTCCCTCGTAAACCCATCCATCCTTACCGTCGCGAAAGAACACCCGACTGAGTCGCGATATTTCACAAGCGATTTTTCGCACCACTCTCTCTCTATAAATAGAAGAAACGCAACGACCGAGTTACGGGTAAAAATTAATTTCACCGCTGTGGTCGCAGCACACCTCCCTCCTCCCATCTCCCACTCGGTGTATAATTGGAAAGGAAAAAGAAAGCTGCCCTGCGCGACGCGACGCGACGACGACGACGACGACGACGCAGCGGACCATCGTCATCGGTCGCGCAAAAATTAATTTCGCCAGCACGACGGTAATTTATCGCCGTTGACGCCGATTAACGCGCGCGCCCGCGAACGTGGACGCCAACGCGTTTCGCAGTGGAGGATCCGCAAATTAGTCAGCCGCAGAAGTAAAAGGGGAAACACACAGCGGCGAACGCGATCGAACACCGTCCAGCGGTTCGCACGTTTAGAATTGACCGACGCATGACGGCCTGTACACAATACGCGTGTGTCACCCTATTTATATGCGCGCGATCGCGCCCAAAATGCACGTTTCGTGGCTGAGGCGCGAACACGTATGTACATACGTATAGCGTATTAGCATCGTCGGCTATACATAGATATCCGAAACGCTTCAGGGCGCGCGCGCCCGTGTGTGGTGCGCGTATAATTAAAGTATAAATATTTTACGAGCGATCTAACGCGCAAATAATCTACGCGCACGTAAGCGCGCGCGCGCGCGCGCGCGCATGGTGGTGTAATAAAATTTCTGATATTCTGCGCGTGTAATAATAATTCCCGATAAGCACTATCGTACGTGCTGGCGCGTATAATTCGAAATTAGCGACGCTTTAAGGGATTGAATTTACTATTCTATAACATTTGCTGCCCCTCTCGTTAAACCTCGCGGAACGCGCCTCCGCTCCCTTTGTCGATAATCAGATCCGCGTACTTTATCGACCACCGACGCGAGATTAATGGGCGTAAATATTGGCAACGTGACGGCTCAATCTGTCAGATAATTCAGTTATTGTTTCCTCCCTGCCGGCCCAACGCGGTCGATGAGGTAATTTTTATTTCGACGAGCGGAGCCCGCGCTCTTTCTCTCTTTCTCCCTCCCCCCCCCTCTCTCTCTCTCTCTCTCTCTCTCTCTCTCTCTCACTTCGCTCGCCAATTACACGATTACGTAAAAGGGACTTTCAGTCGGTTATCAGATATTATTAATCGACCTCTCGCGGAACAGGTGCGGTTTTACGCGCCCGCTATTACGGCATGTGGATGCACGTCGCGTTTGTGTCGGGTCGGTCACAAAAGAGACATACAGTTCGCGCGAATACATACTACCTTACGGCCGTACGCAAACGCACGCACACACTCGTCTCCGTCGGATATATCGAACCCTTATGCATAATGTATTACGGGATGACGGGAAATATGGATATATTACTCGCCAGAGGCCGATGTTACTCTCCTTCGCGTCTCACTGGCTAATGTTGATAAGGAAGCAACGAATATGATCGGAGCTCATTAAGTCGTAACTTTACGGTCATTGCCGTTCTTTGGCAACGTTCTCGAGCAAGGTAGCCGTCGCCATCGCCATCGCCACCGCGAAATCCGATGAGAGAGCAGTCGCGTGTTGGCGAAAAGAAGTTCCTTCTTCGAAATCAACTCGAATTTCACAGCGGAATGAAGAAAACTCTCGAAATGATTCGTCGTCGTGGCGATGAAGGAACTCGACGACGAAAGCTCCGCACGAAATATCTCGCGAGTTTATATTGGCAATCGTTGACGCGCGGTCGCGAATGGAGATCGTAGCTCGCGATTCCGTCGGCCCGCGAGAGATGACTGCCGCGGAAATAACGTGGAAATTTCCGCCGGACATGACCTCTCGCATCGCGCAAATCCCGCAAGAAATATTAAAACGGGGCTAAAACCGATATCGGGAGCATAACGCGTGTTTCCCGCGCGGGTCGGGTCGTTTCGAATGATAAAAAAGCGACAGCTCCGTTGCGTCGAGAGCTCGTACGTGCGCTTTTTTTCGACAACACAAATCGCCGGACGAATCCCCGAGTTTGACTCTCCAAGTCGATTCCCGTTCGTTCTCGGTCAGCAGCGCTGGCTGACCCAATTACACCCCCGGACTCTGACTCTCTTTCTCTTTCTCTATCTATCCTCTGTCTATCTCCGTCGCCGTTCGGTTACCGTTCGCACGAGTTTGATGCTGTTGAGAAATGAATTTCGTCCTCCCGGCGGATGTGCGGCTCTCGCAGCCATTAGAAGGAAGCACGCAAAAGTACGGGATGGACTCTCTCCCGCTCTCTCATCTCCCAGCGGAGACCTTGGTTTTCGACCTGGCCACAATTCATCGTTAACGCCTAACGCGCGAGCTCGTCTCCACGGACTACGAGTCGGTTTATTCAGCAGCCGTGTGCGCGAGCGCGTCCGTTTGCCGAGGATGATCGGAAAACACTTTCTTTCGGAAAATCAACCGCTCGGCAGCGGCGGCGCCTCCCGAGCACTCTCTCTCGACGGTCGAAGGTAAACGCGCGACGAATTTCATCCAAATCGACCGACGCGGGTCAAAGTGACCCGCTAACATGCCCCATAAACTAACAAGCCCCATCCCTATTGTCGGAGATCACGAATATTATCTCCCCGTGAGAAATCTCTCCTCGCGGAGAAAAACCGCTGGATACACGTTAAATACAGTCGTGTTTCGTAGAATATAAAAAAAAAATAGAAAAAAAATCCTAACGTATTCCCCCTGGGCAAACTCGTTTTGGAGCGGGCGTGAAAGGTTTTTTGTGCGAGATATATATTCGCCGACACGGGTGCACATTTGTACATTTTTTTTTATATTTATCTTTACTCGTTAAAGGTATTTTTTTATCGTCTATTTTCAGTCAAATATTAGTCTTCGAGAGAGAAAGAGAAAATGTTTTTCTACCGTCCCGTCCCGGTGACCGCGCGATCGCGCGGCTCGAGCCCGGACGGGTGTAGGAGAGCGAGCGTTTTCTACGACGATTGTTATTATTGCACGCATTGGCTGATCCATTTTGCTGCGTTATCGTGCGACGAGCACGATTGAACGAGCAGAACTTACCACGTCATGGCGAGTATGAAATCTGTAAGAATGAAAGGACGCGAGGCTGGACGCCGCCGATTGTTTGAACGGAACGACAGTAGAAAAAGAGAAAGGGAGATAGATAGACAAATAGATAAATGAAAGAGAGGAAGAATAGAAGGGAGAGAAAAGCGCGACGTTTGCGATCCGAAATACAGCGGCGGAGCCGAATGTGTGTCCCAGTTACGTGCGAGATACATTGAAAAATGCGAGGGAACGAGCGTGAAACAATACGATGACGAATACACTGGCTCGCCTATATCGCTCGTAAATATATCGCGCTCGTCACCATCGTGTGTGGTCATCGCCGTTGTTGTTGTCGTCGTCGTCGTCGTGGTCGTCGTCGTCGTCGTCGTCGTCGTCGTTGTCGTCGCCGTCGTCGTCATCGCACGGGTGAGCTTAATAAATAGCGACAGACGACCACAAATTAATTATTCGAGCAAAAGCTTCAGGAATGATTCATCGACGACATAGTCGGCCGAGCGTGGCCGATGTTTACACGCGTCTAACTGTGTTGACGTCGCATCGTGTGTGCCGGCATGCAATTTGGACAGCTGATTCTGGATAACCCCATGACCGATCGCGTTGACCGACCCGAAAGGAAATTACGATTCTCGCTGTTGACCATTCAACTAATGCCCGCCAGTAATTAGCCGGCTCTGTCGCTCCTGCCATAATCCGTGGTCGGGCGCTCGCGTGCAAATTGCGAAACGACGTCCGTTGTCCGGTGGGCGCAATTCGACACGCGCGCGGGATGTAATATTTACGGCGAAACTGCGCGTAGGGGTGGGGGGGAGGTGGGCGGGGACGCGGACGCCGCTCGTGGCTCGCGAGTAGTGACTTTGAGGAGCGCGACTTGGAGGGTGCGATTCCGCGATACCGCCTCGTCGTCGCTTTTCGCGTTCGCGACCGGACGCGCGCGCGCGCGCCCGGTTTTTTGTTCGTAGTTCCCCGGCGCGGCGGGGAGAAACGAGCACAAAATGAAAGCCCGGCTACGGCTCCATGTTGCCGTATTTTTCGAAACGCCAGCTAAATCCAGGCCAATCGAGATAATCCGTCCGAGCAAGAGACCGGGCGCGCTCGCTTATCGATTTCTGATCCGATCAAATCGGAACGGATTTGGAAAACGGCTCTCGGCCGAGCGACAACACATTACTCATCCGGACTCGTGTTTGTCAGCCTGATTTCCGCGCGGTACCCCTCTCTCCCCTACTTTGCCAGCGGCTCTCGACTCGGTATAAACTCCGACGTATAATTGTCGCATTATGCTGCTAATGCGAATCTACGATTACGCGGATCGCAAAGTAGACGCGGCTGTGAATCGCGCGCGCACAAATAACGGAAACTCGCGGACGACGGAGGGCAATAAAGACGCGAGGGGCGGTATCAGTAACAGTAGCAGTAGCAATAGCAGCAGCAGCAGCAGCAGCAGCAGCAGCAGCAGCAGCAGCGGCAGCAACGGCAGCAGGGTCGGTTATTAAAGGGGATCCGCATTGTCGGTCGCAGCGATCGTAAATCTACCCCTCGCGACGCGGAATTGCGGAGAGTAAGCCGCGGATCGACCAGGCGACACCGGCTAATCTATCGATCAAAGGAGCTACGGCCACGTCGCGAAACAGTCCGCCGTCGCGGATGATAATCGGCGATCCGATGGACCGGCTGGCAACTGGGGATACCCGGTGACCTACAATCGCCGCCTGATCCAGGACGATCCGTCGTAATTAGGAATGAATGACGAGCGCCGCGTGTCCCCCGCCGGCTTCAAGTCGTAAATTGTTTTGCAAATTGCATTTACGCCGACGACGCGAGAGAGCGCTGAACGGATGCAGATTGCGATCGATATATACCGCTCATGTAGAATAATATTCATCGTTCGCAATTAGACTCTAATTGCTTCGCTCTGACGAGACACGTCACTGGCCGCGATGGGATCGTTGCGATCCTCGCTGCACAATTCGCTGTCCGTTTCGATTCGCGTTGTCGCTTTCGCGCTTTTGTTTCCGTTTCTTTTCTCATCGCTTGAAACACGCTCGACGACTCTCGCGCGTCGGTCGCCTTCGCGTCTCGAAGTAGCAAATGTGAATACTAAGCGACCGGACGACATCTTCAATTTGCATTCCATCGGCCGAGAATTCTCGCCGATCCTTCTACCCGAGACTTAGTCATTTTATGAAACGCATATGAAAGCAGTTCGGAAGAAAGCCGGAGATTTTCAACAAGCTCGCGACTTTTTAATATTCCCCGCATAATAAGCGGGCGCCGTTTGCTTCTCGTTTTCGCTGAACTTTCAACAATCTAAGCGCGAGCGCGCGCGGCGTATATTAACGAACGCAGACGGGAAGACGAAGTTAGAGCGAAGGGGATGTCAAATGGAACGCAAGGCCGACGAGAGGTCGCGATAAATGAATTTCTTTATGAATCTCTTTCTTACCGCCGAGTTTATCCTCTCGCTCCTTCCTCCCTCTCGTTCTCTTTCTCCCGCCTTCTCTCGCCGCCGACTCGTCTCTTCTCGCGCGAGAACGTAACTTCGCGTTAACTTCAACGTGGAGAAATTTACAGCGCTACTTCTGTTCTCCCGCGGAGTTACCGCGTCGTCCCCGTTAATTTTACAAGATAAGACGTCTGATCAAAGTGCCCGATAATACATTGCGACTTCGTGCTCCCCGAGCCCGCCCGTCCCTTCCTCCCTCCCTCCCTCCCTGTCCCAAGGCAAGACGGTCTGTTTCGCGTCAAAAATCACGTCTTCCCCGCAAAAAGCACCCGCGCCTCGTGTCAAATCACACGCATTCTCCATGTTAGGGTACCCCCGGACAGTTTATACGACGCTTCATCCACCCGCTACCTCCGCGCTCGCACGGGAGGGAGATTCCCCGACGGTTTCTTTTATTTTCGTGCACGATCGGCGCGGCAGCTGTCGCCGCGCGCTGCTCTAAAATGCGGGCCGCGCCCAATGGAGCCCTTCGCTTCCAGGGCTTTTCGTCGATTCAGCGGACGCGACGGCGCGGCTTGGCATGCCGTTGACGCGTCGTCGATGCCTCGAAACAGGCGATAAATCCGAACGGGGCCCGTATAACGTCGAGCTCTCGCGCGACTTCTCGCGCGAAACGCGAACGCCAGATTCTTGCCGATGGCATTCCTGCCTGCCTGCCTGCCTGCCTGCCTCGCGGCAAACCGCGGCGACTTTTACACCCGTCGCGACTCACCTCTCTTCCGCTCGACGAGGAATTCGCGGGGGTAACAGCGGAGCGAAAGGGGCGTGATACCACCATCCGTTGAATTTATCAAGACCAGCCGCGTTATCCTCGTACGCGCGGAAGGCAAGTTCGCTGGAACGAACTGTACCCTAATAAGCGAGATCTCGATAAGCTCAATTATCCTCGCGGACGTCTTACTACTACCGACCGTAAGGCTCAAGGAATCGCTTTCGCCGGATTGAAAAAAATTCGACGAATCTGAGCTTGATTATAGAAACGTGCCGGAGACGATTGGAGAGGAACAAAAGAGAGAGAGAGAGAGAGGGGGGGGGGGAATGAAAGGAGAACCAACGAGAGGAATCCGCGCGATATGTTCGGATCCGCCATGGATGTCTTCGACTTCAGCCAAGAGACCGCTCTTGCTCTTCATTCCCATTCACGTATATTCTCGGGTCACGGGTTTACGGCCAGAGCCGTAATCGAACTGGCGGGCCCCGACTCCTTTCATTGCCCGCGTAAAACGTTTCGATTTGCAATTTCGCCGCTTAACTGCCGCGCTGTCTTTCGAGGCCGTTTAGATAGAGGAGGTACATTCGGGTCGAATCGGCCGAGGCGCCCGACCAACCCTCTCGCGCCCAACTCCCTTTCTCTCTTCTCTTTGCTCTCCCCTCCCTCTCTCTCTCTCTCTCTCTCTTTCTCTCTCTCTCTCTCTCTCTCTCTTTCTATCTCTAGTAGAACCCTCTTCCTCTTCTCAAACGGCACACCACGCTCGATCCTAATGGCTTGTCCTCGTCTCGAGACGCTGAAAGTGTATTACGATCGCGCGCACGGACTTCTCCGGGCGCATCGGCGTGCATGGCAAATACCCGAGACTTTTCGCGAGCGCGTCCAGCTGACGGAGCAAACGCGTTTATCGTTTGACGAGCAATTCTGAGGTAGCCGGAGAGTGTTGATCTTTCTCCAAGCGAGAGAACGACGTTGCTGAGGACGATGCTGAAGAATATTAACAACTTCTATGCGGAAGAGAGGGAGAATGGGAGAAAGGGAGAATGGGAAAAGAGAGAGAGAGAGAGAGAGAGAGAGAGAGAGAGAGAGTCCATTATTGCAGCATTTGTGAGACTGTTAAGCGGTCGTTGAGGAGAACGATCTTTCTTCCTACTCTTTTTTTCGAAGAACGACACAAGGACTACACCATACGGTACTCCGTACTAGCACCTCGAGATTAATTTCAACGACAGAGTTTTGAATTTGAAATCGACGTTTCTTAAATCTCGAAACGCTGAAGTGGTGGATGTCTCGAAAATAATTGTGACTAAAAATAAGGACCTTTTCCCCGGCGTAAAAGTTTCAATCACGTGCATCACGTGTGAACAAAATTACGTTATCCGAATATTAATTCAAATATTAGATACTTGTACGATTAATAAAAAGTACAAGAAAGTCCGCGACTAACGACAGCGTCGGTCGACGGAACCGTCGACGGAGCGGAAGGTCAACTTTCAAAACTCGAAGGACCCGACGCGCGTCGATAAAAAATTTAATTCCCGCGAGGACGAGTGAGAAGAAGCGAAGGACTCGTGTATGCGTGAATGTTGCGAATGGCAATGGCTCGCTTCTACACATCTGTAGCGTCGCCGTGCATGCTGCCGTTCCGCGATGCTACGCTGCCAATTACGGCAGCGAGCATCGCTACTTGATTCGGCTATTTCGCGAAGGGGGAACTATCGAGCGAGGGCCAGCCAGTCAGCCAGCCAGCCAGCCAGCCAGCCAGCCAGCCAGTACACTAACCGAAAACTCCGACAGACTTCGGGACGCCTGGACGAGACAGCGGAGCGCCACGAAACCGAGGGTAAACGGAAATAGCAGGGTCTTTCTGAGGGCGCGCCTCCACCCTTGCCGCTCTCCAAGCAGCAGCAGTATACCGAGGGCGGGCGGACCGCCGATAAATTACACCGCGGGCTATACCGCGGGATTACGCTATCGTTTGCGCTCAACGTTTACAATTCGCGCTATTTGCCTATCAGTGTTGCTCCGGGTTACGAATTATATATTAAAGGAATATCTATCCGAAGCCAATAAACAGCTCCGCGTCAGTGGAGTCGCGCGTTTCACCTCGGGAATCTCGGTTAGCCGATAAACAAGGGACAATTCGAGCGTCTGACTTTTATAGGCTGTAGCTCCTTTTTGCAGCAGCCGCAGCAAAATTTGACGATTTCTCCGCTGAGTTTCCTGAACGACTTTCGAGAGCGCGTTAACGACACCAAAAGCGGACGTCGAGTGTGAAAACGTTGACGAGACAATACGATAGGAACGATAGACGTTGGTCTCGAACATTGAAAGCAGCAAGTTTGATTTGTTTCTTTTTTTCCGACGAAGGCACCGGGTGCGAATGTCTGGTGATTGAAAAACACGCGCGAGGCGGAAACGGCGCGCGGAGCCTATCCACGGCCGCGAGCGCGGTGAGAGGCGCCTCCGCTCTCTCGTAGGAAATCGGTAGTGTTTTTACGCGACGAGATCCTATATTCCAAAGGCGAAATTACGCGACGCGCGGTGCAGATAAATGGCGGTCTTACAAAAAGCCGCGGCTCCGTACGGCGCGCCATTACGATTTAAATTAGTTCCCCCGCGCGCACGAGAATTCCCAAAGACCGTGAATGAAAGAAACGAGGTAGGATAGAAACCGGTGCATGCAGCAGGCTGGCGGCGGCGGCGACGTTTTTCTCCGTCGCAAGAGACACCGATCTCGTCGAGAATGATTTTTCTGTCTCGGTGACATGCGAACGGTAATCGATAAATAAGATATCATCGCGGAGACACCTGAAAACATAAGGGCGCGCTGCTTCCTGGCTCGAAATAAATCTCCTCATTCACGAACAAAGTTGTATGTATCACGTGGAATCTACGTTGTTCGCGAGGATGAGAGAAATAGCGGTATGCGGTGAGCAAAATGATGTAAAAGTTCGGTCTCGCGTTTTGCTACTATTTCACGAAAGCAATACGAATATCCCATCTTGCCGTAATTTGACGAGGAAATCTCGTGAGAAATTTTCTCTCTCTCTCTCTCTCTCTCTCTCTCTCTCCCCCTCTCCCTCTCTTTCTCTTTCTCTTTCTCTTTCTCTCTTTCTCTTTCTCTTTCTCTCTCTCTCTTCCCGCGGTCTCGCAAATGGTAACTGCGATCGTCGCGAATTAGGTGGGACATTTAAGATAGAACATTTTCAAGAGACAAGAGCAACTTCGTATATCACATGAGAATAGAAATTGTCACGGGACGTGAGAAGAAAACTCAAACGCGACGCCGCCGGCGTCGAGCGGAACGTTAATTCGTTACTTCGTTGTTCGCACGATTCGCGGAAATGCGTAGTATGCCTCCGCAAATGCACCAGCACCAGTCTTTAAGCTCCGCGTTCATTCGTCGCGCGCGTCATTCGCGTAATGGAAACTACCATCGCTTATTTATACGAGACTCGATCGGCGTTTAATTTACTGAGGATACTAGCCGGGGAGCCGGGGATCGGATAAAGTGGTATCGCGGTGGTTGCCGAGGCGATACTAAACCGCAATATCCGCACTATAAAATTAAGAAAAACTACGGGAACGGATTACGCCTCGCGCAAGGATCCCGCGGACTCCTCGTGGATTTGCGAGACAAGCTAAAACATCCCTCCTCAGTCTTAGCGGCTCATGATTTATTAACGGCCTCCTACCGCCCGGGTGTTTCAGCCTTTCGCCAGTGAAATATCGTACTTCCTGATTTAAAGTTGCGAAGGAAAGAAAGGAAAGAAAGAGGGAGAAAGAGAGGAAAGAAAAAAAAACGAAAGAAAAGAGGAGAAATAGAAGCCGCGGCGGCCTAAGGCGAGGAGCAAAAGTGCACGGATGGCGGGACATAAATTAAGCCGCAATAAAACGGATCGGCGTCAGCCTCTCTCTCTTTTTCTCTCTTTCTCTCTCTCTCTCTCTCTCTCTCTCTCTCTCTCTCTCTCTCTCTCTCTCTCTCTCTCTCTCTTTTGCGCGCCCCTACATTTCTTTCCAACATTATCCCAACCAATGTTTGACCGGGAAGCGCGAGGGTGGATGTGCAAGTGAGAAGAGGGAGGATGGGTAGAGGTTTACCCCGTTATCGCACGCCGTACAGAATTCCGACGCAACGTTTATCCCATCTACGATAATTTACCGACGACATAAGACTCGAGCGGCGATGACAGATCGGCATTAAATCCCCTTTATTTCCGAGATTAACCCTAAACTTGACAGCGCGTATCCCCACGTACAGAGTGTATATGGTATATATGTATCTATATTTATCGCTTGTTCTTGCAATTTCCGATTGGTGGGCAGCGCGTTTTTATCGTCATATACGTTGTAAAATAAGAATCACGATTTTATCGTCAACTGTGATTAATCTCTCTCTCTCTCTTTCTCTCTCTCTCTCTTTCTTTCTATCTCTCTATTTTTATCTGTAATATATATACCTGTGTCCAATGCAAATTACATATAAAGAATAGAACGTAAAGGAGTGCACGCGAGAGGCACAAGCGCGAAAGGAAATTTTGTAAACGTATCGAGTTTATAACATGTTCCTTTTCTGTCCATCGCGTTTTATGGCATACGAATGCTCGGACGATTTCACTCACACCACGCTCCCGCCGACTCGTTTCGACCGTTTCTTCACCCCTCTATCCGACGGTCTCATAAATAACGTTATTTATTCGCGAATTTGTTTTTTGCTCGTACGCACCCTCGCGATACGCGCTGGGAAACGCCGGCAGAATGCATAAATGCGTTTCCCCGTCGTTTCCCATCGTCGCCAGCGATTGGCTCGCGTATCGGGCGCTTTCAATCGGCGATCCGCGTGTCGCCCGTAAAATCATGGAATCCAAACAAGTTTTGGAACTTTAATGTCTCTTCGCGCTTTTACGAGTTAATTCCGGCGAATGCAATTTCGACGTTCGCGGATTTCGGCTTTGTCTAATTTTAAAATACCCCGCGCAGATTTCAGCCACTGACATTTCAACGAGTCCGATCCGGGCTTCGTCTGTATATGTGTGGAATCAACGTGCTGCAAAAATGTGTCAATACTTAATGACACTCAAATTAATCCCTTGCCGAAAATTTCTTTCGAAGCGTTGTCGACTGGAATAAATGCAGTATCTATCTTCGTGAGCAAAGTTAAATATTTTCATACGAGCGAGACAGAGAGAGAGAGAGAGAGAGAGAGGAGAGAGAGAGAGAGAGAGAGAGAGAGAGAGAGAGAGAGAGAGAGAGAGAGAGAGAGAGAGAGAGAGAGAGAGAGAGAGAGAGAGAGAAGAGAGAGGAGAGAGAGAGAGAGAGAGAGAGAGAGAGAGAGAGAGAGAGAGAGAGAGAGAGAGAGAGAGAGAGAGAGAGAGAGAGAGAGAAAGAAGGGGGGGAGAACATGGAACGAATCTACACGGGAAATAAAGTGTCGACTGTAAACTTGGAAAATCCTCCCGGACGAAACTAGTCGACAAGGGAGGTAGATAGAATGCGTTGCGTACCGTCACTTCTGAAAATCCGTCCTCCGCAATGATTTTCTAACTATCGCGCAGTATACAGAAGCATCCCCCGGAAAAGCAGGTACTTGGCGGATATTAAAGTACAAGTAGATTCAGGTCCCGCCTGACAGTTATTTATCAGCCATGAATCATTCATGAAGCCTGACGTGAAGCGCGGCTTTTTAAAGGGTAGACGCAGAGTTGCAGAGGACTCGGACGACGTTGCGAAGCAACATCAAGTATCCGTTCGATCTCCGGCGACGGGCTCGCATTCAAGTTTGCCGAGGAGAATAAAAAAAGAAGAGAAAGAGAGGAAGAGAAAAAGACGAAAGCGGGAATCAAGATCGTTGCTGTTTATCGGGACTCTCGAGCACCGAGAGCTTCGTTTCCCACAGTCGCCGGCGATAACACGATAATTCGTTCTCACGCGTAGCGGATTAACCGGCAAATCCGATTTTTCCGAAACAACGCGCTAGAAGTCTCACTGACGCTGTGCATGCCGCGCGCTGAAACAAAATGCGTAATCGAGCGTGCGTGCGGAGACGCGAAAACGCCGGGACCACGACGCGTCATTCGATCCCGTCTCGATCATCCCCCCGAACACTTATCGAATCCAATGTTTCCGCGAATATGCAGAAATATTTCGATAACTTCACTCGTACGATATTGATATCGCTTCTCGCGTCTTTCGTTTAGCGCGACGTGGTCGCGCATCGACGACTCGCCGAGCGGCGGATAAATTTTATCACACGGAACCGTGCCTTCGTTTATCCGCGGCTATCGATCGTCCCAGCCGCGCCCGCGGTATACCGTCCGCAAGAACGGTTACGTTAATTTGCAACACATGCGGAAGTTCCGAACTTCCGATGCGCGAGGACGAATGGTGCGTGCGAGTGCGGTTGCGTCCCTGACTGCGGGATTTCGCGAATGGAGGGAGGGCGCGGAAGGGCGAGAGCGAGGCAGGTTCGCGTTCGCGATCGCGCCCGGTCGAGCGACGACTCAGCATCGATCGCCATTGCCGAGCGGCATTTAATTAATGCGCTTTAGGTGAGCGTGCAGTTTTGCCAGCGCCCGCCGATACGTACACGACGACGAATATCAATCTTAAGTCAAGCGAGGAGATAACCGAACCGTGGAGCGGGGAAGTGAGCGCGCGCGCTCACGTTACGTACACCGCCGATCGTCATTGTGCTCGTCGAGGCCTGATGACTCCGAGAGTCACCCGAATCGGATCGATCGCGTGCGCCAGACGAACGCGACAATGAGCAATCGATCTCACGCGATGGAGCAATAACGGAATTCCCTTCCTCTCGAACGCGAGTTTCCTTTTTCACGGGGGGGAAGTCGTCGGTGCAGGTGGTACATTCTCGTACAAAACGCGAGACGCTCAGACGTGACAAATAATTACGTTTATCCTCCTGTTCCGAGGGTCCAGGAAATAATTATGATACGAATGGGGAATCGCGATATTCCGCGAGACCGCATAACGTTACAAGCCGCGACAGCATTCGCTCCTTCTGAACGGCTCATACCGACGGCCCCCCTCCCTTCTCTTGTTTTATCTCCTTTATTCGCTCTGATTTCATTTTCGATTAGCTCCGTCGATAAGTTATTGAGTATACGACGATAAGTGGCGCGGCGAGTCGATTTCAATGAATTTTTATAAGGTACGTGTGTTATCGGCGAAACAAATATCTCGCAAGGGCAAGCCACGGATATTGAAATGAAGCAGAGGTGTTCGTCGCGGGAGAGAAGGATTCATCTCGCGCGACATCGTTTGTATTTTGCATACGTAATTTGCGAAAGTTCGACGGAGGAGGAGGAGGCGGCGGCGGCGGCGGCGGCGGCGGCGGCGGCGGCGGAAATTGGTCGAATCGATCGCGCTATTTAAACGCGACGATTATCCGGTCGCTCGCGCGTTACGGAGACAAGTAGGCACACATCGGACAGACAGGCGGTTTCGAGTCACCATCCCGTCGCCAGCCCGACCCGTCCCGATTCGCGCCGCTAATTGATTTAATTGATTTTGCACGCGCTACGTCATTATTGATGCGTGCAAACGCGAATAGGCGCGGAAGCCTCCCCCCCCCCCATCACATGTGTGCGGGGCACTCGCGCCCGCGCGCGCGACACATTAAAATCAGCGATCCGATCGAGTTGCTGGGCAATGACGCACAATACCGAGACACAGCGGGCTGTTCATCCAACGGCGACTGCCACCGCCGCCGCCGCCGCCGCTCCGGAGGCGGACCTCGCGAATCAACGATGCGCGAACGCCCGTTGAAACATATCCAAAAGCTCGACCGCGACACGTCTCGCCTAGATGGCCGATCCTTTTAATTTGCGCTTTTCGAACGAATGCGCGACGCAGCCGCGCTGCGAAATTAATCGCTTCCTTCGACGAGACAGCCGCTCTCGGAGCCGCTAACGCATTTTATAAAAACAAAGAGAAAGAAACTCTTGCATTCAACTGTTGCGAGAAATAGAAAGAACAAAATTGGATCTCGCGTAGATGCAGTACGAAATATGTTTTATACATAGCGCTGAAAGCAGATTCCGAAGCTTTCACAGGATGCGCACAGGAAGCTGCTCCTCCGCGACGGAGCGTGTCGCTTGATCGGACTCGAGGCGACTGATTTGACAAATGCAATTACGTGCAAATCCGTGCGGACGCAAGGAACGTCGTCGGCAAACGGCCGACTTCGATGTATCATTCCGCCGAAATCAACTACATCGTTTTGCGGTGTAAACGGTCGGTCATAATTCAACACCGCCTGTTTGCCAGCCAGGCTATCCATTCTCTCTACGCCTACACCGTGTCTCTGCCGACAGCAGAGATGCCTACCGAATGACGGGGTCATAGTGGACATTAGGTCACGTTCCGCTTATATCGCCGCGTTTTCCCCGACATTGCGGCGGACAAGCGTACACGCGGAATTAATTCATTCATTAGCGGCCGCGAGTTGACGAGCACGGACGAGCGGACGAGTGCGCGAGATTCGACTCGCTCTTAAATCTTAACTCTTCATACCGACGAGGTATACCCTGCAGGGCTGGATAATTATAGAGAGACGGAGAAGGAAATGAATTTTTCTCTCCACCGCGGATGAGTTCGTCGGGAACGCTCAGTCAGAACGCTAATGGAAAGGTATAGCGCGCGCCTGTAGAGCATTAAGACGATTGGGACGATCCGGCTCTCGTAAGCAAACTTGGCGCGCTACGATTAATCGCGTCATAATTGACTCCGCGACCGAACGAATGCACGGCCGAACATACACCCTCGAGACCATGGCGAATCATGGAATAACCCGCAGCACTAATCCGTGCTGCTTCGCCGAACATTGGCGTGATGAAAACAATAAATCTGCGGAGAAGTTTGCCCCGATCGACCAAACGAGTTCTCTTATTACGTCGCTCGGCGAATTTCTACGGACGCCGAAACACGGAGGTGCTCGATCGCAGCCATGCCGTATAATTTCATATTAATTTCATACTCTAGCCGCTTCGCCTCTAAATTATGCAACGCGCAATTAATGACACTGACAGAATATTAAATTGAGACCGGAGAGAGACGAATCGTTTAATTTTCGTCTTAATCTCCTACCTGGTAATATTATTTGCGCATTCATTACGGAACGATAACGACACGTCACGTGGGCGTCTTCACGTGCAGCTTCGGCGACATATATTTGTATCACTTTAAAGAAAAGCGTGTACATGCGCGCAGAATTGAAGAAGGACGCAGCCCCATTCATTAGCACGGCTACTCTTCCGCGCGGGCCGTGTTCATTTCATGCGGACACACAATAACGCTCGCCTGCGAAACACGGCGCTGCGACTTCACCCAGACGGCTAACAAGAGCGAAATCAAGGAGCGGCAACCTAGTTCGCCGCGTTGAAAAACGGTAATTAATTTCTTGCGATCTGTCGCGCGCGTAACGTCGTCACCGGGAGCGTCGTCAAAGTTCGTCCGAATCCGCGAGGCCGCTTTTTACGGGCTGCGCACCGACGCGGAAACAATTAAAGACGGCAATCGCCGGAGGGAATTAAAGGGCGAAACTCGCCGGTGTGCCGCGAGATTTCTGTCCCGTCTGAGAGATTGGATCCTGCAACGACGCGTCGTCGAGACGACGCAAAAAAGATTCCGTATCGATTGCATCCGAGCGAAACGCTAACCTGGCCATTCCCGAACAATTTCTCTCCCAGCAATTTCTCCCCCGAGCAATTAGGATACTCGCGCGCAAACAATTCTCGAGAACATTGTGGAGAGAGAGAGAGAGAGAGAGAGAGAGAGAGAGAGAATGGAGGGAGGGAAGGAGGTAGGAATGGAGGGAGAGAGGTCATCGTCGAGTTTCAAATACGCGAACCCATTGACGTCAAAGTGGATCGCGCGAAAGCGGCCGCCGCCTCGTGTCGCCCGGCCTGCCCGTATTGATCTCGTTTTTAGTCCCGGATAGTCGGGGCCGTCTTAGCGCTCTCAAAACACGTCCGACTTGCCTGGCAAAGATCTAAGCCCATACCCCTGAGATCTTGTATTAGCTGTGCACAGCGCATCGCATCGTATCGCATCGCATCGAGGAATGCCCAGCACGAATCCCACAAGCTACGTTGGATTAAAGCCTCTCTCTCTCTCTCTCTCTCTCTCTCTCTCACTCTCTCTCTCTCTCTCTCTCTCTCTCTCTCTCTCTATCCCTCGCGTTCTCCGCGCGAACGCTGCGCCAGACCGATTCTTGCCGAGCACTCGGATGACATCCTCGAACGGACGCAAGTCCTGCGGGAGAGCCAGGTGCTCCCTATATCCGGAACATGTGGAGACGCTATCGGTAGTCGCGTAGTCACCGAGTAGTCTGCAAGTTTTCATTGGAGAATCGAGTTTGCGCGCGTTATCGATCATCGGCTACGGTTGGGGAGGTATCGGGGACAAAGCGCCCACCTGGTCGATCGTTTCCTCAGGAGGAAAGATTACTCGCGACCTATCGACCCTCGGGGGGAAACGGGTGGGTAGGAGGGGCGGAGGCGCGAGCTGGAGACTCGCTTATCGCGCTTGCAGAAAGTTTGGGAAAGCGCACGCGCTCATATCGGCAAGCATGAGAACGTTAAGAAGTCCCTGCGATATTAGACAGCGAATTCCCGTTTTCGGTTCGATTAAAAATTGACTGCCTTCTCCTCCTCTCCAAACAGAGCATATACCTTTCAAGCTTAGTCACGTGAAATTCTGACGAGATGAAAAATCAAATCTCGCGAGAAAAATGTCTCTTTCCCTCGAGGCGAAATCGAGCCCGGGTACTTCCGATAGATGAAGAAAAAAGTTGAACCGCCATAAAAGCACGAATACGCGGCGAAATATGAACCGAACTTCGTGAAAACCGAACGTCGGCCGGAAACGCGTTTTGATCGACTCGCACGTGGACTCGAGTTAACTCAATAACAATCGGCGCTGTTTTAAATTATCCCATGGGAGCGGGTGTCGATAGATGGGCGGACGGGCGAATGGACGGGCGAATGGACGGGCGGGCGGACGGACGGACGGACGGACAGACGGATAGCCGGCGCGCGGTGGAACATAGAGCGCTGTGTGTATCCATCTGGATCAACCGTACCAGGACCCATCTGGGATAGATGGTCTGGCTCCGGCTGCGTCAGCTCCGGTAACGTCGTTACCGCTATCGTCGTAATCATATTTCGCCGTGCAAGACCGCCCCACCAAACGAGATTACGCCACTGACGGTGGGATAGCGAGGGAAAAAAGGAAGAAAGCATGAAAGAAAGGAGGAAAGAGAAAGAAGGACGGACGAAACGCGGGAGAAGAGAACTTATATAGAAAAAGAGAGATGGAGGGAAAGAGGAAGAGAGAGAGAGAGAGAGAGAGAGAGAGAGAGAGAGAAAGAGAGAGAAACTATTAAAATAAAAATGAGGGGAGAGATCGAAAGCGAAAGAGAGAGAGAGAGAGAGAGAGAGAGAGAGAGAGAGAGAGAGAGAGAGAGAGAGAAAGCGAGGGCAGCGGGGAGAAAAAGAGAAGAAAATGAGAGCAAGAATTGCGCTGCACGCACCCACCAGGGCAGCTTACCTTTGGCTCTCATTTACATCGACATTATGCATTCAGACCTCATGTGCGTTAACCTGGCCATGCGAGCTTGATTCAATCTCGTGGAACGAGCTGCGAGGTACCGCCCGGGGTATACCAGTACCGCGATGGTGAGCTTCGCGGTCGAGGAAACGGTGAGGACGCGAGCGAACCGATGGATCGCAACGTATGCGTTTTCGCGTCGATACCGGTGCGACAACGAAATTGGATATTTTCGAGGTGTTCCGCGATCGAGGCCGAATCGTCGGTGTATATCTACGTTCCAGGCAATCGTTCCGCGCTCGCACAGTCGCTCATTCGTTCTTTCGGTCGCGCTTCCTGAGAACATCGCTACTCCGTCGTCAGAAAGAGCGGAAGTGAAGCGCCAATCCCGACGGATCGTAAGAGCTGTGCAACGGAAATGCTAAAAAAATTGTTTCATTCGACGACGTAGTCGTCAGTGAGGCTGGCTTGACGTGAGTGAAAAGTGTAACAAATAATTTACACCGCTTTGAGATACTTTGAAAAGATACTTTCAAAAGATCGCTGATGAAAACTCATCGAGGGCAAAACAAATGTATTAGATTGGATTTTTAGGATCTCTACACGGATACTTCATACGTGGATAATGTTTTAGAAATGTGAAAGCTACCGTTGGCTCGAAATGCTTTTTGAAAATATCGAGTTCTGTATTTTGTTGCGAAAGGAGAATGTGTCAACAGTATATTTTATAAAGAGAGATGGAAGATCGTTAGTTCTCGATTCGACGAAAGCGGAAGTGACGGAGAATGCGAAAGGTAACTCGATTACAGCGAGATCCATGGTTGCCGTTCGTTCGGCCGCCACTTTGTTGTTTACTTTGAGAGACCGCCCTGCCTACTTAAAATGCATTGGCTCGTGCACGGCGCATCTATCGGGCAGCAACATTTGCTCTGCATAATTATACGACCGAAAATTGATAATGTCATTTCTCGTGGTGCGCGACGGTAATCGTTATTTCGTTCTATCGGACACGCCGACATTAATTGAGGGTCACACGCGCGAATTATCAACAATTGCATGCCGCGTTAAACGTCATTTCGCGCGCACGCACGTATAACGCGGCTTTCTCCGATCGACGAGCACGAAACGCAAACGCGTAATTCGTCTGCAACACCAAAATAAAATTGAGAGAGAGAGAGAAAGAGAGAGAGCGTCAACTTCCAATCTCCAAGTGTTTTCGCGAATTTTTCGGGACAACACCGAAGAGAACAGTTTCGTTAGCAGATGGAGCGTGCCGAATGCGTTCGAATACAGAAATAAAAAAAAAGAGAGAAAGTGTAAACCCGATCCGTTTGACAACACACTCAAAAAGACGACGGCTGTTTTTAGACAGTATTTTTCATATATTTTTAACGCCGACAGAGATAAATAAATTATTTCATCAAGATTTCATGAAATTATCGCGCTCAACAATGCTACATAATTCGGAATAAAAAATAACTGAAATTATTTCACGTTAATTTTATCGTTAATTTTCACGTTAATTTAATCAACAACGGTTTTGCTCTCGAAGCTGATAAAAGTTATAGACAACGCCACGACGTAAGAACCTGTCGTTCCGTCATCTCATCCGATATTAAAAATCGTAGCTCTAAAATTCATGAGACAATCCGGGATACATCGTTTACGACGCGTTATTTAGCGGATGTGCGCATTAAAGGTCCTTGCGACACCTGCGGTAAACGTTTTCCCGTCCGCGTCTTTTACGATACCGCGAATTTCCGTGGGAGCTGCGATTTTCTTAAAACAAAAAAAAGAAGAAAGGGAGGCAAGAGGGAGAGAAAAAACCGCTGCTGAAAGATGGGATACTCGGATGCGAAGCGCCGCTGGGATATACAGGACGGAGGTGCAGCGAGCGCATAAACCGGATGTCCCGGGCTTCCACGGGCAGCGTAATATCGTAAAGCCGATTTCGCCCGGGGAAAAGGGCGGCAACGGCGGCGGCAGGACGGGGTAAAGCCCTTCTGTGCGCGCGTTTGCGCCCATGTGTATGTGTAAGTGGAATAAATTTCGCGGCAACAATTCGACGATTCCGCTCAAATCGGCGGCGGATACGCGCACGCGAAAGAGGATTCTTCCTTCCTTCCTTCGCGAGGGTGCGGGCACCAACGCGAGCGCGAGGGTTACGCAGGGGAGGACCGTGGGACCCAAACGATCCCCCGCTTTATCGGGATCCCCGGGCTGATGGATTCGGCCCCATTCTGCCCCGCGTTCTGCCCCAAATCTATTCCGTTTTATTGCCCTTCTGATACATAAATTTTTATTCAATTTGATTTGCCGCCATTGCTATGGTAATAGGACGGAAAGGGGTGCGCTCTCTCGCGCAACTTCGTCCTTTTTCATGAAACCCCTTCCGCCCCCCTCTCTCTCTCTCTCTCTCTCTCTCTGCTTCCCCGTCGTCTCCTCGCGACCCACTTCCGTCTTCGTCCCCCTTTCGCGATTGACGATTACTCGAAAAGGGCACTTCGCGGCTTTCGTTCACCCTAAACGCACCATTACGACGCAAGTCGGCAGCTCCAGCCGATTTCCGAAAGGCGATGCTATTTTTTGCGCATTAAGATCTTTCGGATTCACGAAGTGATGTTTTCGCGTGTTCGATTTCTCGAATCGCTCCTCTCTATTCTTTTTTTCATTTCTCTTTAAATCCGTCCAGATATGTTCGACGTGTGAGTGAGAAAGAGCACTTTAATGGACGAGGACGATTGATTGTCTTTGAACCGTGTCGAACCGTTTTCGCGTCGATTTTCTGTTTATTAAAAGGCAACGGAGCCTGAATATTTCTGCGAGTTATATTTCTGCTTTAGAGCTGCATGTATACGCGTATTACCAAATGAAAAGAAAACACCGTGCCTGATTTGGAACGGCAGGAGAGCTGAACGAGAGGCGTTCAGCTCGCGGGGATCTCGCGAGCAAGTCTCGTTGCGAGACAATCTGAAAAGCTGCGTTTTATTAGACACTCTGTGCGACCCTATTTTCCCGCGAGCTTTTCCCGCCTCTGTTCCGCCGTGCGTAGCTGTCGAAGCAGCATGAAAGTTCTTCATCTCGCGCGCCGCGTTTCCTACGGTCACACCTCGATAATGGTCGAGTCGTAAGGAACCGCCGTTTTATGGATACGTAAACCTAATTTCTCTTCGAACCGCACATAACCCGCGGCAAACGTCCTTTTTTTTATTAAGCCAACTTTGTTTACGGTGCATGCGATCACACCGCGGAGAGCATTTTCGTTACGTGCGCTTTATTAGCGCATTCTGCGAACTCTAGCCATCAACATGAAGAGGAAGCTGATATTTGGAGCTGATCGATTATGTTTCTCTCCCTATGTTCTCCAAGGATATTCCGCATGCGTGTTTCGTGTTACACAAAGCTAAGAAGTGTCTTGTGTCAAATTTCCCTTGAAATATGTAATATTTCCTATGTTAAATCTTACGTCAACGTGTTCACACGACTACTAAACGACACTAAACGATACTAGCAACGAAATCCGTCGACAAGCAGACGCAGAGGAAACGTTCCTTGTATCCTCGCGCATCTCAAAACGCATTCCCTTGGCCGATCAAGGCGTGAAAAGTCGAGGAAGAATCTCGCGGAAGATCGAGTTTGGATCGGTGCCCATGAAAATCCGCGCCCGACACCGGGAAAATTCCCGGTCCCTCTTTCGACTCGATTCTCACCATTCGTCGCGTCGCTCGGTGTTTATCAGGTCGCTGGCGAGCTTTTGGTATGCGCTTCACGAACACCGACCCATCCCTGGCCACCACTCCGGACTCCCTACACGTCCTACGGCCCTGACGCGCAGCACGTGACCCACGGAGCCCCGGAAAGGCCGTAGACGGGGATGGCTGTGTGTGCCCGAAGAAGGGTGGTCGGAGGACCAAGGGAGGCTGTACGGAGCAGCACGTGACACACATATTGCCTACCTCTCGCGAGTCTCGAGCCAAAAGCTTTCCCACCCGCTCTTTCGCGCGAAGGAGTATGATAGAAAAACTGATCTCCCAGATTAAATCTCTAATTCGCACCAGCATCGGTCGGTCCGCCCGCGGGGAGATCTCGGAACGGTCGATAATGACGACGGAGCTCGAACGTCGAATTCAAAGACCGCGTCCACTCCTTTATCTCGCGGTCGTCGCGAATCTGTCGGATTATTATCGCGGTGGAAAATGAGGCAGAATGAGAATTATATTCAGTTCAATGTGTCGGTAAAAGCTCTCCGGAATAGAGGTCTTTTCGCGGATTGTTTAGCTTTCCTCGTTTGCAAATCAATAGATCAACAGATCAATAGACGCAAGCATAAAAAACAGTCAAGTAGTAACGATTAAATGTATACAGAATGTTTGAAGACCATATTTTCATAGCACATATATGTATAAATCAGATATATAAAGCAGTGAGTGCAATATTTTCGTATCATTTTCAATATTTAATATTATATAATATTGATATTTTTGTATTAAAATTTGCCACACTGAATGACTTCCAGCGTATATTATTGCGATATACATATCTATTTCCAATGTATATATAAAATTATTCGTAAACTTCACAACACTTAACACGTTGGCTGCCGCGTTAATTTCCGCTGATTGCCCAAAGCTCGGTTAAAGTTTGAATGATCAAAATTCAAATAATCACAGATATATAATATAAATAATATGCGATTCATAATGCAAACATATATATTATTTTGTTTCATCAGCTTCCTATTGTTCATATGTTTGGTTTGCCGTATACAATTAATTATATTTTATATATAAATTAATGTAACGCAACAATGTCACAATGATCAACGGTGAAACTCGCGCGGTAGTCAGCGTGTTAATGAATAGCAGTGCCTAACTGCTCTTATTCTGTTCACTTTGTAAAATATGTCTACTTCAAGAAGTTCAATGCGATTTACTAGCATGCATTATATTATACAACACTTTGAATGTTGAAATTCAACACTCACCAATTTTCATCGACGTCCAGCGATGTTCACCGAGATCCAACCAAGTCCATTGACGTCCACTCAGATCCAACTCCTCCAGATCCAGATGTCCAACTCCTCGCAGATTCTCTCGCTGTTTTGTGACATCTCGTCCCCCATCGTCACAATTAAGATGGGAAAGATAAGGTGGGAGCGAGATATTTTTATTTATTTTAACACTCCACTACAAATTTTATCATATGCGAAATATCTTATCCTCTTTTATTTTATATTTATTGCACTTCGTTCACGACGTGTTTAACATTCACGTTTTAACGACTTTCTAACAAATTAAATTCGGACGGTAAAGCTTTGATTTATTTCAGGAAGAAATCTATAAATTCGTTCAACGAGAGACAGAATTGAGATTTATGAACGCATTTAATGAATTTTTATCGCGATACGCGACAAGTTTCGATACTTCCGAAATATTCTGCAACTCGCGAATCGCACGCAAGAAATTGCAAATTGAAAACAAATTGTGAAATTATTTTGATTCAAATATTATTATTAAAATCGAAATAATTTCTGCATATATGAAATTGTTACGTTCGAATGTTCAGTGCTATTTTTACCGGAGCTTACTTTTACATTATCGAAGTCAACGAGGCTCATCTCTATTCACGGCATATTATCGCGGAACAAACGCGCGTATCATCAGAAATTTCAAATATTAATAATCGTAATAATTGCAAAATCAATCAACACGATTGAAGTAGTTGCGAAAATGGCGCACAATGGCGCAATTTTGATGCACGTTATACATTTCCCCAAATAATCAGGGGATCATATCGAGTGAAATAGTTTCGTTAAATAATTCTCTATGGCATAAATCAAATATATTATAAGAGAAAGTAAATTACTACCGATTTTTTACAACACCAACATCAACGTGTGTTGTTATTTTCGAAAGTCACTTTGCCTCGACGTGCGCGATGTAACTACAATATTTCGTCCGTATAAATGTGTCATTAAGAGATTAAAATAAAATATATATATTAAAATATCAAATATAAAAATATCTTCTGTGATATTTAAACGACGATGTAAATATTCGGAAAATAATCCCCTAATTATTGCGAGCAATGCGAAAATCCACATGTAAAAGTCTACAAAGTAAAATATAAATCGCATTGATTACCATGAAATTCTACTAAAGTCCACCACCTAAAATTTTATTTTTTATTTTTTACTCACGAAATCGCCAAGACTTACGACATTCTGTCGAAATCTGAAATAAAACAAGGAAATATTCCGTTAATTAATATAGAAGCAAAATTTTATTTCGCGATATATTAATTTCTTTTCATTAGACTTGTTTGGAGACATCGAACTTTCGTCTTTTGATATCGACGTTTCCAAACATTCAGAAAATCTCACAGAGAAAGATAAAAAAATAGTCAAACATGTATATATGACTGACTCTTTGTAATCGTGCTACGTTGAACGAAATTATTTGGATAACTATCCCTTGATTTCCGACCGGAGGAATTGACTCGAAAAGAAGAGCATCGTAATGAATTCATAAACGTACGTACCTTTAGATCGACTATACTCGGCCCGAACCGGATCCTCCGGTACTCTACACTGCGTTCCCGAAACCGTATTTCCTTGTGCGGCTGCCAGCTTTATCCTGTAATAAGAATTTTTCCAATTGATTACAATAATGAGGTAGTTATTATTATGTCTAGACCATTAAAATGCAAGATCTGACTGTTTTATTATTTCTTAAATATTCTTCAAAGTAATGGAATGCAAATACAATAATAATAAAATTTCAAATATCAAGATGCTCTCAGACTATTAACGATGCTTTTAGAAAGATGGTTACATACGTACAATTATCGTAAGACTGATTATCGAAAAACTGACCGCAACAGCGTCATTGTATATTTAGTGCATTTATATTTTAAAGAGTTTGGGAATAGACAAGAGAAATCGCTTACGATAGAAATAATGGACTATGATGCTTAACTTTATCACTCAGTCTAAAGATGTAGCAGGTTATGAATACGCGCGAGCGAGTCGGTCTCGACCGGTCCTGCTTTTGAGGTTAGACTGATTTCACCTACCCTGGTGACGCCGTTTTATAGGTTAAATTGTTTTTCTCATCTGCTCGTAAAATCGGTTTGTGATTATTGTTTCGTTGAGTTTCTTACGCCTTATCGTAACTGGTACCTACTCTTTGCTTCGTTTTTACGTACTGTGTACATTGATCGACAACGGAATGTCGCGAAAGGTCAATGTATTATCTCCCTACTCTTGCGCGTCGTTTTACACCAGCTTTCGGCGGCTCGACCGGCCGGCTGCTGAAAGCGGCGCGAGAGAGTGGGGGAATGTTTCTCTCGCGAAACGATTCACTGCCGATCGCTATTTCAGTCACGCGATTCTTATATTTCTAAATTCTAAAATCAGCTCTTGTAATATTACGATTTTTCACTCCAGTTATAATCTCCGTTAAAATGTTGCATGATAGATAGCTTTGGATCATCTTGATATTCAACGATGCAGAACTTCCTCGAGAAATATGCCCGAGTTGGGCGATTCTGCACTAACCTTGTAAAATACGTTGGATTTGAAGGGTCATTCTCGAGATATAATACTGTCTAAGTTATTAATATTCTCCTGCCTTAATGTTACAAATGATTAATTACTGTCGTTTCTTTATTCGATGATTTCAATATTTCAGCTCTGTGTAATTTTTATTCTCAATTTCAACAAGCAATGAATTAACTATGTAATCTACTCAATTGTAAAAACTATGGGAGAATGCAGGTCGCCGTTAGCAATGCATCACATATATATTTTTTATACATGTCTCTAATATGAACAAACATCTGACGAATTTGACCGAAAATAAAGAAGCATCCAGGTCGAAATGTAAGTCGGCATCCATAGTTTGCCACAATTTGACAAATAATTATATATTTACGAATTTCCAATTGAAAGTTAACCTCTACGTCGTAATTAGATAGTAAGTCGTTAGATCGCAAGGAAACGCAAATCGCAAAGCTTTCTTCTCGTTCCTATTTAGCGTTCGAATTTATTAAAATTTTTAATACTAATTGAAAGAGAATAATAAAGATTACGAATGAGAGAAAATTTATTGTTTTACTTACTCAAAGCACATATTTTTATTACATCTGCACACACAGCTAAGTCGATAATTTATACAATATTATATCTCGACATTATTTACCGGTTCTCCACATATAACGGATTTCGTATGCTTGACGTAAAACCAAAATTTCGACTCAAGGTACCAGTTGAGATGGATGATTTGCGACTAAGGAAATCGCAACGGAAAATTCACTACGACAGACATTCGCGAGAATCACGCGAAGGAACGTCGTGCCTGGAGAGAACGCCGCGGATTCGTCAGAGGCGAGAAATATCGAATAGGGCGTAATTGAGTTTGTTTGTTCGACGAATCCACTTTTTCCGGCCGTCCGCGGTGCGTCGGCGGAAACTTGCTCCCCGATTAATCAACGTGTCACGGTGTATCTCTCCGAGGTTACCTTACGTTCTCGCTTTCTCGTGGTCGTAGCCCGCTAACTTTATTCCATTAATATCGTCGCGGCTGTTGACGCGCGGCGTGGCTTTTTAGCACCCGGAACTTTGCGTGAAATAATTATTTTCACGTTGCCTCGACTCCCCGCAAAACGTCAACGACGTCTCAAGACGGAACAACGCGGAAAAACGAGCCGCCCGATAACAGTATGTCCCGCAATCTCCAATTTAAACGTCGCTTTAGATCGACGCGAGCGTGAAATTTTCTCCGGCACCGGCAGTCGAATATCGAAGAGAAAGAAAGAGAGAGGAGAAAAGGAGACGATCTTACATGTTAATCCACGGAATTTAACGGTTCAAAGTCAAGCGTTTCCAGAGACGTACGTGTATAACCTATAAGCCGGATAAACGAAGAATAACATCCGGTAGAATTGCGTGGCTGCGCGCCAAGACGCACCTTAACGCTCGGCAGTGTTCCTGGCGTTCCCGAAATGCGCTTTGTCGTGTTGTCTGAGTTAGGAGCCACTCTGCTGAAATCCTGCGATTATTTATATTCCGTGTTACATCGTGTTTATTGCAAATGCTACCTGTCGGCTGGCAATTTCGCGCGACGTTGTACACCTGATTAAAGGGCCTGCAATCTAATATTACATTCTCGCGATAACAATGGAGGCGTTCGCGACAGAGACATCTGGCTGCTGCAAGGCGTATTAAAGAGCTCGCGATTTATCGGTTTCAGCTTGCTGAAAGAACTCAAATTCATAGTAGCAGCAGCTATATACGAATTGCCTGGAAACATTTATTAGAGAGGAGAAAAGAGAATACATTTTATTAAAGAGAATTTTATTAAAGAGAATACATACTGCTACAGACGTATATATACGCCTTATATATTTTATTTATTTATTATATGATGTATTTAACGCTTTATATGAATTATCCAAGCACCTGGTTTCGGTGACATTCGATGAGCGTACCGTAGACATAGCGGACGATTCTCAGTTGAAGTCACCGCAGCTAAAAGGTTAATATTGTATCGAGATATAATATAATAATTAATTATAATATGTAAATTATAAAAAAGAAATTATAACATGGTATCGAAATTATGCGCAAGCTGGGTATTACTCAAAACTACTGCAAAGTTTTATCGTAACTGCGGATATAACAATACTGTTCCGTATTCTTATTAAAAGTTGTATGAACTTGTATGTTGTATGAAGTTGTATGAAAAGTTGTACGTTAAAAAGTATTTGATAAATATACCGGACAAATAGATCGGAAGAGATACAGGACACAATTTAAGAATCGTATTAAGGCACGGAATTTAAAATGAAGCCGGGAGATTGTGGACTTGGCATACTCTCGTGGCCCGCAACATGCATTCGTGATGTCGCAGCCGCGGAAACAATTCAGCAAAATAGCGACTCCGCGAAGCGTACAGCTACGGTCGAAATGAAATCATCTTCGTTGCTTCGGTAACGTCGAGGAAAACAAGATGATTACGTCGGGGATCCTCCGCCCTCCCCTGCCCACCGTACCGCCCAAGCGCGGCCGGAAGATATTAAGCGAGTTTACGGATTAAATATTGAGGCCGGGCCAGAGATTTGACGAGCCATAATTTAATCCTTCTCATAATGTCGTATCCTATTAACAGCGCACGAGAGTCGATGTACAGCCGGGCCGAGTTCTCCGCGAACGTGCGCGGGCGCTCGATTTAGATGAGAATATGAAATATGCATTCTTGACTCTCTCTCTCTCTCTCTCTCTCTCTCTCTCTCTTTCTCTTACTATTTCTCCGTTTTTCGCTCTTCCTTCGTTTCCAGTTCCTCTTCATGATTGAAATATCGCGTCTTACCGCTTCGCCATAGAGGATAAGACGATTCCTCGTGTAACGCTACGGAATTTCGACCAAACTTTTATCCACGGCGCGGTTTAGCGCACGCGTAACTTTCCGACTAAATATAATTACATTTTTGAGTCAACTTAATCTTATTTCACCCCGCGAGAACATTTGAACGCGAGGGTAAGAGAATTCAAATGCGACTTACATCTCAGCCGGTAGTCGAGCCCGCGTTCTCATCACTTTCGGAACTTATCTAAATTTTAAAAAGATCGCGCACATAGAGGCGAGCGAGAAAATCCGACATCGGAAAGCGAACATTTCGGTAAGAGGGACGTTGAAAATGTTTGTGCATATGCGCGAGTAAATCCTCGAAAACACCGAGCGAACCTTGGATCTTCGAAACGCCATCGGCGCGTAGAATTTTGCTCGCGCTTCTCCGGTTAAATCCCTTCTCTGAAAATTAAAGCTTTTACCGAGTGCTCCATCGAGGCGCTGCACTTTAATATCGCGAAACATCGCGCGGAATAGCTAGTTTACGTCAGTCCGTTAGAGCGACTAATTGCGCGCGCAAGCGCGCGAGAATGTACAAAAGTTCCCTAATTAAGTGGGACCATTGTTACGGCGGGTCATTATCGCGATATTAGTAAAAAATTCGAGAACTCTAACTCGTATTACGCTCGCGCCAACGTCGCGGGTGCATTATACCGCTATACCGGATTTAATGCGAGGCGCTCGTTGTCAGCCGAGTATTTCGAGAGGTTCCCCGAGCTGCAATTTCCTACCGCATTAACCCGGTAGTAGCGGACGCTATAAAGGGTGCTTCGTAATTTCACGTCAAAATTTCCTAGTCGTGTTCTACGATGAATACGACGATAACGACGACGATGACGACGAATACGACGGAAGGCAGCTCTACGCGCCGCAATAAAAGGAGCGTCGAAAAGTTGATTAGAGTATATCGATAAGTTGATAGGATCGGCGGGATAATTGATAAAAGCCGATAAGATAGATGGACAGAAAGCAAGAGAGAAAAATGGAGTGACCCGAGAGTAGGACGCGGGGGGAAACTTAGCCGGGGAAATTGTCTTTTCTTCCTATCGGGAGGACATGGCAAGGTCGGAGCTGGGAGGAAGGGGAGAGGACAGTGGATATCGAGGCCCGGGCGAAGACAATTCAATAAGATCGGCGGAGTGTGGATTTTTCTGATTAGCCGGCGAAGTTGGACGGGTGGTAGCGCGTGATCGTCCTGCCGAAACGGCCGCCGCAGAAAGGACCGCGGCCGTGGGCACCGCTCTCTCTCTCTCTCTCTCTCTCTCTCTCTCTCTCTCTCTCTCTCTCTCTCTCTCTCTCTCTCTCTCTCTCTCTCTCTCTCTCTCTCTCTCTCTCTCTCTCTCTCTCTCTCTCTCTCTCTCTCTCTCTCGCGCTTATTTTAAAAGTTCAAACGCGCAGCCCGAACCGCTCGACTATTCGCGTCATGCCCCGAGAAGTGCACTCAACGCCTCCGACCCGGGCCGAGTTTCAATCGGTGTCGAAGCGCCGCTCCGTGAGCAGCCTACAGTCTTCGTCGCGGCTTCATCGAACGTCCTATCGAACGATTTAATCGTAAAATTACTGCCGCACTCGCCTGCGGCGCCGCGGTGTATGGTAAAAAATCCGCACGGACGCTCGGGCTAAGAGGTACGCATAAGAGAGAGAGAAAGAGAGAGAGAGAGAGAGAGAGAAAGAGAGAGAGAGAGGCCTTCGAGGTGATCAAAAGGCGTTGTCGCGATTGCCTCACGCGTGAAAAATCCTGCGCACTCTCCCTACCGGAAAGCCGCTGTGATCGATTATATAATTATACTCGGGATATTGTAAATAATTAGCAGCGGGGCTATATTCGTATACCACTTCTCGTGTCTCGTCTACGAACTCCCTCGGCAATTTGAAGTTAATCTAATTTAGTATTCCGAAATGAGGGGGAGTGCCGCGGCTCCTTCGTAACGTCGTAACTATGATTGATGTCACTGCCACATGTATACACACCGACGCGAGTCGGGCGAGTTGAGTAAGCGTATTGATGTCTCTTCTTCCAAACTAACTACCCGGCCCGCTTTTCGCGGGCCCCGAGATCAGTCGGGGGTGTCTTCCCGGCCGCCTCGCTCGTGGCGAGATATATCGAAGAATTCAGCGAGGACGGCTGAAGAGAAAGAGTGAGGGGGAGAGAGGGAGAGGGTAGCTCGAGAGTTAGGCAGGCAGCGGCTCGGCTCCAAGAAACTAGGAAAGCTGACGTTTCGCTTACGTGCGGAAACTGGCAAGCGCGGATATATTCTCTCGTCTAGATGGATTTATCGAGCGAGCATCGAGAGCTCCTATTGAAAACGACGAAAATTGGACGGATATACGTACGCGACGGGAAAAGGAGGGAAGGACAGATAGAGAGCGAGAGAGAGAGAGAGAGAGAGGGGGGGGGAGGAGAAAAGAAAACTACGGTAATCGCGCACGTCGTGCGCGGGATGCATCTCGAGTTTCAGTCGCTCTCGCAATGTTGCGATGAGCCCGTTTTCCGCCGAACGGCGCGTGTGAGATAACACCGGTGAGAAACGCGTTTCGTGACTCAATCCGGCGACCGTCCACCCGTTGACTTTGACAAACGGACGCGCGCTGTCCGCGCGGGGACTCTTTGCGCTCTTCCGGAAATCGCGTGTGCCGAAGCTCGGGCGAAACTCCCCGAAACTCACGAAGGCGATCCGATATTAGACCACCACCGCCGCGATATTTCAGCGAAACGCTGACGCTCGCGCGAAGCATCGGGCTCTGTTGTGCAACAGGGAGAGGAGATAGCGATTTTCAGCGCCATTGCATTCATCCGAACGTTGAAATGCGGAATCCGACATGACGAGTCGATCGACGTCTCGACGCGTGTTGATCGCGAAATTTGTCCGGAATGATTTCCCGCAGGTCGTGCCGCGCGAAGAAGAACCTGAGATCCTTCTCCTTCCTTGGTAAGTTCCGGATGACACTCACGAAATTGCTACTCGCGACAAAGTTTCCTCGGACGCGCAGTTGCAGAGATCTCGTAAGCGGCTGTCCGACCGTGCGGAGGGGGAGGGGGGAGGGGGGAGGGGGTGAGAAACTTGTTCGCGGAATGAAACATGTCGATATCGAAATTCGGTTAACTAGTGGTGTCCGCAGCCGCAAGGACGAGCGGCAGCCACCGCGACAAGACAGGAACGCTGGCAATTAATGGGAGGTGGGACTTAATTAGTACAATCTCAGCGGCTGGCGTCCCGTGGCCATCGTCTGCCGTTGTGTCCCCCTAAATACCGCGTGTTACGGGACACTCGTGGGAATAAGACAATGTCCTGCCGGAAGCCTCTCGACCAAACGCGACCCTAATAAAGCCAGATGCCGGGTCCTATGGTCGTGTCCGGTAGAAGATAACGACTTGGACTTATGTCTGCCGGGGCATTGAACTTCTTTCCTATGCTACGGTCTACAGAGCTTCTCGACACACGTCAGTAGCGAGCGATCGACCATTTCGGCTATTAATTTGCGTTAATCCGATCGATGTGACGCGTAATTTAGACTCGAGATCGAACACAATTTCCACAATCAGAGACCGAGTGGTCTTCTCCGCGAACTTTATGTGCGCAACGGCGAATCCCGTCTCGCTCTCGCCACTAATTGAAGCAGTTTGATAAGGTGTCGCGCCGCTGGAGCCTGCCGGCGGTCTGACTGCATCGCGCGGCGCGGCGCGGAGCCGAGCGGAGCGAAGCGAAGCCAAGCGAAGCGGACGCGTAACGGCCGCTATTCCAATCGTCATAAATTGTCGCGGCGAACGTGACGATCGTACCGAGCAGCCAATACCCCCGCGATTCTGTCATGCGACCCTCGTAGCCGCCACCGGCGCGTAACCCGCGACCCTTCTCCCGGGGCTTTTGACCACCGATTCGTCTCTGCCATGCTGCGTTTATCGACCCGCCGAAAACGTGCCAAGGTTGCATCCGAGCTGTCCGTGATTATCGTGATCGCGTCACGCGATCCGCGGGACTGCTCCTCCCCGCGAGCTTCCAACCCTCGACGGCCGCGCGAATGGCGTCCTCTCGGGCTGACGAGTGCGTGCGATCGAGAGCTCCGTCCGCGCACGGAGCTTCGCTTCTCAGCTGAAAAAACAATAACTTTCATGACGCAACCTCTCTCTCAACAATTGCGATCGCAGCTTCGTTTCCGATCCTTCAACGTCGAGGAAGCGCAGTCTCGTTTGTCTCCTCCAATCTAGACGAATCTAGATGAACGAATGGTGGATACCACGGAAGTCCGCTCACGCGTGAACGAGCGAGCCGCATGATTTTTCATAACGCTCACGCGCCGGTCGTAAATTATAATAATAGGTAATAGTACGGAAGGGCGCGCACTCAACGCGGTTTCGATGCTCCTGCAAAAAGAAACGCGACGCGCGCGCGCGCGAGTCCGGCAAATAAAAAGGGACGAGCCCGGAGGGCGGCGCGCGGTTATTATTCGCCGGCGATTAGCATAATCAGACGGGCGAACGTAACACGTACGACAAATAGACAAAACGCGACGGGCGACGCCAATTAGCAGGTGCCGACGTTAATGCAAATGGCGGCATTAGCCGATAATACCGGGAGTAATATTATTATTTCACGGCAATAATATCAGCGTAATTCATTCGGCTTAATCAAGAGTATTACTGCCACGAGGCGCAAACCTATTTTACCGTCGATATATTCGCGCTCACAAACCTATGCGGCGCCGCGGCGCATCGGGCGAACTTCGCGTCGCAGTCGAAACGTGAAATTGTCCGGCCGGAGAATTCGCGCGGCCAAACATCGCACAAAATTGCGTAGTCGGACGACCGAATATATCGTCGGATGATATCGTAAGAATATATATATATATATATATATGCTATCTGTTACCGGAGAACATTTGCGTTATTATTGTCAATATCGGGGGGGGGAGAGGGGAGGGGAGGGGGGATCGGCACAAAATGTAATTTGCGACTGTAATAGCGAGTAATAACTAATATTAATATAACAATTGATAATTATCTAACGAAGATCGCCTCGAATCGACTCGCGGGGATAAAATCAATCATATATCGTCCGGAGACGCGCGACGGTATTTTTGTATACGTTTCGCAGAGCGGCGGGCAAATTTATAGCGGGTCGGAAGGTAATAGGAAAACCCACGACAAATTTATCCCGGGATTACATGGCGGGCTCATAACTCGCACATTCACCTAATCGCATTATTCGCCGGTGCAGCGATTCGCGGCGAAACATGATTCGCTGGTTCTCTCGTTACGTGA
This sequence comes from Harpegnathos saltator, assembly GCF_003227715.2. Classification (NCBI taxonomy): domain Eukaryota; kingdom Metazoa; phylum Arthropoda; class Insecta; order Hymenoptera; family Formicidae; genus Harpegnathos; species Harpegnathos saltator. The sequence goes on along the minus strand of NW_020230005.1, from coordinate 39,522 downwards.
ACCATAATCGATTGCACCGAGTGTCGCACTGACGTCACTGGCTGACCGACCATCGGTTACGGACGGCACTGTGAGAATCCTTTTTCGCCGGGACACCGAAATCAAAACCGCTCCCGCTGCAGTCGCGCCGCGTCGCTCCTGTTTCCATGCACGACGGATACGACGGCTGGTCTCTCTTCTCCTCCCTCTTCCTTTCTTCCCTCGGGCTAGACCGCTGCACCTGCAGCTGCTGCATACGTCAACGATCGCAGCGACGCGGCGCGATCGCAGCTTCAGTCTAGCGACCCGCATCGGAAATAGATCCTGTAACCGGAGAACTTATTTCTGGAAACATGGCGGCGGCCGTGCGTGGCTTCTATTTCAGGCGGGCACAGCCTTCCAACTCGCCGCGTGCGCGCGTCCTCCTTCTCTCCCGCCGTCTGCTTCCTTCCGCGTCTCGTTCCGCCTCGTCTCGTCTCCGCCGCGGCTGCAATCAGATCGAGCAATTGAAAATCCAGCTGTGGATAAGGACAGGCATCGCGAGCGACTGGAGGCGAGTGGAGCAGATAATTTCGCGAGAACCTCGCGAGAAGAAAAATTCTCGCGCAGACCGGGGATAAGGAGAAACGACGAGTCCTGCTATCCCGCAGGGAATGACGCGGAACTCGTATCGAGAAGTTAATAAAGGTGGTGACCACATGGTAGCGCGGCATCGAGGCCATAAATAGAAGGACCGCGAAGGACCATATGTACGTGGAATGATGCCTGGGCTACACCGGCTCGTCCGTCGTATGCGAAAGCGATCTATTTCTGGCGCCGCCGCTCGCCGCCGACACCCAGAAATTGCATCCCAGAAGACGCATCCGCGAGATATCTCCTCGAGCGCACCGCAGAGTCTTACACGCGACACACTGTTATCCTGCCGTAACCTCGCCGTATCCTTCCCTGGTTGCTCCTTCGCGCGAGACCCACGACGTTCCCATACTCGTCGTCATCTCACGTCGAACGTCATCCTTCGAACGGCGATCCCAGCGACGACCCAGGACGACCAACCGCCGCTCGTCCGACGACTCACCAGGGCGCAGCTCCATACTTCTTTACATTCCATACGTCACATTCACTATGGGAAGTAAGGAAGCACGGAACGGTCGCCCGGTGTGGCAACAAGCTAGATCCAGCAAGTTCCGCTCTCCTTCCCAGGCGAGAACCGTATTCTCTGTCATTTCCTCCCCTTTACTCGCGCCGCTACTGATGAACGAAGCGATGCGCGACGATGATGGAAGCTCGCCCGCCGTGTGTCCTTGCCACAACTTCTTCGCCCCGCGATTGCACTACGGTTACGTAATCCACCGACGCAACGCGAGAGCCTCGGTCTCTCGATCCTGCAAGATCCTGAAAACACTCCCCGGCGAGGGCTACCTGGAGCCCGTGAACGCCTCCGCGACCCGTGCTGTGCGGGATACCGACGGCGAGAACTGTCGTCCTACCTGCGACGAGAAATCAGTCGGCGGAATCTTAGCGACGAAACTGGCGACGATCGTCTCGAAAGAGTCGCCTGACTTCCTCGAGTCGACGAATCCTGCCAACCCGGGTGACCGCTTCGGACTGAATGCTGCCAAAGCCTTCGAGCACGGTCGCTTGAACGAGTCCTCTAAAAATGGCTGCACAGATCCCATTGGCCTCCGCTCGAGTCACGAGCCGACACCCCCCTCGTGTGCACATGTAAGCTTACACTCGAGAGAGTAGCACGCGGCTCGGCTCGGCTCGGCTCGGCTCAGCCTCGCTCCCTCGCTCGCGCCGTAGCGCCTCGCCTCGCGCCAAATTTGTCTTTATCCGAAAATAGTCAGTCCCACGGCTGCCACCACATGGCGACTATTCCCGGTTCAGACTCGAGTGATAACTTACCCAGGCCTCTGCGTCTCGCTCTCCCCCTACCCCTCCCCCCTACCCCCCGCGCGCTGCTTCTTGCCGCGCGTCGTACTCCTCCTCTTCTTCGCCTTCCTCATCAGCGTCATCTTCTTCTTCGTGTTGTCCTCCGCTTTCTTCTGCTTCCTCCCTGCTTTGTAACCCCTTGTACAAAGGCGAGCGTGCAATCCTCCGTGTCTCCTGCTAGACGTGGCGCGAGTCGACGGCGGACTCAGCCGCGATCTCGCCGCTGCGTTGGAGGTCTCGCGCGACAAAGTTTCTTGTTAATTCTACGAGATATATTCTTTGTAAACTTACCGGTCTCTGCCAGAACGGTCTCCGTGACCGTAAAATTGAAGTTCGCAATTGCAGGCGGGATTTCATGCCGCGAACGTTGGCACCCCACGATCTCTCGCAGCGCATCGACCTTGACACCTAGAGCTTCCTTTGCCGAGGAGAGAGATTTTCCGAATGTAATCGTATCTCTGATCGCGTCTCGAAGTCGAACCTGCGGCCGTCTCTCGCTCTCCATCGGCGGAACTTTAAATCCGCCGACCTTAGGAATGCCGCGCGATATTTCGGGGGTGGGACACTTGGCAGTCACCGTTGGCGGGCAAGAGGATGTTTTTAAATTCCTGAAGCCTCTCCTGCCCGCTCGCTCTCATTGCCTTCGCGTCAACTCGCGCGACAACAATATCGCGCTTTCTCGTCTGTTTATTATAATTCTCCTCCAGGTGCGGCGCCGTGTCGTTAACGCGATCGTTATCGGCGGCGATTAACGTCGATGATTATAGTTCCGCTGTGTAAGCGGACAAGAGGCAGTGGGCGGCCGCGAGCGAAACGACGTCGATGACGACTCGACGGTCCGATCGTTAACAACGATGATAAAGACGGTATCGTAAATGCAGAACCGAGTTACACGATCGTTCGCCGCGACATTATTTATAGAAAGATATTCGCGACGATAATGGCCGCTGGCGTGCGGCCAGCGCCTCTGCGATTTACTATCGCGGCGCAGCGATTAATTTCAATTTTACACTTTACGTCGCGGTCGGTTACTTGGTCCGACCGCTGCTACTCCGCGATCGCCAGCCTTCGGTATTATGCAATTCGGTATGCACCACGTTCGCTCCCTCCGCGCGGGCTTGCGAGTCTATGGACTCTGGTCGAAGTTCGAGGGTTTCGCGGCAAACGTCGCGCCGGGGACCAGGTATGGTCACTCTGGTGAACGACAGTTCCAAGAGCGCGAACTTGGGCGAGAACGATCCCGTCGCTCTTGTGGAACATATTGGCTCTCCCCCCCTCCCTGCAGCGTCGCCATCGTTCCGTCAGCGATTCCGTCAATCGGCGAGCGCCGATCGCGAACGGAAGTTACTTCGACTTTCTCTCGGAGATAGCGGCTCTTTGCGCATCTACGTATATGAGATTGTAATTTTCTTAGTAAATTATAATTTTCCTTCTAAAACGCGTCGACCGTGTCCATTAATAGAGTCTCTCTGTGTGCTCGAAATTTTTACCTCGTCAAACATGTCCCGACGGATTTGCACCACTCGGCAATCAGTTAACGCACTCCGCAAGTACAGTTATTTGAGTTTCGACGTGAAGCCGTCGCGAAGCCGTCAGGTCGGGGCGGATTAACAGCAATCGGAGAACTTCTCACCTAGATCGCCAGCACATTGCAGCACGTTTCGTATCGCGCATAACAATTCGCCGAGGAGAGCTCGTAAATCCTCCGACGTGCAAGTCGGACTTTCAGCTTTTCCTCGAGATCGGTCGCTGACGCGTCTGTCAACGGCAGATTCCTCGTTGAATTCGGAATCTATTTTCCCCCGGGAAAAAGTTTAACGGACTCGAGCCGCATATCCCGCGCGTGCGATAAACTTGTGATGTCACTTTTATCGGCGGCTGCTCCGCTGCAAGATGAAGTTCGTCGCGACGACCGACCCCGGTCTAAAATTACTGACAGCCGAAGACGATGCATTCGCGAAGTCGACGCGGCCCGGTGAGCCGCGCGAAACGAGTCTACACGTTAATGTGGGTCCTATTTTTGACCGTCGTCGTCGTCGTCGTCGTCGTCGACGACGACGGCGGCGGCGGCGGCGGCGGCGGCGTCGGAGTCGAAGTCAACGTCGTGACGAAAATGCGTCTCGAAAACAGGAGAAAAAGAACGATCGAGCACGTCGTATCTTCTGACCTTGCACCTGCGGATTACTCAGAATGCACCTGCAAAACCCCCACAAATTCATAAATCCCGCCGAAAGTCGGAAAGTAGGACGACATTCCACGAATACTCGCGAGGAAAGTTGCGAAGGACAATGTCGAGCAGAATTCACCCTAATTAAGCGCAAATTTGTCAAGGAGCTTGTAATTAGAAGGAATACACCGACGTTTGATACGGCCCGTGTCTATCTCGCCGGGACAATTTAATGATTTTAACATGCGGCACATCGCGGAGAATAATTAAAGAGAACATTGTTCCCTCGTTTGCCAGAGAGGGGTAGGGGGGTCTTTCCCTCAACGGAGGCGCCGCGGCCCTAGCGTCTCGTGTATCGGGTTACGAGTTCGTCGTTGAAAATAGCCTTTACTCCGCGTACTAATGGCGAAGACTCGAAGTAACCCTGGCTGAGATACAGCGGGGTCGAAAGCCGCCGATGGCGGCTCCTCTCTTTTTCTCTCTTTCTCTTTTTCCCTCTCTCTCTCTCTCTCTCTCTCCCTCCCTCTCTCTCTCTCTCTCTCTCTCTCTCTCTCTCTCTCTCTCTCTCTCTCTCTCTCTCTCTCTCTCTCTCCCTCTCTCTCTCCCTCTCTCTCTCTCTCTCCCTCTCTCTCTCTCTCTCTCTCTCTCTCCCTCTCTCTCTCTCTCTCTCTCTCTCTCCCTCTCTCTCTCTCTTTCTTTTTCTCTCTTGTTCTCACTTTTTTCTCTCTGGCTCACATTGAAAATTGCGCTGATCAAGGAAAATCGCGGGAGAGAGACAACCGCGAAAAAGGGACGGGTCGACTCGCTCCGCCGTTAATTATCTTTGCTAATTTAGCACTATAGACGGAACACGGACTCAGATCTTCCAATGACACGGTCTCGTCCAATTTGCTGCATCATTATTGAAGTTTTTCGAGAGTATTCCGAGAAAAGTCGAAGGCGCTCTCGGAGATCGGATATACACGCGAGTAATTTACATACCGAACTCGATAAGACTTTTCTTCTTCTTCATCTTCTTCTCCTTCTTCATCATCATCTTCTTCTTCTTCTTCTTCTTCTTCTTCTTCTTCTTCTTCTTCTTCTTCTTCGTCCTCCTCCTCCTCCTCCTCCTCCTCCTCCTCTTCTCCTCTTACGCCAGGAGGAAAAACGATAGCTGCACTCTCTCATCTCTCTCGAGTAAAACCATTTCATCCTTCCCGCCTTTTGGTCCTCTCTTTTCCTCTCTCGCTCTCCTCCTCTCCCTTTCTCTCTCTCTCTCTCTCTCTCTCTCTCTCTCTCTCTCTCTCTCTCTCTCTCTCTCTCTCGCTCGCTCGCTCATCTCGCAATCCTCCTCGTCGCAATTTCATTCTCGCGCCATCGAAACAGCCCCCGGCGTTTCTTCGCCCGCGAATAGACAAGACGATGGCGATGGCGCGAGTTCCTAGGAGATTCCCAATGCCGTTGGAATTCTGTGCGCGACCGGAAGAGAGCGGTATTTACTTACATCGAATCGCGCCCCGAAATTACTTTTACCTCCTTTCGGCATAGAGAAACGTTCTTTCTGCGATCGAGCCCGCTGGAGATCAGTCGCGAGAGTAGACTGTCGCTACCGGATTGCGTTGGATTTCGAATTACTTTGGATTATATCTCGGACAAAAACGTTTCGTTTCTAAAACATAAAACATCTCTCGTGGAAATAATTTTATTCGTAAAAGACACAGGTCTCGTAAAAAATATCCGGGTACCCGTGAATGAGCATTATTAACGCGCCTTCGAGTGTCGCGTCAACCTTGCTTAACTTCGCTTGCTTGTTGCACCTGCCATCTTGAAGTTTTAAAATCTGACATCAGATTCATAATCGGCAACTCAAAGAACCCATAGATACCGAATTTTGCAAAAATTCGTGCGATAGAGCGTTATTAGTGTCATACTTTCTTAGTAGGTAGTGACCACGTTGACCCTCTACATCTTTGAAACCAATCGTATGCTCGTAACGTAAAACTTTTCTGTAATTAACGTCTCATCATGAACTATCTTTTGGCATAAAATTCGATTTCAAAATCAAGGACCGAAAAACGGGCAACAAATCGACCCTTTTTGCGGAGGTTCTTTCTTACCGATGATCGCGCACGCAACAACACGCTTCGTCTCTTCGTTTGTATTGCCCGAGATTGCGGAACGGTTCCGTGCAAGACGACTCGAGCGGCCGCAAAACGACTTATCCGCGAGTCGAATCCCAGCATGACTTTCCGTGGCCCAATAAGACTTCGACACAACGATCCAGGCAACAGATCTCGTGCTTTTTTGCGATTTATCTTACCTTGACGCGCTTCAAAATATAATCATCAGCTCGCCTCGAAAATGCGTTCTGCGCGACCTAGGTAAATCCTTAACAAGCATGTATCCAGATTGATTTTGTAATGCACGAACAATCCTTTAGAGTATTCATCCGCGCATTTCACCCGCGATATTCTCAGCGTATATGTTTATGTGTGTGTGTGTATGTATATGTGTGACCGAAAGGACGTTTGATGACTCCAAGACACGCTGACGTTAAAGACAAAACTCCAAACGCACGATATCTAACTTTCCGCGTATGACGAGGCACTTCTTACGTCACAATTCTCTTTCTTCCCCGGGAAACCCCCGCGGAGGACGTCTCACTTGCGAATAGACGCGATATGATCACGTAAGCTCCTATGGAGTTCCTGCGAAGCCCCAACGCCGACGAAATCCTACACGCGTTTGTTCCCCAAGGCGATTGCCTTGATACGGCAAATACTTAAAAATGGCAGAGGTGACTCGCGCGTATCTCGCTGCGAAATATTTCTTCCCGCGCATCTTCTACCTTACGTTGTCCTCCGCCTAACGATGGCAGAAAGTCCAAGTTCGGAGAAACACGGCAAGATAGAGGAGGAGACTTACATTTGAATTTTATTCGAATGTCAATAAATTGCTCGCTTCGACGCAAGAAGTGTCCCCGTTGGTGACCGCATTTGCTTTCGCGAAATCCGACTTGTCGCCGATTGGACAGCACTAGTTTAATCTTGCGTTCGTTTCTTCGAAGAGACGTAACCAGGTCTGAATCTTGACGTGGAAAAAGGTCCTTCGAAATTTCATCCCGAGAACACCGTCCCTTCTATCTCGCATTAGGTAGGTTTTCTGGGACATCGTGTACACGAAAAAGCGGAAGCTGCGGCGGGAAGTTGGCGAAACGCGCGGGAGGAAAACATAAAGGGCCCGAAGGAAGCCACTTTTCAGGCGTCTAGGAAACCGGAGGAAGAAATCTAGAAAGCCACCACCGTCCCACACTCCTCCGCCCTTTTGCCACCCTGCCCCGGTCACGGAGGCGGAACGTGCCGGTTTTTGTCTTGTGACAAATCTGTGCAACTTTATTCGAGGACGCCGCGAGAGAGGAGTTAATGCTGTTTGTCTCGCGGCAGCGCGGGGGAGGCCGGCGGGTGACAAGAGGGGTCGCGCGAAGCGCAAGGTCCAAAAGTTCGGCGTGCTGAAAACAGGGTGAGCTATCTCGAGGATGTCTCTCGATACCGCGGCTCCGCTTTGTCACCGGTTACGGGCCGAGGGTGGACATCCTCCGTTATGCTCCCCTTACAACGCCCTTGTTATGATCATATTTTCTAACCTCTCCGGTCTATTTCCAATCGAGAGAAAAATATTTCGGCAACTTTTGCGTAACGTAACAACACCGCCTCGTTCGTCCTCGTAAAATGCATCGTGCTCTTAATTCTTTATCTTTCACAGGAGGCTGCACGAAAAACTTCGCGTCCGTCGTTACTTCTTGCGAAGGTAAAATAATCTTGCCAATCCATTTTAAAAGTACATTATACGGGAGTAATCTCTCGGGAGTGTGATTTTTTAATTCGCGACAGCGACACGACTTCCGAGCCGAAAACGAAAGAGTTAATGGGCGACGAATTGATCGACTCGACGAAATAACGCATTCACGCATTCGCGACGCGCGGCCAGCGCAAAGTTGCACGTACACGAGCAAAAAACACGCGCTTGCACGGATAAACTCTCGAGTGTCCATCGCGCTGCAAAATTCGATATCGTCAGATAAAAATAAACGCTTTTACGCGATGTTCTCGCGTTTTCCCTTTCTGGAGGAGGGTGCGCCAGGTTTCGCCCGATGATCGTTCGTACCAGCGCGCGCGGATTCGAGAATGTTTACCGGAGAGAGACACGGCGTCCGACTTCAATTACCGGCTAAAGCGTAATATGAAGCATCATAATAAAATATCGTAAATAAAATCGGACACACACACACACTGTGCAATTTAACGCGAATGCGCGGAAAGCTCCACGGCCGGTGAATAATTCGCTAAGCGACTGCGATTAAAATGCGCCGAAATTTATCGACATCCGCGATAAAGTTCGCGACAAGGCTCTCCGCCTTGTTTCCTTTTTCGTTTATCACTCCCTTTTCTACGTAGCTCTGAAGCTTCGCCAAAGCGCGAGAAATCGGAAGAGTCGTTCGAACTAATGACAAGACCGATTCAAAACACCGGATTATTACGGCCATTAAGAGCTCGATCGCATCCTCTCATCCATTCCCTCGGTCTTCCGTCGGCAGGATGGAGACATCGCTTTGAAACTTGGCACGAGCATCCGAGGCGGCGATTTAACGATGCAGTAAAACTTCCGCGAACTACGAATTTAAGGCGACGATGCGAGCGTTAATGGGCGTATTAATTAAGGGCGCGTTAATCCCGATATCGCTCGGGAACTTCGCTGTGTCTATTCGCGCTATCGCGCGCATTTTCTCTTCGCCTCGCTCGCGGCCAGATCCTAGTTTTAATACCTCGCCGCTAAAGGGACGGCCGCAAAATGAGAAAAATTACTTGTTAATCACGTTCAAACGACTAAACGGAACTCTATAACGAGTCGATTTCCTACAGTTATGCATACCGCATCGTCAAAATAGTCCCTGCCGCATCAGCGCGCGAGATCGCGCGCTCGTAGCCGCGGAGGAGAAGACGTTATAAATTTGCGGGAAGAATGCGGGCCGCGCGATTCTGCCACATCGTGTGCCGCGCGCGGGAGAATTATTGCGAAACGATAGGGGACAGGACGAAGACTTGGATGCTCTCCCAGGTCGTATAACTGCTCAATGACGTAAGTCTCTAGTGGCGGCGAGATCGTCCGGAAAATTCTGTTCTGCTTGCGGGAGATGCGCGGCGAGAAGAAATCATCGACCGTCGAATCGTCTCAGTAACAATGACGACAAAGCGAAGTAATTCACAATTATTAACTATTCTAATTATCAAAGTGGCTGATTGCTTCACGCTGCGAGCGAGACCACGTAAACGTCCGTTTTGCCGTTTCGGTGGAAAACAAAACGATGAAACTGTCACGTTTGGAACGACGACAGGCTCGTTCGTAATCGTCTGATCGAGTCGGGACATATCTTTCGATGGATCTTCGCAAACTTGCGGGAGGACAGACGTGAGAGAGTGAGACGTAAACAGCATCCAGCAGACGGGATATGCTTCAAAGCGAAAATATCTCTTCCTCCGCACCTACGGCCGGTTGGCTAAAGACAGATAGACGTGTTTTCGTCGGAGGAATCGAATAAGCAAAATAAACGAGACGGAACTCATTCAAGAAAAACGCGACGTCGCTGACGTCACCGTCCGTCGTGCTTCGCGCCGGAATCATTTTCATTCCTTTTTTCTTTCTCTTATTCTCTCTCTCTCTCTCTCTCTCTCTCTCTCTCTCTCTCACTTTCGATCGAAAACTTTTCGCTCTCATTTCGGGCAAAAGGCAAAAATACATATTTTTCTGCTGGGAGAGAAACAGCCGCTGGCTATCGGCTGTCAAAGCGTGCGTTGAATTCAAGACGAAATCGTTTCGACAATTTTAACGTAAATCGGCCATCTCTCTTATGAACGTTTTTACAGCTGGATTTATTTTTGAAATTGCGGTTAAAGAGATTTACCCGTTGCCAATTGGCGTTTATCCGACCGGAAACACCATTTAAATGTGGCTGCAGCTAATGGAAATGTCTAGCTCTTTTGCCGCTTTTTCGAAGCACTCTCTTTGCGACTGCGAAAAATTTTACAATTTTGTGAGAGCAGAGAAAAGTGATGTAAGCGTTACCGCTTATTTTGCGCAATCATAGAGCGTAGTTGCATGTATTTTTGATACGAAATACGAGATTCGTGTAAAGATTAATTTCAAACGTGATTATGAAGCAAATAAAGATAATGGCGGTAACGTATTAATTTATGCTACGTAACGACCGACGCTAATAACGATAGTACTAATAATATTCGCGGTAGGGTAAACAACGTTCTCGTTAATAACCACAATGTACGAACCCTGGACAGAAGGGTGGATGGGGTGGTGGTGATGCTGGTGATGATGGTGATGGTGGTAGTAACCGTAATAGTTGCCATAATCGATATAGCGTATCGTATACGATGCAATCACGATAGAGGTGCAGACGAATTTGGAGAGAAGGCCGTTGCAGGTGTTTGAAAAATACGAGCAATCATCGAAATGTCTTGGAAAAAAATGTTGGAGTAATACATTAAAGAGCAATGTTACTACTAAATAAATAAATAATTACTACTAAATACGAGCTAAATATCTCGAGATTTCAGTTCTAAATATCTCTATGAAATATATTTTTTTTCCCGAATTTTTAGTCCCGATCACATTCGATCTTCGTGTATTATATATATTCAATAAAATATATACAACACTGCCAAGAGCATGTGTGTCATGAGTATCCGATCCGATAGTTTTATCAGGTTTTTTCGACGCACAGTTAAACCTTCGGTTGCGTGTGGACGGGCGAGAGCGAACGAGCGCCTTTCTTCACGTCCTCTCATAAAACGCGATGTTTCGCGGCGTGAAATTTATATTGTAGTAAATTTAATCTTCAATATTTTGATAGCTACGGGCCGAGAGAAAAAGAGAGAGAAAGGGGAGAGAAAGGACGCTCCCTAAATCCTGCGATCCTGCGCCGTGAGTGCAGAACGAACTTGCCGCGCCGCGTTGCCTCTTCTCCCTTCGCCCGAATTAAAATAGCCGACGAATGCAGCGATCACGGATGACCTACCCCATGGTGGCGCACCTGCGACTCGTCTGGCTGTGCCATCGCGTCATATTTTATGCCGAAGTCATTTCCATCGCCGCGGAAAAGTTCCGCCTGCCGCCGACCTACCCTGCCGCCCGCGCCGCCGTCGCCGCCGTTCTCCTTTCTCCTTACGCCTTTTGCAATAACTTTTAAGGGAGCTCAGAATTAATATATTTTTTTCTGAAAGACCGCGCTGGCGTTTTCGCAGCCGCGCTCGACTTCTCTCTCTCTCTCTCTCTCCTACTCTTCTTTCTCTTTCTCTCGGTTGGGTATTGAACGCATAAATTACGCGACTTCGTCGTCGAGCGATCGAAGAATTTTCCTCCTTTCTTTCTTCCTTTCTCCCTTTCCTCCTTCCCTCCTTACTTTCCGTATTTCTTTCTTTCTTACTTTCCTCCTTCTACTCCCTTTACTTTTCCACCGGTGCCACTTTTCTTCCATCCCGTAATTCCTTTTCCTTGTTTTACCTCTCAAGCTTTGTACGTGCGATCGTTGCTCTGCGTTTTATATAAACGCAGAAGCGAAAGAGATGAGCAATTTTCGACGTTAATGTTGTCACTGTTATGTTGAATTATGATCTCCGTTATCCCGCTCTTCCCGACGTCTTTTTTCGCGTTTCCCCGATTCCGCTTGATATCTTTGCGATGCCGTCCATCCTGCCGTCGAATTGGGACGTCGTTCCACCTCCGCGACGTCGAAACTCCGCGGATAGAATTAGTTGATAGTTGTGATTTAGTTTCGGTTCGATTACCTACCTGCTTCTCTCCTTCTCTCTTTCCCTCTTCCTCCCTCTCTCTCTCTCTCTCTCTCTCTCTCTCTCTTCCTCTCTCTCTCTTAGTGTTCCAAAACCCCTATCCTTCCGTCTGTCCCAATCCTCTAGTTTCGTTGCCGACTAATCCTTTCGGAGATACTACCCTCCGGGAATTTCAATTTTCGTCTCGGCGACGGCTACGAGATTTCCCGTTGACCCTTAACCCTTTCAGAATAAGCTTTTCCGGATACATAAATATAAGGAGAGAAAAAATCTCGCGAGTTTTATTGAATTCGAAATTGAAGAATAATATTTGTATGATTGATATTTTAACGTATTCTCCGGTCTAGCGTTGAGTTCGGTGCAGGATTCGTTCTTGACGGAGCCGCCATCTGGTTACGAGCCGAGGTTTGATTCAAGATATACGTATGAGCAATATTTTTTAATAGGATATAATTTTCAGTCGACGTGATAAAAAACGTCGAGAAGAAACGTCGAGAGCAATTTCTGATGCGCTGCCGTTTACTCGGGAATTCGTTTATTGCAAATGCACAAAATTATACATTTTTCACGGTAAGTGTAGCGACGCCGGGGACGCGAAAGATGCGAGCGAAATTATAAACTGTTGCATATCTGCGACTCACATTTAAGGGATAAGTCGTGTGGATAAACACGCAAATAGGACGCGTAAATTCCCGGCTCTAGCTGCCGGCTCCTCCTTTCCTGTCTTCTCCCCTTCCTCCCTTTCTTTTTCTCCCTCTCTTTCTCTCTTTCTCGCTCTCTACTTTCTCTTTCTCAGACAGATATTTTCTCTCGTTTCTCGTTTCTCGCGTATTTACGGGAACACGTATTTCGAGACATTTCGTTCAAAAAGTCGTAGATGCTCTCACCGGAAAAATAACGTCACGGTGCAACCTCGGCGACGCGAGAGCCCGGGCAAAAGAGGCGAAGCCCTTCGGAAAGGAGAAGCGAAATTAGAAGGACACTTTGAGAAGTTCTTCGCTTAATCCGGATCTAACTTCCGGTATTCGGTACTCACGGCAAATTCCAATTTTCGTCGGACACTTCGCCGATGAAGTTGCGCGGCAGGACGACGGCGATGAGGAAAGGAAGGTTCTCGCGTCTCCTCGCGCGCGGGATTTCGATTTTTCTCCCGAAACTTTTCTGCGGGTCTAATCTCGCCGTATAAAAAAAAAAGAAAGAAAAATGAACGAAAAAATGAAGGAAGCAAAATAGAACGAGTGGAGGAAAACGAAACGGATCGAGAGAAAGAGAGAGAGAGAGAGAGAGAGAGAGAGAGAGAGAGAGAGAGAGAGAGAGAGAGAGAGAGAGAGAGAAATAGAGAGAGAGAGAGAGAGAGAGAGAGAGAGAGAGAGAGAGAGAGAGAGAGAGAGAGAGAGAGAGAGAACAGTCAATAGCTACCAGGGGGGCACCGGTCGTTTTCCTGGGTGCGCCAACTCCGATAGAGACACCCGGAAATTGCGTCATGGTAGTGGCCGGCGTTCTTCATGGTTTCTGCATATTAGAGCGCATCCATCCTCTTCCTCCCCCTACGGCGCCCGCTCGTCACCCACGAACGGACATCGTCGATTCGAACCGGCCGTGCGTTCCTTCCTGGTTCGCCGAATCGACCGATTTCGTTGAATTTAAATACAGAGAGAGAAAGAGAGAGAGAGAGAGAGAGAGAGAGAGAGAGAGAGAGAGAGAGAGAGAGAAGACAAGAGAGATAGAAAACCAATACACGATGTCCCTGAAAATTTGTATGATTGCGTGACGATGGTCTCCGTCGAATGCGGAGGCGAATTTGATGGCAGTTCGCACAAAATTTGCGTGATATTATATAAGTGAAGTTGGTAATTAATCTAGCGCAAATACCAAAATTTCATCAAATCACGTGTGCGTGTCTAACACATTTAATGCACCGAACACGAGCAATAAGAGTATGCCGTAATGTACTGACTTTGCAGTTTGCGGAGAAAACTAGTAAAAGAGATCACACACACAGCGAAAAATTTTATTTATTTATACTTTTTTAGCAAACAAGAGAAAAGGATTTTCTGTCACCGAATATTAAAAGCTAATTTATCTCGCGCGCCCACGCGCGCGATTGACGGGCGGGAAGGCGCGGCGCGAAAATTGGAGCTTTATTTATTGCACGGAGTTTGATCGAATCGGATGGCGCGAATGACTGATAGGAAATCCGAATACTTGGGAGCAGACCGCGCCGGCGGGCAAACGAAAGGGAAGATAAATGGAATTCCGCCGGAATTCCGCGAGGTTGCGGCGGATAAATGTTTTAGGGACTGCGGTGGCCTTCGTGGTTTCTCAGTAATCCGTCAGTGAATGCCTTGAGGAGACTCGGCGCCGCCGCCTACGGAGAGAAAGATCGCAGCTTCCGATTTTTCTCGGGCTCCGGAATGAACGCGTTTTCGCGAGGGACTCGTTAATCTCGCCGCGAGGTCGTGAGGTGCAATTAGCGAAGAGAGGTGCGCCGCGTGTGCCTGCGATGTCTCGAAGTATATGTGGCGTAATGGTCGCGTAGTTGGTCTCGTGCATAGCACAGGACACGCTTCTCTTGTTACTTTTATCCAGAAGGATATCTCGATTTTTCTTCCGACATTTCGCAACAGCGCACGATCACAGCGACGATGTGAGATGTGAAATTCAATTCGAGGTGTGTATATATAATTATACGTCTATGAACCCCTGACGTTCGCGTCGCGTATGGACACCTACGTGCACTTTGCATCGCGATTTCAGTTCTATCTCCCCCTCCCCCCATCGTATTTTTACATGCATCTCTCTCACGTCACGTCGCGCTCCGATTCCCTCATCCCGATTCTCCTACCGATCCTTGATAAGCATCGCTAGAGCCCGCTTGATCAATGATACGCATTCTCGTGGGCGATTAATTCATCGATAATTCCGCCTAAACCTCCCTTTCCTCTTGGAAATCGCTCGCGAACAATCTCCCGTTTCGACAATGACAGACTGGGCGGAATTATTTCCGCCGCGGCTCGACTCACCGTGGTCGCCGCCACCGCCGTCGCCGGCTCGTTCGCTCGAGATCATCCTCTCATTCTCTCTCTCTCTCTCTCTCTCTCTTTCTCTCCCTCTCCCGCTCTCGTTCTCTTTCTTTCTGTTCGGCCTCGAAATCCTCTCGATATCACACTCGCGACGAATCGCAGCTGCGCGCCGCGGCGAACACCGAAATAATCGCGAGTCCGCGCTCGCTATATTTAGCGGGTCGACGCGAGCGGGAACGAACGGAACGCGATTCCGCGGGAACGATCTCGCACGCGTCCGCTCCCACGACGAGACGAGACGAAACGTCCGATCCTCCGTCGCGATCGATATGAAGATCACGACGAGTATCGATCGCCGACGATTCGACCGCGACGACGACGACGACGACGACGACGACGACGACGACGACGACGACGAGAACGACGGTGACGAGAAGAAGAAGTAGCAGCAACAGCCTCCTCTTCCTCCTCCTCTTCCTCCTCTTCGGCTCTCGGTGTCCCCTTTGTCGTACGGACGCACATCGTTGTCGTCGTCGTCGTCATCGTCGACGACATCGTCGTTTTCGTCGTTGTTGCACACGCTCGTGTCAATTATATTTAGCGTGTCGCCGCGTGATCTCACTGACTCACACTGCCGCGAAGTGCAGGAGGCGACGAACGCTCTCGCGCTGCGCATCGGAAGAACAGAGGCACGCGTGTTGGACCGTGCGGTTGCATCGGGTTCTCGGTTGGACTCTTCGCGATGATGCCACGGCCGTCGCTGACTCACTAAATGCCCGATATATGCGTGCGCGATTCGCGCGTGCGATGCGGAGCGAGCTCGATTCGCGGCTGCTCGTTCGCTCACGTCAACCGAGCGACCGTTCGCGGAACTTGCTCGGAGTCGCAGCGAGGAAGGATACAGGGAATCGCGTTTGATCAATTTTCTCGTTAAAATGCAAAGGAACTTGCGAATTACTCGCGAGAAAATTTTTCGAGAAAAAATTCCGCGACCAACCACCGAGTAACCAACCAACCACCCAGGAGAAACCGGCAAATGATGGGAAAAATATCTCCGACTTCAAGAGAGCCCGCGATTTCTTATGCATTCATTGTATTCGTTCCGCGAAGGAAATCTCTCGTTGCGAATCGACGTACCGCACACGAGAACGTGCGATCTCTGCAATCTCCCAGGCGCCGAATGACGTGATTTGTCGCGAGACGATGAGATACCGATAATAAATCATGATTCGAGATCGCATAATGATCGATCAGCTGCTGTATAATAATAATAACAATAGTAATAATAATAATAATAATAATAATAATAATAACGCGGCAGACGACGTAACGATATTGAGTAGCAGCGTCGTGAGCGTCTAACGACGGTTCATTGATGCCAATAAACGAACGGAGACGTCGGCGACGGGCAAAAGTCCTTGTCGACGAGCGGGAAATTAATCGGAGTAATAACATGCGCCGCGATACGCCTGCCGAGTGCTGCCTGGGTATTTATGCAGGTCGTGATTATGACGAATTCCGACTTTGAGCTCGCGACGCCGAAATGAAATTAAACCGGAGACTGACAGGCCGTAATAACCGGCGTCGTTCGCTCGCCCGCTCGTGCTTATTTCTATTTGTTACACCGCCATGCGACTGTCGTTGTAATTGCGATAATTATCGGCGGCGTTAAATCAATGTCACGAGCGTCTCGTTCCCACGCGGATGCGCTCGCGCGCAATCCTACCGCGCGAGCTACCTCGGCCGATGGACCGCGAATTACGGCGACGGATCGGAACGACGAGGAGAGGAATTATATGGTTTTGCCGTTAAAAATGACATCGCGCTCCCCGACATGTGTCATTTGCAGTCGGCGGACGGGTGAAAGGGGTGTTCGCAAGGGTTATCCGTCGCCCTCCGAGAGAATCGTCTTTCGACACTCTTTGCTCGAGAAAATACTTCCGGCCGCGCGATATTTTACATTTAGGATACATTATGCGCCGACGCTACTAGAATAGAATACGCCGTGTTAATTGTCCATATAGAAAATGTTTTAGAATCTATTTGGGTTCTAACCCGATTTCCCAAAATATGTTTGGGTTCTAACTGGGAAATCTATACTGATTCTAGTTAGAAGTGCAATGTTTTAAAAATGCGATTCTAAATGGGAAACACAAACAACAGATTCTGGTCGGTCACTCCCAATGTTTTCCCAAAAATGTTTCTGGTTTTCATTTTACATTTTATGATAAGAATGAGATGTACAATATCTTAAATATTTACACTTTACATATATATGCATACACACATATACTTGTAAAATATAAATATTTAAAGCATAAATACTTGAAGCAATATTTTGTGAGAAGTTTTTATAAAATAAATGAATATTTAAAACCGTATATATTTTTTATTGTAAATATTAATATATAATAATTATCTCTTATATATACAACAATAATGCATATACATAACCGAATTAATAATATGATACATATATATATATATATTAATATACATATATATATATATATATTATATATCGTATATGCATATATATCAATTCGGTTTTTAAAATAACTCAAATTGTTTGCGAGAGAAATAATTATGAAAAAATATTAATAGAAGGCTTTCAAGCTAAAAGAAATAAAGAATATATATAAATATCCGACAAACTCATCTAATTTACACATGTACGAATTAATCAAATTATCTTCAAATATAAAAATATATTCTATACATTGTATAAAACGAAAATATTATATTATGTCCGAATACGGAACAATTTAAGACAAAAAAGACATTTGTATTATCCCTATTGCATTAATAAAAAAAGGTTGGAATTTATACGTTATTTCTGTTCCGATTCTAGATAGAAAACGCATTTTTGGGACAAGAATGGGATTTCTAATTGGTATCGTGATGAGATAACCTATTTTGGGACAAATTTGGGTATTCTAATTGGAATCTAAACTGTATCTGGGAAAATCCTAAGAAATTTCTACGGGTACTCGCTCTTGCATAATATATGTTTCTCTCTTGTATTAATTGGACTCAGATGACCGAGCTCACTTGCGATGCATAATTGCAGTTTTCGATTAATCTGCGCGATATATCTGTATTATTTGGAATAGAATATTTATCCTTTTTCAATTATTCTCGACAGTGTGCCGCGACGATTCGGGGAGAAAGAGAGAAAGAGGGGAGGGGAGGGGGAATGGTTTTAATCATTACATTATTCTGAACGTTTCGATGGTAATTATTTCGGCAAGCTGCGGAAAGTAAGTAACCAACGGTGGGAAGGGTTAAGGGGACGGGGAAAAACGAGAACGACGGTGGGACGAGAGCGGAATTGCGGGGCCGCTTAATGACGCAATAAAATCGCACGGCGTCGATGCCGAGCGCGAGTCCCCGACATAATTGGCGAAGTAATCGATTTATAGTTATTAACACGGTAACGGTAACATTCGCGACCATTTGCATATTCATGACGAGAAAGAGAAAGAGGAAGGGGAGACTCGACCTGGGCGAGTCACTGCTTCTGCCGCCGTCGCCGTCGCCGCGACTGCGGCCCCGGCTCGGCTTCTCCGCACGCTTGGATGCAAAACGCGTGTTCCTTGGACCGCTCTAATGAAAAACGACGCCGCTCACGCGTCGTAAAAATTTGATGATCTCCCCGGCCCCCGGCCGTCGCGGAAACGAGGCTCGGGACGCCTAACGGGGTCGCGAATTTAACGCAAACATCGTTACTCCCGTGCGACGTTGCGCACATATACGTCATTACGTTTGCTGTGCAAACAGTGATTCTTTACGGATTATTACCCGCCTCCGGGACAAGGAGATTATCACTCTCGCCGAGCCCAGCGCTCTCAGCAAACCTCCCGATTGAATTGGATTTACTGCGTCTCTCTCTCTCTCTCTCTCTCTCTCTCAATTGAGAGTACGCAGTACCTCGCGCGTTATCTCCTTACGTTCTCCACGTTTTTCTCGTTTGCCTGTGCTAAATCGTCGCGTCGAGTCGGTTTGTGCCCTCTTGATGATAATTCGGATTCCGCGAAGGTCTCATGGCGTAATCGGCGAGGCGCTTCTCGCGAAGAATTGAACGGGGATCGGTGGGTGGGTGGGGGGGGGGAGGGGAGGGACGAAGACGAGAGAGACGGGGCCTCCTCCTAAGCCGTGCGAGACGTCTCGAGACACATGCAGGCGCATGTGACGAAACACATGCGTGTCCGTCATGCCTCAGCAGCGGGCTACCGCCTCGAAGAGGTCCCCTCCGGAGAGGAGGCCCCGTCTACGAACAGCTGTCCCCGTCTCTCGCCGCCTCACCATGGGGTCCTTGCCGCGGAGATATAGTCAGAAATACGCTGCTGGTACACGGAAGCGGCACTCGTCCGGCGGAGAGATACGCGCGAGATCACGCTTTTCCGCAGCGTAAAAGCCGAACAAAAGCGCGCGGGGATGTCGCGCCTCGCACCCCGGGGAATAAAGTGCCGCGTAACGAATGTAAATGTACAGCGGGACGGCGCGTCAAAGTATAATTAGCCAAAAGTAATAAATGAAAATGCGAGGAGCGGCAGAAAAATAGAGGAAAACGGTGAGACACGCGGCGCACAACAATAAAGCGGTCGCACACAAAATGCGATGTAAAATACGTCGCGCGAGGATACAGGACACGTGTCCGTCTTTTTCCCGTGTTGTCTATCCTCTCTTTACCTTTGTTTTGCACGCAACATTTCGCGGACGTGCAAGCATGTAATTTTCGAAAGGAACACGGAGATTAATAAAAGAGCGGTTTGTCGCGAGATAATTGGGACTCTCTCGCGGGCGCGAGCGCGAGCGCAAATGCGATTGTTCCCCGCGACGAGACGCAGTCGCAATAAATCTTTTCCCTGACGTTTCAGCGCGATGCGGGTGCTGTTGTCGAAATTGCCGCGGCCTTGGATCGTCGACGAGAAGAAGGACGACGGCTACACCGCCCTTCATCTGGCAGCGCTGAATAATCACGTGGAGGTCGCCGAGCAGCTGGCACGTGCCGGGAAGGCCGACCTGGACTTGCAGAATGTCAACCTGCAGACCGCGCTGCATCTCGCGGTCGAGCGACAGCATACGCAGATCGTTCGGGTGCGTTGGTCTTCATGAACAAGTAAGAACAAGGGGAAGACTGTTCGCGGGTGGAACTGTCTTCTCTAACCGCGAGAGTCGACGATTACTAATCGCTCGACGATGCGATTCGCTCGGTCAACAGTTGTTGGTTCGCGAAGGCGCGAATCTGAATGTCGCCGATAAGGATGGGGACACACCTTTGCACGAGGCCTTGCGTCACCATACATTGTCGCAGCTGCGGCAGCTGCAGGATGTGCAGGATGTCGGGCGGTTGCTGATGGGCCTGGGCACCCAAGGCCAGGACAAGAAGAGCAGCTCCTTCATCGCCTGCTTCCTGGCGGCCCACGGCGCCGATCTCGAGCTGAAGAATAAAAAGGGTCAGACGCCCTTGGATCTCTGTCCGGACCCGAACCTCTGCAAGACTCTCACCACCTGCCACAAGGATAAGGAGTCGTTAGTATCCGAGAGATTAAGGAGGGGAAGAGAGAGAGAGAGAGAATAAGAACCGTGTGTGCTCTTCTCGACCCTTCGCTCTTTAATCTCCATAAGCCAGACCGATTCTATCAAAGTATCAAGTATCGTCAGATACTTGTTTAACACGTTTCTTCAAGACTCGCTTATCATAACGATCTGATCGCCAGCGTTACGTAATTTCGTGTATATCAATTTCTGTATGTAACTTTTTTGATAAAATTCAACGGGGTTATCGTTTGCCGAAGAATTCCGTGTTACGCGAATCTATATTTTCCACGTAGATATTTGTCCCTTCGCTCTTTCTCTTTGTAGAATGCAAAACCCTTTTTCAGACACGACATCGAGGCCGCCGTACCGTCAGCGGCAATCGACGAGTGTCTCGTGTGCTCGGACGGCAAACGGGAGATGCTGTTCGGCCCCTGCGGACACATGGCTTGTTGCAACGCATGTGCTCCGAGAGTGAAAAAATGCCTCATCTGCCGAGAAAACGTCCTTTCACGTGTGAAGGTATGAAACTGACACCGTTGTCTTCCGCCATTGTGTCATTGTACACGCGAGCGAACACACATCATAGTCGCCCTGAAAACTTACTCCTTCAGCAGCCGTTTAACACCTATACTTTGCGTTTTAACAGCGAGCTTCCGAGTCCCTGCGGATACTTTTCACGATAATCTCGGCGGTAACGTCAAGTGCTCGCTCACGAGGAGAGAATCTGTTTTATCTTCGCGCGTCGAAGATAATACGCCTTCTCGTGTTTTGTTCCTTACTTTAATTCCACGAATTTTTCACACGGCAATTCCTATATAATTTCTGTCTCGCGATGCAAGATAAGTAAAATGCAGCTTTCTCGTCTCGATCTGATGCCGTGCCGTCGCGACACGTGGACGAGCGATTCTCCGCATACACGGAGACTGATCGCGTTTCCTGAAACGCATTCCCAGAGGATGACACACGCGATAGGTCCGGTAACTCTAGACGCATTCTGTTCGCGTCCTCGCGCAATAACGAGCGTTTGTTCTCAGATCGAAGAATGCGTGGTGTGTTCCGATCGCAAGGCAGGCGTGTTGTTCCGTCCGTGTGGACACATGTGCGCCTGCGAGAGCTGCGCGGCCCTGATGAAGAAATGCGTGCAGTGTCGGGCCCAGATACAGCATATGGTTCCACTGTCGGTGTGCTGCGGCGGTGGAGGCGATGTTACTTACGTGAAAGGATGCAACGCTTCAGGTACAATCGTCACTTCGCGATTCATTGATAGCTCAAGCAGGTCGTCAGCGCAATCACCACCTCGACGTTTACACGATCTCTTGTATTATCCTGCATTATTCATCGTTATTTTGTATTTTGTATCATCGTTGGCAGCTGGATTTTACGCGGGTCGAGCTATCAATTTCGGTATTATTATATAATAATTAATTATATAAAATGTAACGCGATCAATTAATCGCATCGGCCTCACAGTTGACATTTAGTCGCGCATCACGACCGTTTTCTATCCTACGTTTAATTTGTAACGTGAGAAAGCGAAGAGAATGGCCGAGTGCCTTCTTTTAAACCGACTGTAACGTTCTCTCGCAGGGACGATATCCGACGATGTGAAGGCGGACCCCGAGGAAGAGCCGGTACCGTCGAACAACGTAGTCGGGGAAGCTCTTCTAATGAACAACGGCAGCCGAGATACTTCCCACAGCGACATACAAAAACTGCAGCAGCAATTGCAGGACATCAAGGAGCAGGTACGTGTCTCTTTTGCGTCTCGCTTCGTTATGCGACGCTTTAATGAAACGAATAATTTCGTTTGCGCCGAAAGAAGTCCGCGCCACGCGCCATATAATTACGTCTTGTTGCTGGAAAGAACCGGGATACGTTTCCTTGGCTTGGTTGAATTTTGTACCTTCCTACCGTGTACGTTTCAACTTTAACTGTCACCTTGTTTTAATCTGTATATATACATTGCCGGCTTCGAAAGAAAAGTACAGAGTAACCATTTTCAGGTTTTATCACTGTTCAAAAATGAGATATTTAGATTTTTATTATCTCGGAATTAATATCTTTTATATTATCTTATATAATACTTACGATCATTATTATTATCGGTCCTTCGATATTGCAAATTAAGTTTTATAAAATCTATCGCAATCTTTAAGAAAGTTGTAACATAATCCTCTTATCCTCCAATTATTAATAGGAAATTTAATTAGAAAATCGACTCTCAAGATATTCAATATTAAATATTAAAAAAAATCACCGAAAACCGTAATCTCAAGTTAAATTTTCATTAAAATCGACTTCGAGTTAGTCGATGAGTCGAGAGTATAATACAAAAGATCGGAAAATGCTTCGCACGTGACGGTCGATGGTCTGACAGAAACGTACCACGAGGAATGATCGTTGAGCTTGATTCTTTTTATTGTTGCAGACTATGTGTCCGGTTTGCTTGGATCGTCTGAAAAACATGATCTTCCTGTGCGGACACGGTACCTGCCAAATGTGTGGCGACCGGATGTCGGAGTGTCCGATATGTCGCAAAGCGGTCGACAAGCGCATTCTGCTCTACTAAAAATAAAAGATCGCCGAGTCGCGGTTGCGCACGCTGAATTTTTTCGTCGGTAATTATGAGAGGGCGAATTAAACCCACCACGATACATTTCGTGATTACGAGAGGAAAGGGAAAGCCGTGGTTTCTTTGTATCACATTTATTTCTAACAACGACATTCTGACGAGTCGATTTGCGCAAAGCGCCTTATAAGCGTTAAAGATATAAAAAATATTTATAAATATTAATCATGGAATCGATAATCTTCGAGCTGCAATGGTCCGTAAAAATGTACGATGGCTGAAAAACTGATAGAGTGAATGGCGATTAGCTACGTCAAACGCGAAGTGCGCACAATGATTATTTAATATTTGCATTTATAACAAAATAGCGAGAGAGAGAGAGAGAGAGAGAGAGAGAGAGAGACGTTTGACACGATAAATTATACGTCACGTTGTTGAAGCATGATGCAACCGTAACGCGCGAATACAACGTACTTAAATCTAAATCTCCTGCGAAGATTTTATTTATCTTTCACAAGAGCGCACCGTTGTCTTTTCGCGTAATTAAGGAGTGAAAAAATTTATATCGCGTCATTCATGTTAGACATTAAGAAGTTCTTCCATATATATATATTAATATACGTAAACATCCCTCTCTACATGCATATTTATCTAGAATAATTCTCATAATTATTAAAATCCAATAAGTGAATATCGCATTTGTGTGTAGTTTTATCTTTTATAGTGTTGAAAGAAAATATTGTTTGCTAGATACTAGGACCTGCTAATTAATACGATGTTACTTGTTATCGCGTAGTCGGCAAAAAAATGTTTTCGGTAACACCGCTACCGATTCGGTTATATACTCTATTGTTATTATATGCAGATTATATAAAGTAGTAAAGATATTCCAATTTTTCTCTCTCTACATAAATTTTACACATTTGTTGTATATATTTCATGTAATAATGCTTTCGTTAATGTATATATATATATATATATATATATATATATATGTGTGTGTGTGTGTGTGTGTGTGTATGTGTGTGTGTGTGTGTGTGTAAATGTGTGTGCGTGTATATATACATATACATATATATGCATATATATACATATATAACTTCCGAGTATGAATAAGGGTTGACATTATATATATAATCCATCTGAGTTGTATAATTTTTTGGAATCGTGTTTAATTTTAATAATCATATACTGTCCGATTAACTTTCGACTACTTTAGACTCAAAAATCGCTTGTATCAAAATGTATAACGACAATATCGAGATGAGAACTCGTAAATGAAAAATATGAGAAATAAATTCATTAAATAAATTCATTAAAATAAATAAATTAAAATAAGATTGATTCATTGAACGAAATTATTCATACTCGCAAATCATTCCTGTTTTAATAATATTTCTATCGATTTCACATTATTGCCTTTCTTTAAATTTTTTATTCGAGTGAACGCGTTCCATGTATGATGCAGATTATATCGTATGATACTATGAACAAGGCGACAACAATTATTGTCCCGTAGAACGAAAGTTATATTATTACATATTACCTTTACTGTATGCTACCCGATAATTCAATAAACGAATTTTGTAAACTTGTCGCATCAAGTCCCCTCCCTATAAATGCCGCTCTCGCGAAATTCTCTCTCTCCATTGTTCAGTAAAACATACGATGGACTGTTGTTCGGGGATAAAAGCATATAAATACGCCAAAGATATACGAAAAATTATTTATTTTCCTCGAGAATTCGATTCTCATATACATAAAGCCACATTTATATGATAATTGAATTTACAGATTTCTATGTTCATTTGCCTTCTCAAGTAACGTATTCGGCTAGAAATCTACGAATAAAGTATCGAATTTACACGCGCGATATGAATATCTATTCTCGCTGCAGTCTCTCTCGTACCATTAGTTATCCCTAAATCCGAAGACCACGCTACCGTCTTCCATGTAGGATTCTCGTGTAATAGTTTATGCACAATTTTCGTATAAAAGGCTATCTCACGCATTCGCACGACACGTATATTCGCAATGCTAACGGCACTTCGTAAAAAGATTAGACCGAATATCGGTGGCGATTCGCCGTGGAGCCTACCTTGTGGAAAAAAAAAAAAATAAAGTTCTCAAAAAAGAAGATAAAAATGTGCATTTGTGTTCATGTGTATATACGCGTGGGTATGTGTGTGTGTGCGTGCGTGTATGTGTGTGTGTATGTGTGGGTATAACGATAAAAAAACTCGGCCCGTGGCACTCACAGGCGATTGCTAAATAATTTACTATGACCAGGCGCTGGGACATGTGTGCGTAAGCATCTCGATTTATTATTATATTAAATATTTAATTACATTAATTTAATAGCTTTCTAGTTGTTCTCTGCATCGTTAATGATATTTAATCAAACACAACAATCGAGGCTGTTGCAGAGTATGTTGCACGGTGACAGACTATATATATATATATATATATATATATATATATATATATATATATGTATTTATATATTTTTCTTTTTTTCCCTTTTCCCTTCATTTTGGATCTTCCTCGCTTATTCGGTTTGATCAGGTTAGACTATCATTGATTAGGGCTAAATTTTTTAATCCTCCGCGACCTGCCTTACCGTTTCACAGCATGCTCCACATTCGCATTTTGAATTCTGGTCCGATGGCGACGAGTCTTTGCTCGCCTTTATCGTAGCAACGGGTCGCGATCTACCTTTTAACATTCAGACGATGAGTTCAGATTGGGTGGAGATAGCTTCTTGGTCCGCGTGAGACGATCCAGTTCCGCCACTGCGTCGTTACACATTGTGGCCTTGTCCACCGGTGTACTGTCTGTAGCGGAAGAAAAAATTGTTACTTAATAGTTTCATCGCGAAATGAATATCGTTTATAAGTGTATACAAGAGTATCGCGTACCAATTTTTATGGGACTCGCTCCTACACTAGCCGGCGTGCCAGGTGAGCCAGGTGGAACTCCGCTCTTCTTGTAGAGAAGAGAATTAAAGAAATTAGCTAAGACACCCTCTCCAGACGGCGTGGCGCCAGTGCCTTTGGGATCCAACTTCTTGTTCGGTGACGCCACCTGTTCGCAAGATCATTAATACCTATCCGCTATTGTAGGAGACTTTAATGAATGGTGTAATGGACAGATCATACCACATAGATTAGAACATGCTTTCAAATGTTAACTGCATTAACCACACGAGGATGACTGCTGTGGAGTAGAAATTACATTACGTGGACTGTTAAACGAGACGATGTGCTCGTTGCGCAACGCGGTTACCAGAAATTTACGATATATATGTGTATATATGTACTTTGATATCGTCTCGTTTTCTGTTTAAAAATTAAATCAAATTGCTGTACATTAAATGAAACGAGTGGCTTGATATCGGATATAGCGGGACATTACAATACGATGCCGTTTTGTGTTAATGCGCTCCATTAAACGGGCTCGTGAATACATCATAAGCGAGAATGGGCGTTTCTAAAAAAAGTGCAAGCTCGTAATACACAAAGGACAAAGTACTTTCAACATCAAATGATGAATGGACCGTCTATATGGTCAAACGAAATAGCTGTGTAAAAAATGAACAACAGATATTATCAGAGTACAAAACCGTTGTTTTGGATTTCGCAAATGGTACAATGAGATCAATGGACTCGTACTTATGACTGCGATGAAGAGATTAGTTGTGCAATGCTATTGTCTTTGGAACGTCGCATCCCTATTATTCACACGTAACATGAAAAGCATGCTCCATATATAAATGGTATAACCTGTATGACCGGCCCGGTGCTTGCCTGGTTCCGAGTGGTCGGAGAACGAGTGGGATCCTTCAAGCCCGACAGAGCAGCCTGTTGCCTCGCGAGGAAGGCCTGCTCTTCCTCCGCCTGAATCTCCATTTCCCTGGCAACACACTACGTCGACAGCAGTAATTAATGGACAAAGCTAACATTTCCGTTGACACTGTTGACACTGCATCTATTGCGGGTATAAAGCAATATATTTGTACGATATATTGTATGCATACTTTTCGATTTGTCGCTGGTTGCGCGATGACGTCGCGATAATAATCACTCGCCTTCATGGACTGCAAGTTTTCGTGCAAAATGCTGATCTTCTTCATATTATCCCAACCAGCGGGTCTGCAAACGATGTGCGTTGGTGTAATAATGTGAAGAAAAAGATGAGTATCTTTTGTCGATTGTAAAATACGGCGCCCTTACATAAGTACTGCATCCTTTTCAACAACCAAAGCTGGTGTCCTGAATGGTAAAGAGTAAATCCTATGCGTAAGATACTTATAAAGCAAATCACAGTTCTTATCCTCCTTCGCCGATGTGTAAAAGAGACCAGCGCCATATTGCAAGCAAAACCGCCTGATCCATTGCTGCATAAAGTCAAAATGTTCGTCTCTGTTTGGAAAAGAAAGTGGAGGTCAAATTGTGAAAAAGATTAATAAAATGGAGATTAATAATTAAATGGAGATAAATAATTTTTTTAATGTAAATCCTTTACTCACTTGTAATCCTGTTCCTTCTCGAGAGTAGACATGTAATCGGTTTTCGTTATGACCACGACGATGTCTAGGCCCAGATTGGTTATAAGTACTCCTTCCGGCAGAGGTAAACCCTCGGCGGTATCGTCATCTAGATTACGACTAGTACGTCGTAGAGGACTTCCAGGATCAAGTTCGTCTCCTGGTTCTGTGTAATCTTGCCATTTTTTAATATCTGAAGCAACAAAACTGCATGTAACATTGCATAAAATACAGAATGATTTTTAGTTTTCTAAATGCACGAGATTTAAAAAGATAGGAATGAAAGCAACCTGTCCAACAACAAAGCGATAAAAAATATTTTCAATAGTAACATTCTAATAGATATATGAAATATATTAATGACTTTTTCATCAAATTATCACAATTTCAAATAATCAAAGTTTCAGTCTTGTTAGTTACTGAGAAGTATGTATCTATCATGTTCAATTCTACTTACTAAGCTGCCTGCACCGTTGCCTAGTGTCATTATCTAAAGGTAATTTGTCAATATGATCGCCTAATAATGCTGCCCATGATTGAAGCTGATCAAGAATAGCCCATGGTGTAGTCATGGCAGCGACTAACATAACAAGTGTATGTGGAAACCTCTCTTTGTTCAGAGCAAATCTCAAAAGATTTGCATGACCCGGGTCTCCATCCAGAACCCATACTGACAACCTCGTATGATCTGTAATAAACCACATTCCATACTATCTGTTCAAATACCAGAACAATTGATAGTGAAAAGTTTCTTAATCTTGCACAAACCATCCCTATAATCATCTCTAACATCAATATAGGCAAACTCCAATCCAGATCCTTTCTTTGGATCTTCCACACCTTGCAATTTTGCTATAAGTGTTGTCTTCCCACTCTCATTGTCACCTTAAAAATTATACTATCATGTATTTAGATATAACAATTATTACTAACTAGCATGATGATATTGTGATAATAGCTGATCATATTATCATAGTAACAGTATGTTGTTATTATGATAGTAGTATCTTTATAATTACATTAGATTGGACTACTACATACTAAAATGACTTGTAATAAGAGATATAAATATCAGTGTGACTTTATACACAGATAAAATACATTTTACTGATATAACCTGTCCGTATGCCATAACAAAATGCCACGATATATGAAAGAACAATGATAAAGAAATAGATTCATATCAAATGACCAAGTAGCACATATATGGCGACATGACGCTTTTTCACTGTTGATGACACATGCATCAAGCAGCGACGAGTGTTTAATATGCAAGCTATATCGGCATAGACTATCGGTTCTAGGGCGAAGAATATCGAGCGTTTACCTAGTACAAGGACATTTTTATTCGACGGTAGCTTGTTGTTGCCGCTGTTCTGCACTTCCGCCAGAATAGACGACCTGCAAAGCATACGACAACATGGGATAAGAGGCGGTTAAAGCGATTGGACGCGAAATTTTTCTCACGCAAAATGCCCATGCGAAAGAAGTCGGCGTCAATCATACAGAGTACGAATGGTACGAAACAAACAGCCGACTTGCAACGCACTCTGATACACGGCTAATATCGTATGACTCGCGCACGTACCACAAATTGTCCTTATTGTCGACATCCTCTTTCTTTTTCGCCTGAAAGCCATTGCTCTGCAACATCGTATCAATCGCCGTCGCTGCCATGATTATCCATTTGACAGGAATAAGGATATCGATTGCATGCGCGCGAGAGCGAGCGGGGAGCGCGGGTGTAGTGGCGAAAGAATCGACCGTCTCGCGCTTCGACTTCGAGTTATCGTCGTTCATCTATTCGTCATCTATTCGATTGTCGATTTCGCGCCACGATGATCAAATTGTCGAATAACTTATATAAACTTTCACCTACATTCACCAATTAGAAGCAGAGATTCCCCGAACTTCGGACAAGTATCGAGAGATCCTGGCAGTAGAAGTGTCTTGACTGACAAAATAATATGAAGACTGTCAGCCCTGGGTAAATTTTCGTGTGGCCAAGGAAGCCCCAAGGGGCCCGTAGGAAAAGCGATGACATCGACGAGGTCAATTCAATTCAATTCAATAGATGGCTCTGGGTGTGTAAGCCACTGCTCCGACGCCACTCTCTGGCATCGACGAGATAATATCAGAAAGAAACCTGAGAATGGCCAACACGAAATTTTCTGCACCGACTTTCCGCACTTCCGGAAAGGGCGCCATCTGCATCCATTTAGTGAAGGGAACTACGATGGTACATCCACTATCAGGTCTCAGTGGTAAAATTTGCATGTGGTGAAAGTCCGTGTTACATGCATTTTCAGGCGGTTTATGCCCGTGCTATAACCACAGTTGCACCAGAAAGAAACCTGAGAGCGGCTAACACGACATGTTCTGTGACATCGACTTTCTGCACTGGGAAAGGACACCATTTGCATCAATTTTGAGAGGGGAACTACGATGGTACATCCACTTTCAGGTCTCGGTGGTAAAATCTACATGTGGTGGAAGTCCGTGCTACATCCATTTTCAGGCGGTTTATGTCCGTGCTGCAACCACAGTTGCCATCTCTATGCCAGACTATGCCCGATGGTCTAAAAAGAATGGGTGGGAGGGGAGAGGAGCAGAAAAAATAAAAGTACGTATTAAATGTTAAATCTTCGAATACATGTTACCGTATCAAAGTCTCTTCTATAATAAACAATTTGACATGTCTGGAGACGCATGATGTATCGTTGCCCGCGTCCCGTTCCCTTCGTCCTGTTTCTCAATTCAGCATCCCGTCCGCTCCGGACATTCGCTCGTGGCACTGACAGTGGCCGTCGGTGAGCATTCGATCCGCTCGGAGGAGCATATGTTAATTAACGCGACGAGACTCCGATTATAAATATCCCGCGAGTCGACGAAATATTTGAGCTTTCAAAAAAAGTATCGAAGAAAATCACATTGATGTTGTCATGGGTAAAATCCCACCCTGGTATATATTTCTTTATTTTCGAAATAATAAAAGCCAAACGAATGCAATTTAATTAAATGTTATTTATCATCATTGAATATTAGATGAAAAGTAGAAGAGTTATTGTCCGCAGCGGATAATCTCCCTGTATAAAATGTCGAACTGAAACATATTAAAAAGTATTGACATTTTGAATACGTCTGAATTCTGCTTTCTGACCCGAAGAAAGGGACTAAAAAGTATTAGTTCCCATTAAATTTCACCGCGCTAAATGCGAGATGGCAGTGGTGAATGCTTCGCATTAGTAAGGATTCAATTCATTTCAAACATTCCTTGTATTCAATCGCAATCGATAATTTTCAAATGCGAACTTTCGTATTGAAAAGTATTCACTTCTTCTCCTGATTGTTTTTGGATTCAGAGGCATACAAGATTTTCACGTTCTATTCCCCATAGCATTGAAAAGTATTGGCCCGCGATCCAATCTGAGATTCCCGCAAAACAGAATTCATGACCAAATCTCGTGAATGCGAAACAATACTTTTAAATACGACATTTTATACAGGACTAACATTTAATAAGAATGAGATAAAATTCGCATGGGATGAAATTCCACTCTTTAACGCTACCATGACCTTTAATTATTCCCCGAAAACAGCATCACAACAACTTTGACACTCTGTACAATTAGTTGTTAACACATTTTCTAATCTAACACATTCCTCTTTAATTAACATAAAGCTAACAAATGTTCGGTGCTTCGACAGAGTAATTTTCTTTATTGTCAGTAATCAATAAATAGAGTGCATCAATGTTGCGTACAGTTGAAAGACCTCGTCGGAAAGTTCCCCTCGTCGTTCCGGAACCTTCGAGAAAAGAAGAGACACCCAAGGGCAAGTCCCTCTTGCTTCAACCGCCGCCGAGGCCCGCAATGTTTACATCGCGCCGATCGTGTTGATCGGCTCGCGAGCGACGACACTTTTTGCTCTTCGTATTATAATACTCGCGCACTTCGTGTATTCGACCTCATTCCATCAATAGCAGCCGTGCGCGACACGCTCGTCACTTCCGTCTCGTGTAATTAAAAGAAATGTATCTCGTCGGTCCTCGAGATACTCAATCGACATCGCGTTGACATCACGTTCATTAACCGCACGGTCGAATCGCGAGTATCGACATTAGAAGCGTGAGCGAGTGAAATCCGAAGGATTTTTGCAGCCAGGAAGCAGGACGCCGGGAAGCAATACGTCACGTTTCCAGGTATGTGGAATCATTTATTATGCGGGAGGTCTCCGATAACGAGAGCGGACGTTTGACGAATTTTCCAGAAATAAGAAATCGAAATTTCGCGCTCAGCATTCACGATCCGTCATCATCCGACTAGGAATCATCACTTTATGAATTTGCAATTACTCTCGTCAATCTCTGTCTGTCTATCTATTTATTGCGTTGTTGTATACAAAAGATATTGATCCAGACAGAGACGGATAACAGTCCATGGACGTGGATCTCTAATTCATCATGTTCTCAATCAAACATTCTGAATAATACCCAATTATATGAGTATACCGGTTTTGTGTAGAATATTAACGTCATACCTTCTCCTTAGACTGCGACCTTTATTGTTTTCGGTCAGCGCTTCTTTCAAGTCTGTTTACTCTCGTTACGGAATCTGAATTTAAATGTCCATTTGTAAAAGAATATTTTCGAGAGCACACAACTGTTGTCTCCGCTTCTTGTTGTCATTTTTTTTCGTCAGCGCTTTCAAGAACTTCTATTTAAACTTTCAATGTCAATGAAGAAAAAAAATCGTTTCAAGAACTTCTATTTAGACTTTCAATGTCAATGAAGAAAAAAAATCGTAGCGAATATTCTCTACTCATTTCGACCAAACATTCTTTCTCTACCGCAGCTTACCAACCAAGAACGCTACATTTTTGTTCCAGACGTTGCAGGAAGCAAGCCCGGCGGACGCGGATGCTGCACCGGAAGATCCGGTTCAGACAGACCAGGGTCGGCCGGAAGGTAAAGTTTACAAGTTTCCTACACATCTGTGTTCAACCCTTTACGATCTTTGCTTTTGTAACTTGTTCCTCATCAGCTCTCTTGAAAGCTTCAAGTCCCATTTAAATTTTCAATGTTGGAACCAAAATATAAAGATAAAAATTCCATATCAAAATATTTCCGTATCTTCGATTTGTCCCGATCAAAGATAATTTCTCTCTACCGCAGGTTATCAACCGGGAAAATTATTTTTCTGTTTCAGTTATTGCGGAAAGCAACAACAATCCGGCAGATGCGGATGCCGTACCGGAGGATCCGGTTCTGGCCAAGCAGAGTCGGCTTGAAGGTAAGTTTACAAGTTTACTATAGTTCTCTGTTTGACCCCTGGCGATCTAGAGCTGGGATATAATTTCGACTTGAATTACGATCGCAGAGGGTAAACTACTCTTTTACTCGCCCGCACTCGTTGGTCAAATCTGATAAGCGAATGTGAATTTTTGTTACAGAGTTGAAGCGGAACGTGGCCGGCTCTGACTGCAAGTCGTTTTGGTGAGTAAATGCAAAATGAAAAGATAAACAAAATTCCGCATGACGGATGTGGGACTATAGGAGATAAAATATCGTTCGAGTCAATGCGAATTGCAAATAGATTTTGCATGTGTGTGTTTGTGACGTTGAATAAAATACATTGCTCGAAACAATCAGAGGATTACTTGGTCGATAGCCTGCATTACATACGAGATTTAAAATAGCGAATGATTCTCTTTTGATGTTCATTTGAATAAGAGATATTCATGTCTACAAACGCGATACCGTTATCAGCTGCTTTATTTTCATTTTTCAAGCGGGCCGCAGAATTATTTAACAATTATTTGACAATATTCAATTGTCCGTAAAATATATTCATACGTATAAATGTCGATACTGTTGGCTACTTTTCTTTTATTTCCAAAACAGGCTGTAAAATTATTTGGCAATATTGTCCATTCATCACGATCCCTATTGTCTCGAGTAGCGTATAATATGCGCAGAAATTGCGCCAACGCACGCCGAGCTTGAGGTGCCCTCGCTCGCGTGCCTTTGAATATCGCGACCGCGGTTACCAATATACGCGTTTTTATCCACGCTGCTAACAAAGGAAGCTTAAACTCTCATTTCGCCAAAGTATCGCGAACGTAAGCTTCGTCGTGACGGAACTATCATGCATGAAAACTTTGCCCTGCTCTCTCTCTCTCTTTACGCTCCCTCGAAGTGACCGGTTTCTGATTGTCTAATTTTTCCTCGCATGCATTCGCGAATATTCTCGTAGATATCGATACTCCCGCATTTTCGCGACTTTTCAGTCGCGATCGCGGAAAAGCATCGTAAAAATCCGTTGGACGAGTCGATAAATTTTCACACAGTTCTTGCTCTGCGCCGATCGAGTTTACAAAGTCCGTTTCGCAACACGTAAAAACTTTCCACCGATGTCGACGTAAAACATTCGTTAATTGACGCAAATATCGCTGCTCTCATACAAGTATCGACCGCGTTGTGAAAATGTGGCGAAAGTATAGCAATCAACCTGGGACGCGCTGCAAGATGAATGCTGCACGACATGGAGAGCGGCAGCGGACATGGGCGGACATTGGTGGATCTGGTTGGATGCAACAGGACATCATCAATATCATCATTGGTGAGTGTCTGATTCAAAGCTCGCAGAAAGAACTTTTATTATTACTTTATTATTACTTTTATTATTACATTGTGTATGCCGCAAATTTGCATTGACTCTTGTAACGAAAAATATATTCCATGAATTATTGTCCTATATTATTGCCATATACTGTTGCCACATATTGTTGCCATATATTGTTGCCATATACTGTTGCCATATATTGTTGCCGTATAGTATTACCATATATTATTCCCATTTATTGCCATGTATTCTCGCCATATAATATGGCCACTTGAAATCGCGCGACCAATCAAGAAAACTGAATTTATCGGTAATCGCAAAGGCGCGGCAGACGTCACAAATAGAAGTTAGCAGCCGGTCTCAGGGTTGACCAATAACAATACTGTTGCTGCAATTTAACTTTAAACAACAGCGGCCTCAGATCTCAAGAAACATTTTATCGCGGACTAACCTCTCGAACGGAATGTTCCCGAGAAGCGCTCTTGACATATATGGAAGTTATAGGCGAAACTCATCGACAGCATATTTAAACTTCGATATCTCCTAAAGGTCTCAAGATACATGAACGCTTCTTTGCAATATAGTTCTATATCAACCCTAATTTGACCATAAAGCTCCACTTTCAATTCACAGTAGAAACGGAGATATTAACATCACAAGTTAAACATTTTAACTTACTATATCTCCTAAACGGTTCAAGATACAGGAACGCACTCTCGCCACAATGTAATCCTATACCAAATCTAATCTTACCATAAATTTCCACTCTCAATTCCTAGTAGAAGCGGAGATATTAACGGAGAAAGGTAGGAAAAGTTAAACCTTCGATATCTCCAAAACGGCTAGCGATACAGGCCTGGTCCTGGCATCAAAATAAAGTCCTCTCAAAACCCTACATTTTCCCGTAAATGACGACTCTCTACTCCCAGTAGAACCGGAGATATCAACCGAGAAAGGTTGGAAAACTTTAACCTTCGATATCTCCTAAACGGTTAGAGATACAGGCCTGGTTCAGGCACCAAAATAAAGTCCTCTCAAAACCCTACATTTTCGAATACATGGACGACTCTCTACGCCCAGCAGAAGCGGAGATATCAACGGAGAAAGGTTGGAAAAATTTAATCTTCGATATCTCCTAAACGTTTAGAGATACAGGCCTGGTTCTGGCACCAAAATAAAGTCCTCCCAAAACCCTACATTTTCGACTACATGGACGACTCTCTACTCCCAGTAGAAGCGGAGATATCGACGGAGGAAGGCTGGATATCGACGAAGAAAGGCTGGGAAATTTTAACCTTCGATAACTCCTAAACGGTTAGAGATACAGGCCTCGGTCTGGCACCAAATTAAAGTCCTCTCAAAAACCTACATTTTCGACTACATGGACGACTCTCTACTCCCAGTAGAAGCGGAGATATCAACGGAGAAAGGTGGGAAAATTTTAATCTTCGATATCTCCTAAACGGTTAGAGATACAGGCCTCGGTCTAGCACCAAATTAAAGTCCTCTCAAAACCCTACATTTTCGACTACATGGACGACTCTCTACTCCCAGTAGAAGCGGAGATATCGACGGAGGAAGGCTGGATATCGACGGAGAAAGGCTGGAAAACTTTAAACTTCGATATCTCCTAAACGGTTAGAGATACAGGCCTGGTTCTGGCACCAAATTAAAGTGCTCTCAAAACCCTACATTTTGCCGTAAGTGGCGACTCTCTACTCCCAGTAGAAGCGGAGATATCAAAGGAGTAAGCTTGGAAATCTTTAACCTTCGATATCTCCTAAACGGTTAGAGATACAGGCCTGGTTCTGGCACCAAATTAAAGTGCTTTCAAAACCCTACATTTTGCCGTAAGTGGCGACTCTCTACTCCCAGTAGAAGCGGAGATATCAAAGCAGAAAGCTTGGAAAACTTTAACCTTCGATATCTCCTAAACGGTTAGAGATACAGGCCTGGTTCTGGCACCAAATTAAAGTGCTCTCAAAACCCTACATTTTGCCGTAAGTGGCGACTCTCTACTCCCAGTAGAAGCGGAGATATCAAAGGAGAAAGCTTGGAAAACATTAACCTTCGATATCTCCTAAACGGTTAGAGATACAGGCCTGGTTCTGGCACCAAATTAAAGTGCTCTCAAAACCCTACATTTTGCCGTAAGTGGCGACTCTCTACTCCCAGTAGAAGCGGAGATATCAAAGGAGTAAGCTTGGAAAACTTTAACCTTCGATATCTCCTAAACGGTTAGAGATACAGGCCTGGTTCCGGCACCAAATTAAAGTGCTCTCAAAACCCTACAATTTGACGTAAGTGGCGACTCTCTACTCCCAGTAGAAGCGGAGATATCAAAGGAGTAAGCTTGGAAATCTTTAACCTTCGATATCTCCTAAACGGTTAGAGATACAGGCTTCGGACAGGTACCAAATTAAAGCCCTTTCAAAACCCTACATTTTGGACAACATGGACGACTCTCTACTCCCAGTAGAAGCGGAGATATCGACGGATGAAGACTGGATATCGACGGAGAAAGGTTGGAAAACTTTAACCTTCGATATCTCCTAAACGGTTAGAGATACAGGCTTCGGACAGGTACCAAATTAAAGCCCTTTCAAAACCCTACATTTTGGACTACATGGACGACTCTCTACTCCCAGTAGAAGCGGAGATATCGACGGATGAAGGCTGGATATCGACGGAGAAATGTTGGAAAACTTTAACCTTCGATATCTCCTAAACGGTTAGAGATACAGGCTTCGGACAGGTACCAAATTAAAGCCCTTTCAAAACCCTACATTTTGCACTACATGGACGACTCTCTACTCCCAGTAGAAGCGGAGATATCGACGGAGAAAGGTTGGAAAACTTTAACCTTCGATATCTCCTAAACGGTTAGAGATACAGGCTTCGGACAGGTACCAAATTAAAGCCCTTTAAAAACCCTACATTTTAGACTACATGGACGACCCTCTACTCCCAGTAGAAGCGGAGATATCGACGGATGAAGGATGGATATCGACGGAGAAAGTTTGGAAAATTTTAACCTTCGATATCTCCTAAACGGTTAGAGATACAGGCTTCGGACAGGTACCAAATTAAAGCCCTTTCAAAACCCTACATTTTGCACTACATGGACGACTCTCTACTCCCAGTAGAAGCGGAGATATCGACGGATGAAGACTGGATATCGACGGAGAAAGGTTGGAAAACTTTAACCTTCGATATCTCCTAAACGGTTAGAGATACAGGCTTCGGACAGGTACCAAATTAAAGCCCTTTCAAAACCCTACATTTTGCACTACATGGACGACTCTCTACTCCCAGTAGAAGCGGAGATATCGACGGATGAAGACTGGATATCGACGGAGAAAGGTTGGAAAACTTTAACCTTCGATATCTCCTAAACGGTTAGAGATACAGGCTTCGGACAGGTACCAAATTAAAGCCCTTTCAAAACCCTACATTTTGCACTACATGGACGACTCTCTACTCCCAGTAGAAGCGGAGATATCGACGGAGAAAGGTTGGAAAACTTTAACCTTCGATATCTCCTAAACGGTTAGAGATACAGGCTTCGGACAGGTACCAAATTAAAGCCCTTTCAAAACCCTACATTTTGGACTACATGGACGACCCTCTACTCCCAGTAGAAGCGGAGATATCGACGGATGAAGGATGGATATCGACGGAGAAAGTTTGGAAAACTTTAACCTTCGATATCTCCTAAACGGTTAGAGATACAGGCTTCGGACAGGTACCAAATTAAAGCCCTTTCAAAAACCCTACATTTTGCACTACATGGACGACTCTCTACTCCAGTAGAAGCGGAGATATCGACGGAGAAAGGTTGGAAATCTTTAACCTTCGATATCTCCTAAACGTTAGAGATACAGGCTTCGGACAGGTACCAAATTAAAGCCTTTCAAAACCCTACATTTTGGACTACATGGACGACTCTCTACTCCCAGTAGAAGCGGAGATATCGACGGATGAAGACTGGATATCGACGGAGAAAGGTTGGAAAACTTTAACCTTCGATATCTCCTAAACGGTTAGAGATACAGGCTTCGGACAGGTACCAAATTAAAGCCCTTTCAAAACCCTACATTTTGGACTACATGGACGACTCTCTACTCCCAGTAGAAGCGGAGATATCGACGGATGAAGACTGGATATCGACGGAGAAAGTTTGGAAAATTTTAACCTTCGATATCTCCTAAAAGGTTAGAGATACAGGCTTCGGACAGGTACCAAATTAAAGCCCTTTCAAAACCCTACATTTTGCACTACATGGACGACTCTCTACTCCCAGTAGAAGCGGAGATATCGACGGAGAAAGGTTGGAAATCTTTAACCTTCGATATCTCCTAAACGGTTAGAGATACAGGCTTCGGACAGGTACCAAATTAAAGCCCTTTCAAAACCCTACATTTTGGACTACATGGACGACTCTCTACTCCCAGTAGAAGCGGAGATATCGACGGAGAAAGGTTGGAAATCTTTAACCTTCGATATCTCCTAAACGGTTAGAGATACAGGCTTCGGACAGGTACCAAATTAAAGCCCTTTCAAAACCCTACATTTTGGACTACAATGACGACCCTCTACTCCCAGTAGAAGCGGAGATATCGACGGATGAAGGCTGGATATCGACGGAGAAAGGTTGGAAAACTTTAACCTTCGATATCTCCTAAACGGTTAGAGATACAGGCTTCGGACAGGTACCAAATTAAAGCCCTTTCAAAACCCTACATTTTGGACTACATGGACGACCTCTACTCCCAGTAGAAGCGGAGATATCGACGGATGAAGGCTGGATATCGACGGAGAAAGGTTGGAAAACTTTAACCTTCGATATCTCCTAAACGGTTAGAGATACAGGCTTCGGACAGGTACCAAATTAAAGCCCTTTCAAAACCCTACATTTTGGACTACATGGACGACCCTACTCCCAGTAGAAGCGGAGATATCGACGGATGAAGGATGGATATCGACGGAGAAAGTTGGAAAACTTTAACCTTCGATATCTCCTAAACGGTTAGAGATACAGGCTTCGGACAGGTACCAAATTAAAGCCCTTTCAAAACCCTACATTTTGCACTACATGGACGACCTCTACTCCCAGTAGAAGCGGAGATATCGACGGAGAAAGGTTGGAAAACTTTAACCTTCGATATCTCCTAAACGGTTAGAGATACAGGCTTCGGACAGGTACCAAATTAAAGCCCTTTCAAAACCCTACATTTTGGACTACATGGACGACTCTCTACTCCCAGTAGAAGCGGAGATATCGACGGAGAAGGTTGGAAA